>NW_006408579.1:14313442-14329207 GCF_000296735.1 Chrysochloris asiatica
TTGGAGGAAGACTCATTAACAACCTGTGATATGCAGATGATACAACATTGCTTGCTGAAAGTGAAGAGGACTTAAAATACTGATGAAGATCAAAGGCCACAGCCTTTGGTATGGATTGCTTCTCATTGCAAAGAAAACAAAAATCCTCACTACTGGGTCAATAAATGACATTCTTATCAATGGAGAAAAGATTGACGTGGTCAAGGAGTTACATTTGGTCATGGGAAGTACTTTGGATACAGCAAAGCTATCCTGGAAGTACTCTAAGTGAGTTGGGAATCACACTACACTACATTTGTCATACAGATATATATGTTGTTGTTAAGTGCTGTTGAATCAGTTGGTGAGTTTGAATCACTAACCTTAAAGTTCAAACTGACTTTACAGTTCAGTGCTTATCCTATAGCATCACACATATATATTGGTTTAAAGAATGGAGATCTGTGTAGAGCCTTTTTTGGAGAAAATGTGTTCCTTAATTAAAATGAGCTTCAAAATCTTTGTGTCAAGAACCCAAATAGCTACACATCACTGGACAAAACTCATGACATCCTAATTAATATAGTAATAAACAGTAGGATTTATTAGATTATTTTTCACTTGGGTAAATGCCAAGTACAGTAGAAAGAACTCAGGGCAGGAAAGAAAACCTGTGCTCATTCGTTCAGTTGATATTTGTTGAACGTTTATTTTGTACCTCGTATTGGAAAAATTATCAGACTTTTACATGATTCCATGGTTCTACTTTCAATTCTAAGGAGCTCTGGTAGCATGGTGGTTATGAGTCTGGTTGCTAACCACAAGATCAGCAGTCAAAACTACCCGCTGCTCTGCAGGAGAAAGATGAGGCTTTCTACTCCTGTAAAGTTTTAAAGCCTCAAACCCTTTTCAGGGCCGCTATGAGTCGGAACCACAGCATATTACCACCACCACCACTTAAAGTTCTAGTGAACAGATCCTTAACAATGACAGAGTATACTTAATTGTTTCAGTGTTTGTTGTTGTTAAGTTCCATCAAATTTGTTCTGACCCAGAGCGACCCTCTATAGGGTTTCCAAGGAGCAGCTGGTAAGCTTGAACTGCCAACCTTGCAGTTCAAATGACTTTGCAGTCTAGAGCATTAACTCACAGTGTCACACCAGGACTCCAGTGTTTACTACATCTTAAACAGCAAAAATGTCACTTTGATGACTAAGTTGTGCCTGATTCAAACCCTGGTATTTTCAATTGCCTCATGTACATGCAAAATCAGGTCAATGAGAAAGGAAGACAAAAGAAAAATTGATGAATTCAAATTATGTCATTGATTTAAAAATTATTGAATATTCTATGGACTGCTAGGAGAATAAACAAATCAGTCTTAGAGCAAGCACATCCAGAGTGTAAGGGAATGTAAGGATAGTGAAACATTGTCTCATTTACTTGGGACATATCATCAGGAGGGATCAATTGCTGGAGAAGAACATCAGGCTTGGTAAAACAAAGGGTTAGAAAAAAAGAGGGAGACTCTGAATGTGATTGACGGACACTGTGACCACAGCAATGGGCTCAGATATGACAAGATGGTGAGGATCGTAAAGGACCATGTCAACTCCTGTCAAATGTAATTGCTGTGAGGTTGGACTCACCTGACAGCACTAACAACAACTACATTTTCTCATTTATCCATTTCATAAAGCCTTAAAACTGCAAGGCAAATATTATTGTCTGTTTGCTTCAAATAAGAAAAATAAACTCTCAGCAAGATAAAAGCAATTTATTCATGTCCACTCACCCCATAAATAGATTTTCTGCTCTATCCTGGCTCTCGTCAGCTTGTCAGCTCAGCTGTGCAATCTCAGATGGAACACAGTGTATCTCTGAGCTCAGCTGAATAGACCACTCAAAAAAAGGAGATAATATCTTCTTTCTGCATTTTTGTGGTGATATATGATACCACTTTTAAATGTAAAACACAGACAACATTATGCCAGTCATAGACAACAAATCATTTTTCATCTCTAATTTAACACTCTGGGCCGTGCTACTCAGATGGTGCGAATCAATCATCACATAACTGTGGAATTGGTCAGGACACTGTTTCTCAAACTATCTGGGATGAAAACTAATTTTCAAAAATTCCTAATTCTTCATGGACTAATGCAGAAAACACAAGCCAATATTTTTTTATGACTAGCATCAACAGATTTAAAATTATTTTGACAAACTGCTGAAAAAATTTCTAGAAACGCATTCTCAATTTCTGTATGAATCTTGTCACAGAATGATTAGAAACAGTTTGTGAACTGGCAGTGGCCCACAGACCCATTTTGAACCATGCTGGATTAGGAGATCTGGATTTGTTTGGAGTGGAACTTTTCAAAACCCTTTACAGAGTTCACAAAACGTGAGCCAAAGACCTTGAGGAAAGAGGGGATGGGAGAGGAGAAAAAACTTTTCACACTCTCTACCAGGTTCTTTAGTCTATAAAGTGGAAATGGTATCCAATAGCAGCCATCTCACACTTTATATGACAGGAAGTGTTCCAATCAAGGAGACCATTAAACCAATTCATATAGACTTTATTCATTTCCATCAGAAAACACTTCTAAAGCATTTTAACAGAAGTTAAGATCAATCGAAAGATTTTGTTTTCCTTTCTGCAGAGTAGGACATTTTATCAATGTTCCTTATAGTGATAATATTTGGCTCTTCTGAATTGGGCACTGTCTCAGTACCGGGGTATTATAATGAGCCAGTAGAATCTCTCTGGTAGGAATGCTTGGCTGCCCCTTTCTGACCGGGACCTCTCTTCCAGTGCTATTCTTTGCTATTACTCATGACTCCCACATCTCAGTAAACTTTACCCTCCTGATATTTAAAATACTTAGTAGAGCTGAAGGTCTCCATGTAGCACAAGCAGTATATACTTGACTACTAACCTAAAGGTTGACTGTTCAAACCCACTCACTGCTGCATAAGAAAGTCCTGGCAATTTGCTTCCATAAAGATTTGTTGTTGTTAAGTGCTGTCAAGTTGATTTCAACTCATCACAACTCTATACATGGTTTCTGAGGGGTGGCTGGGCTGGTGAGTTTAAACCACTGACCATGCAGTTCAAACTAACCCTGAGGTCAAGTACTTATCCCACAGCGCCACACCAAGACTATAAAGATTACAGCCAAGAAAACCCTATATATCAGTTTTACTCTGTAATAAATGGGATCACCGTGAGTCAGAATCAACTCAAGTTGGAATCAAACTGCAAGTGGCGTGTCATTCTTTGTCAAAAGGGGCCATTGATTCAAGTGTGTTGAAAATACCCAACATAGGTCATATACAATGAGTGGTTTGGTAATTAATGCTTCAACAAGATCAAAGCCCTTTAAACTGAAAGGTATATTTTTGACTTCTGATAGCCTACGTTGCTATTGCAGAAGATGATAGTCAGCAGGTTTAAATGTTTTTGGAGCTTCCTAGAGTGAATAATTAGAATGGTGCCGACAACAATTCTTTGTCAACTGAAGGCTCGATGTAGTCTCTTAGGACCTGTCCCTTTAGAAGTAAACGTGAGTTCACAGAGGCCACATCCTGCTTTTGAGATTGAGATATCAGCTTCTACTAAAGTTAGTTTTTAGGTAGTAAGTACAATAGGCACCACCACCATTACTTACTATTATTATTTTATCTGTTTCTTCCCACTGTAGCATGTATTGCCGTGTTTTTACTGTAATAGTAATTTCTCTGACTGCACTTCCTCAATGTTACATGAAAACACATTTTACTTGCAATAAAGACAGCAAAGTAAAGAGCAAGAATAAAGGTTGGAATAGAGATGTGGGCCAGGTTCTTATACAGATACACACTCACCAGACTGAAGTCTCAACTATATGCATTAACAAGGCCCTATATTAGTTGTTTGGAGTCCTGGTATGGTGCTGTGGGTTAATGCCCTAGACTGCAAAGTCAGTTTGAACTGCAAAGTAGATGGTTCAAGCTCACCAGCCACTCTTCAGAAACCCAATACAGAGTTCCTATGGGTTGGAACCACCTCGACGGTATTTAACAACAGCAACAATTGGTTGTTTGCAGCTGGTGCCTGTTCTGATTAACTGGTACCTGTGCAATTTCAGGTGTTAGGTGTTTGGAATACAAACTCTGAGTGCACAACATTATCCATTGAGAGTTAAGCTGGCAGAACATAACATAAAAATAGATACAATGACCTTTCGTCAGAACTCAGAATAATTCCAATAAATATAACCCTGAAAACATATAAAGACACCCAAGTTCAGTGTGTAAACAAAAGGGAGCAGACCTGGGAAGTGAACAAAACTAAGAAAGCACGAACCTAGACCACTGAATTTACAAACTGTTGGAATAGGAATGGAACAGTGTTTGTTCAGGGACCTAGAGAATGTTCTTTCCATAGCCACCTCCCTCTGATGTCCATGTGGGAAACAGGCCTCAAGAACACCACCAGACTACATGTACACTAGTTTTGATGAATTTTATCCCAAATTCCAGTAGGGTTCCCTGGGCTGCTAACAGAATGTTTGGACATTTGAAATCACCAACCACTCTCTGGGAGAAAGATATGGCAGTCTGCTTCTGTAGAGACCTCGTAAACCTTATAGGACAGTCCTACTCTGTCCTTTGGGTTGCTATGAGTGGGAATCGACTCTACAGCAGTCAGTTTGGGTTTGGTCCCCTGGTGAGTCAGGCTGAGTATGCAGAGCCCTCCCTGTGTTACATTCCAGTGAGGTCTCTTTTCCAATTTTCTTGTAGACTCAGTCTTCTGTTGTCTCTATTATTCCACATTGATGGCCAAGAAAGTAGTACAAAAAGCTGCCAAAGACTCAGCCTGCCTCTTCTGATGATCCACAGGACACTAGTTTAAACTCCCCACCCCAACATCTCTCAGAGCAGGTATCCTGTCCCAGGTGTGTGGAGGGTGAGACTACCAGGAAAGGGAATGCTGGGAAAAGAAACTGCACCTAATATGGTGGATCAATTAAACTCTTTTTGACAACTTCAGATCTGTAAACCATCTTTGAGGTTGGAGTTTTGTTTTTGTATGAGTAGATTCAGGTGGTGAGGAGAATGAGACCGGGGACCTGGAGCTCCTCCTGGAGGTCAATTGTATTTCACCCTGACTGAAGAAAAAACCTGGAACCAGAAGGCTTACAAATTAATATGCATAATATATATGTTCATATAGAAAAGGGTAATTAAAATATCTGTCACATAGCAGGATGAAATCATTCAAAATATTTGGGTAAGATTATGAAAAATCCAGATGTCTCTTCAGACTTTAACAGAGATGAGATTTTATTGCCTTCTTATAGATTCAGTAAGTATTATGATTAACTGTAAGTGTTTGCTAGACACTTAGGAGTCCTGAGACAGAGTCTACATTTGAGGCTTTTTTCCTACACCATTTATCCAAGCAGGTTCTGCTCTGAACACCATCTTTTTTACTTAGATGGGGGCTTTTATTTTAGTGCAAATCACCATATTTTAGGAGCATTTGAGATTTCAGCAAGACAGAAATTAACTAGATGTGAACTCCTCCATTCCATGCATTGCTTGAGGAAGATTTTTCTACCTGCTGTCTTAATACAGAGGAAGTATTTCTACACGAGTGTGTAAATGGGTATCATTTAAAATCACTGAGAGATAAAACTGTAAATGCAGTGGTTGCTGTGAATACCAGCCACCCTAAAGATAATGATCTGCAATCCAAATTACTAAATTCAAAGAGAATCCTTGCAGAACTGGTAGCCAGTGTTCCTTGTTTTTACTCCATCAGTGACCTGGGAGGAGATAGTGACAAATTTAGAAGAAAGTTGAAGAGAATGCTTTAAAAGGGAGAACAAAGTGGAGAGTCAGTCATGACTAGTGAGTGAGTATATGTGTGTAGGAGTTGAGGGAAGTACTGGACAGATCTTTCTGCAAAATTTGTGACACTGAAGACTAGTGCATAAAGCACCTAGATGAGTTGTGCTGAGTGCATTCCTAGAAATGCAGCCAGAACCATAGGGCTATATGGGAATAGGGTAGCTGATCTTGAAGATAGCAAAGTTTCCCCACTTATCACTCTCAATTTCTCTTCAGGGTTAGCACTTTGTGATACTTTGCGATTGTGGCTTCAGAGAGCTTATGAGGTTAATAGGTGGTGTATGTTTATTTGTCAAATCTAAGAGGCCACCTGGCCAATCAGGGAACAGACAGTAACCAAAGGATGTCCATTGATTTCTATCTGGGGGTAGGAGGGAGAAGTGGCTACAACTTCCTGGAAGTTGAAGTCATAGCATTTTTAGGTAGAAAATGGTTAACACATACCAGCCAATTTTTACCTGCTAGTCAATGTCAGAAGAAGTAGAAGCATGTGGAAATTGGACAATGAATAAGAATGACCATAGAAGAATTGATGCATTTGAGTTAGTTATGGTGTTGGAGAAGAATATTGAGAGTCCCAAAGACTGCCTGAAGAACAAACAAATCTGTGTTGAAAGAGGTACAACCAGAATGTTCCTTAAAAAACCAAGATAACCAGTCTCTCATACTTTGGACATATTGCCAGGAGGGACTAGTCCCTGGAGAAGTAAATTATTCTTGGTAAAGCGGAGGGTCAGCATAAAGAGGAAGACCATCAATGAAATGGATTGGCACAGTGGTAGCAGCAATGAGCTCAAGAGTAGCAACAATTGTGAGGTTGGTACAAGATTGGGTGGTGTTTCATTCTGTTGTGCACTGGATAGTTATGAGTTGGAATAGACTCAACAGCACCTAACAGCAATACAGCAACAGTCAATGTCAGAGTCCTGGGGTAGTGCTGTAGGACAAGCACTGAATTGGTCATCTCAAGGTCAGCAGTTCAAACCCACCAGCCACTCTCAAAAATACTATACTGGGTCGCTATGAGTCAGAGCTGACTTGAAGGTACACAGTAACAACAGTCAATGTCCGGTGCTGGTCATTGGATCAGGCTGCATTGAACTCTCAAGGACCTGAGAAGGAGAGAGTGCAGGACTGATATTGAGAATGTTGAGCAGTTCCCTCATTCTCTCTGGGGCAGCTGAGGAAGAGGGTAAACTAAAGAAACACTTCTTGCTGGTGCCACATGTGTTTATCTGCTATATCTTAATTATTTCAGAATGGAAAGGAAGAAACAGAACAGAAAGAAACATTTGTGTAAAGTAGACTGTTGGTGATATCATAACTTTGCATTTGACTAGTTGGGGGTAAGCATACTTGAAATTGATTTTCTGACATCATCACAAATTGGGCCTTAAAATCACAAAAATTTTGTGATGTTGTGGAATAACTATGTTTTCATACTCCTGAATTAGAGGAACAGTTGTAATGGGGAAATATCATATTAGTTTCAATAGAAAGGAGAAAATAACCCAGGAGAGAAGTCCAGGAGAGAACTATCCCAAGGGAAGAGATGCAATTGAAGCCAATGTCAAGAAGTTAATATGTAAAGAAAGTGACTCAGAGGAAGGATGAGTGAGTCTTCTGAAAAAGTAGCAGCAATTGACTGTCTCCTCAAGCCAAACAACTACTGGCTGTCTTGTTGATTTCTCTGGGAATTAATAGTATAGCAGCCAAAAAAATCTGGAATATATTGCTGGTGACTTTGAAGTCCAGGCTACAAATTTAAGCATTTGGAAGAGAAAAATGCATTGGAGAAGTGAACCACTGGCTGCAGAAATGGGTTTAAAATGTTTTGGACCATGACTTTTTATGTCAGAACATCTGAGTCCTGGCAAAGGATGAAATGCAACCCATGCAGAAGAGGGACACTGTGTTTGACAGGAGATTTGCTAACCTGTTCAAAGGGGTTTCACCTGAAATATAAAAGGGAATGAGGGGGAAAGAAAGCAAAGACTAATCTTTAAAATAGCTCTGTGACCAGTTGATAAGACATTAGAAAAACCAAAATAATGGAAGTGTTCAGTTATTCTAACAAGAAAATATTCTAACAACAAAATAACAAGAAAATTAATCAGTAAATTCATGGCCTTGACCTACTATATATTCTAGCTCATAGAGAATATGTGCAAACTAATAGAACTTGACATTTTAACACAAGGTGGTCAATGTGATTTCATGTACTTTATTAAGGGGACGTTTGGAGGTAGAGGACTTCTGAATGCGATGTAATAATGGATTTTAATAGTTAAGAATGCTTCTAGCTGTTGTAGCCATGCTGGAGAGGAACGTGGAAGCTCTTAGTGAGGATTACAATATGAGGGTAAATAAAAAAAGCATTGCTACAAAATTGTAGAAATCTTTATTAAATGTGGTGCTGTAGAATAAGCACTAGATTGCTAATGACAAACCTGGTGGTTCATCTCTACCAGCTGTTGTTTGGAAACCCTGTATAGATAGGGTCACTATGAGTTGAAACTGACTTATCGGCATTAACAACAACAACACTGTTTCTGGACATATCCTCCATCTAGGTTTGCACATGTCTAAAGGTGGTGTTTCCATCTCTCTAATCCTGCCCCCTCCCCCCCCCCACGACAAATTCCACACTCTGATTTACATCACATCAAAACAACAGTTTGGGCATCCTCAAGAGATTCAAGCAGGGCTGTAGAGTGGGTGAAGTAAGGTTTCCCAATCAAATGCTCATGGAACAGCCATCACTACCCTCAAAGAATGAACATGTGCAGCTGTGATGGAAAAAAACAAAACAAAAAACAAATCCTTGGCACGGTTTTCCTGGTCTCTTTCTCACCAATGCAGTTCTCAATTTACTTAAAACTCTTGCTAGTAAGCCCCCATGATTGTCCTTTGAGAAAACTTATAAAGATTATCTTTTTGGAATTAAAAAATAATAATAAAAACAAAAAGTGTCACCGTAACCTTCTAAGTTGACCGTTCTGCTTTGAATTGAATTGGTCCAGCATATCTCCTTGGAAGTCACTGTTTTGATTGGACCTTTTTTAATTTTTTCTTTCTTGAAGGCACCCTAACAAGACTAAGGCAAGTGTCTTACTGAGAAAACTTGTCTACAGCCATCCAATCATCACAGAGACATGTTTAAGCACATTTTGTTTGAAATAAACCCATGCATGTATGAATTGGAACCCTAGTAGTAATGCTTTTGACTTGTCTTCAAATGTATGTCAACACTTAGCCATTTGGCTTTTGGGTATGCATCCCATAGTGAGTCTTATACAGGTCCACAAAGATTTGTCACAGTTCTTTTTGTAGTGATAAGAAGTTGGAGGCAACCAGGGGAAATAATCAGAATGTGGCAACTGGAGACCCTGGCACATAATGCAGCAATTAGAACCAGAAAACTGGATGTAGACATAGCAACATGTATGGATCTAAAACATGCAATTGAACTTTTATTGTGGACTGGGGACTATTATAAATTATTTTCATGTATTACTTCTTTTAACCCTCTTAAAGAGTCATTACTTCATGAATGCACCAGACTGCAAAGCCATTTAAACTGCAAGGTCAGCGGTTCAAGTTCACCAGCTGCTCCTCAGAAACCCTATACAGGGTCGCTATGGGTCAGAATCGACTCGACAGCACTGAACAACAACAACATAGGATGCTGTGAGTAAGAATGAACTCAACAGCGTAAATTTGGTCTTGGTAATGTCATGCAAAGTTTTATAGCTACCCTCTATTTGTATTCTGAAATTTCAATTTGATCATAATCCAAAGAATCACATATGCGTTTGCCAAGAGAGAGGAGACATTCATAAGATCTTTCTCTCTCTTTCTTTGTAAGTGGTACTACATTTCTCCTCTTACCTGTTGCTGTTGAGTTGACTCTGATTCATATAGACCCCATAGGGTACAAAGTAGAACTGCTTGCTCTATAGGGTCTTCTTGGCTGTAATCTCTTTTTTCTTTCTTTTTAAAAGTTTTTATTGTGAATTAGGTGAAGGTTTACAGAGCAGATCAGTTTTTCATTCAACAATTCATACCCATTTTGTTTCATGTTATTAATTCCAATGCCCAAAATGTAACATCACTCATCCCACTTCCTCCAGCCTTTCCTGTTTTCATTGATCCTTTTTGTTTAACCCTTCCAGCCTTATGAACTTGGACAAAAATGCTACCTTTTTTATCTTAAATGGTTGACTACCCTAAGGAGGGTGTATTTCCCTAGTGTTATTGTTCATCTTATAAATCTGTCTAGTGTTATAAGCCCTAATGAGGTGTTGTAGGATAAGCACTAGACTGCTAACCTCAAGGTTGGCAGTTCAAACCCACCAGCCACTCTTTCAGAAAAAGATGTGTGTTTCTAATCCTATTAAGATTTATACCCTTGGAAACCCTATGCAGGATCACTATGCATTGGAGTCAACTTGATAACAGTATTTTGTTTGTTTTTGGCTAGAACCTTGTTTTTGCCAATGCCTTCAGGGAAGCTTAGACTTCTTATTTCAGTACCATCAGTTCTTGATCATAGACTGCCTCTTGAAATAAGTGAACATTGACCAGTTTTTTTGGTACAGTGGTTCCATGTATTCCTTCATCTTCTTTGTTTGGCTGGACAGTGTGCTATGAGGGTAAGTTCAGTTTCTGACCTAAAGGGTGACTAAGGACCATAATCTTGGAGGTTACATCAGTCTATCTGACCAGTAAGCCTGGTCTTTTTTATGATTTTGAGTTTTGTTCCACATTTTTTCCCTCTCTATCCAGGACCACATTAAAATAATGCTGTCCCTTTCAGAGTGGTCAGTAGTGGTAGCCTGGCACCATCTTGTTCTGGTCTCAGGAACACGGAGGCGTAGATCCATTAGTCCTTAGGACTAATTAGTTCCATGCGTCTTTAACTGCCTTCATTCTTTTTTGCTCCAGACAAAAAGAGACCAATAGTTGCACCTTAGATTGCTACTCAAAAGCTTTAAAGTCCCCAATTGCCACTCATCCAAGTAGAATGTAGAACATTTTCTTTGTGGATTATGTTGTTAGTTCTTTATAGACTCAAATCACCAATTATTTCTTCTGTGCTACTGGATAAGCTCAAGCCACCACCTTTAGGTTAGCAATCAATCAGAAACCACTAGCACCAGCCAGAGAGTGTTTATCCACCTAGTCAGTCTCTTTCCTCTATACCTATTTTTCTCCCCACCCACCCCCGTCCCATTTTTTCCTTCCGTTCCTGTTCTTTCTTTTACCCTCAGTTCTTCCTTCTTTTCTCTTCCTCTTATTTGTATTTGTTTAGTTGCATATTTTCTCTTCTTGTTGTTAAGTGTCATCGAGTTGGTACCAACTCAGCAACTCTACGCACAACAGAATGAAACACTGCCGGTCCTGCAGCATTCTCACAATCATTACTACACTTGAATCCATTGCTGCTGCCTCTGTGCCAATCCATCTAGTTGGGGGTTTCCATCTTCTTTACTGACCCTCCACTTTACCAAACATGTCCTTCTTCAAGGACTGGTCTCCTCTTATAATATGTCCAAACTATGAGAGACAAATCTGGCCATCCTGGCTTCTAAGGACCTTTCTGGCTATACTTCATCCAATATAGATTTGCTTTGTTTTTTAACCATGTGAAAAAACATGGTGCTTTTCATATTCTCCTCTAATACCATAACTCAGATTCATCAATTTTTCTACGGTCTTCCTTATTAATTGTCCAGCTTTCACATGCATATGAGGTTATTGAAAATACCATGGCTTGGGTCAGGTGCACCTTAGTCCTCAAACTGGCATCCTTACTCTTGAACACTTTAAAGTACTTATCTCTTATCTCCACTAAATTTATCACTTGTTTTGAAATGAACTTGCTCATCTTTTCTATCCTTCACCTGCCAATCTTGTAGTAGAATATTTTGCACAGTTGTTGTTGTTAGGTGCCATTGAGTTGGTACTGACTCTAGTGACCCTATGTACAACAGAACTAAACACTGCCTGATCCTGGGCCAACCTCACAATTGTTGCCATGCTTGAGCCCATTGATGCTGCCACTTTGCCAATCCATCTTGCTGGGGGTCTTCCTCTTTTTCTCTGACCCTCCACCTTACCAAACATGATATCCTTCTCCAGCGACTGGTCCCTCCTGACAGTATGTCCAAAATATGAGAGATGAAGTTTGGCCATCCTAGTACTATCCCTCAATATGTATTTGGTAAGGTAATAAATGTATGCATGTACCCCTCTATTCATTGCTATTAACCTGTTTCTTACTAGAAACACTGAAGAAAAAATCATTGCCTCTAATTATCATTTGATGCTATTTTATCATTCTGTCTGACCTTGTTTTCCATTATCTGGAAAATGTAATTGAAGAGGTCTAGTGTGTAAGACTGGAAATGAGTTCTCTTCTTCTCATCAAGACTTATCTACTACTCAGAATATCTTACTTTCTCTCTCCTTATCTTTCCCAATACTTTTGTCTTTTTTCTTATAGAATGTTTCAATAGTTTTTAAAAGTAATAGATGATTTTTATAAAATAAGCAAATATAGTCAGTTTTAATAAGATGTTGTCAAAGACTTTAATAAGATACAAATCTTTCATATGTATTTATTGAATAATTGTTTTCCTTCAATCCAGTGACCTAGAATGGGGTTCAACTGATTTTTATTGGCAAAAATATGTGCTATTGTCTTCTTTTTCTTAGGTATACTGGAGTTAAGTGGGTTTAGGGGAGCCAGCCTTGGCTGCTGGAGTCTGATTTGATGCCGGTTGGTATAAACCTGAGTGTTTCTAGTACTTTTCAATATTATTACATAGTAAGGAGAAAAATGTCCCAACCAAGCAGCTGAGAAATATTTTTTTAAATCACGTAATAAAAAAAATAAAATCAAAAGGCATTTGACTTTATTTTGTGGTCATACAGCAAAGAAAATTAAGGACTATTTAATGGTTTTACACCAACGTAAGCCAATTGCAATTTACAGGATTTTGACAAAAAGGAAAGTTTTGTTGAATTCGCAAAAGTTATATGATAGATATATTTACAACAACAACCAAGAAAAGAATAGCTTCAGAGGCTGTTGGCATACAACCAAAAATCTCTTGGGATTTGGTTTTTTGGTTTGGATATTTAGGGTCATGGTTTCATGGGACATCCAAGTTATTTAGCTATAACCTGTTCAGTGCTTCTAGTTATTAGTTTAATTCAGAGTACCCAAGGTCTTCACAGCTTGCAAGCAGCCATCAAGGCAAAACAATTAGTTTCTATATAACATTTATAACAACAAAGGAAAAAGAAGAGTCAAAAACAGGAAAAAGATATTTAATGTGTGGCAAATTATCTTCATGAGACCAAAAGAAATGGATGGTGCCTGGCTATCATTACTGAACATATTGATCAAAGATTCCATGGAAGAATTTTGATCAAATGTGTGAAAATACAGAACAGAATTTCAAATACTCATGGACTCCAAACTTTCTGGAATCATGAAGGTTGGACAAACTTCTGAAATTATTACTTTGACATAATTTTAAACCCTAAACCAAAAATATTCTCTAAAGTCTGCATAAAATCAAGCAATAGTTTAGCTTCTTGTTGTTGTTAAGTAAAGCTGAATTGGTTCCAACTCATAGCAACCCTGAATAGGGTTTCTGATGATCAGCTGGTGGGTTTGAACCTCTGATCTTGTGATTAGCAGTCCAGTGCTTACCCTACAGTGCAACACCAGGACTCCTAGTTTAGCTTAACTAGTGAAAAATGACTTCCTTCAGCATTAAGCTCATTTAAGAACTCTTTGTTGTTGTTGTTGTTGTTAAGTGCTGTGGAGTAGGTTCTGACTCATAGTGACTCTGTATAGGGTTTCCAAGGAGCAGCTGGTGAGCTGGAACTGTCAAGTTTGTAGTTCAAACTGACGTTGCAGTCCAGTGCATTAACCCGCAATGCCACAATGACTCTTTATAGGGAATCAAATTGACAATGTTAACTTGAAAGATTAGACAGGAACCTAGGGGCATTGAATTCATGTTAATGGAGGACGAACAACTTAGAAAACGAGGGTGAGAATGGTTGTACAACTAGAAGAATGTAATTAATGTCACTAAATGGTACATGTAGAAACTGTTGAATTGGTATATGTTTCACTGTGAGTGTACTCAACAATAGCAAAATAAATCATTTTTTAAAAAAACACACTTTTGAAACCAGCTTATCTCACCAAAATGGCTGTTTCTCATGTGGTTCTATGGATGTAGGAAAATACTAAAATCTTCCAAGTGATTACCTGCCTCCTTCCCCTCCCTAGGGAAAAAAAAAAAAGGCATTCACTTTTTTTTTTAATACGGTAGATATGACTGAAATTGTTTTGAAACACAAAAAGCAATATTCTAGGCATTGTCATTTAAAACCAAATATAACTGTTTTTTTTATGCAGAAACCAATCTTGCACCATGTGTTTACACTCAACCAGGATATTTCTTTCAAACCTTAGTAGTAAATCAATGACTACCCCACCAACAACAACAACACCTCTCTCCATTTCTAAAGTCCCATTGTTTGTGACATTTATTCAAAGATTCTCCACTCTTTCCTCATCCAAAAATGCATCCTGTCTTTTTTTCACTCATGGCCATATATATTGCAGATGTTCAAGTTCCTGGAATGTAATCAGGACTGGACAACTTATTTATTGAATAATTAATAGAAACGTTCTGATCACCCCAGCTACATTTCCACTCTGAATGTGCTCAGCTTTCCCATGGATCACTGGGAAATGTTTATTGCTCTTTGGTGCTATCTCAATGAATAGCTCCACCTGGGAAACATGGCATCTAGTGCTATATTACATTAACTGTTTTATTCTGGGAAACCTACATAGGATGATGAGATTGGCCACAAGGAAAAACTATGATAATTGTGTGATTTTGTATCCAGTGCTGTCTGAAATGCCAAATGCCAAATAAAATAGAAAAGCATTGTTTGAACAGCAAAATTCTGCTAGTTGTTCTGAGATTTTGGTGTGTTTTCTTGAGATTTTTGGTGTGTACTTCCCAAGCATAAAGGACCCTGGTAGTGCAAACAGTTTGTACTTGACTACAAACTGAAAGGTTGGTGGCTCAATTCCACCTATCAGTGTCACAGAAGGAAGCTTGGTGATATGAGTTTGTAATATTATAGCCAAGAAAACTATGGAGTTCAGTTCTACTCTGTAACATGTGGGGTCATCATGAGTCAGAAAAGATTCAATGGCAATCAGTTGGGTTGGGTTGGGTTTGATTTGGTACTGCAGGCAGATTCCACATTGCTCATGTAATCTGTCCAGACTTCTTCTTTTTTCTGGGCACACTGCTAGACTACATTTCCCAACCCTTTTATGGCTATGTGTGGCCATAAGGCTGAGTTCTGGCTAATGGTATGTGAGTGAAAGGAGTATGCCACTTCCTGTCCTGGATTTTAACACTTCTGGAGTCATTCTTGAAGTCAGTGGTTCACAGCCAGCGGTAGTTTTTGTCCTTCCTCTCTCAGAGAACATTGATAATGTCTAGAGATAGTTCTGATTATCACAACTGGAAGGTTGCTACTGACATCTAAGAATTAGAGGCCAGGAATACTGTCAGCATTTTACAATGAATAGGTTAGTAAGCAAAGAACTACTCAGCCTAGACTGTCAATAGGACTGCCGCTGAGGAGTCCTGCCTTAACTTCCTACTTACAATGCCTCCAGCCTAGACTCAAAGGACCCACAGGTGGATCCTGAGAAACTAGAAGTTGGCCAACCCATTGGATAGAAAGATCTGGGACATAAAAGCCATTCAATGGCCATTGAATTGGATGATAATAAGAGCAAGAAGCAAACATTTCACCTTGTTAAGT
>NW_006408579.1:14330305-14331557 GCF_000296735.1 Chrysochloris asiatica
GCAAGACCAAGGAATTATTCAATGCAAATATCTTTTTTTAAACAACATAAAAGATGACAATGTATAGGAATGGAATACACCAATATCAAATTGTGGAAAGAGATGGTGGGAAAATTCCATATCATCAGCTCAAACAAGGCCAAGGGCAAACTTTGGAACAGACCATCAACTGTTCATATGCAAGTTCAAGGTGAAGCTGAAAAATATTAAAACAATTCCACAAGAGCCAAAATATACCTTGAATATCTCCCACTTGAACTTAGAGATCATCTCAAGAACAGATTTGATGCATTAGACACTAAAGACTGAAGACCAGAAGAATTGTAGGATGGCATCAAGAATATCATATAAAAAGAAAGAAAAAGTCATTAAGAAGACAAGAAAGAAGGAAAAGACCAAAATGGATGTCAGAAGAGACTGAAACTTGGTCTCCAGCCTAGAGATGCTAAAGCAAATGGAAGAAATGAGGAGGTAAGAGAGGTAAATAGATAATTTCAAAGGTCATTTCAATAAGACAATATCATATAGTGAAATGTGCAAAGACCTAATGTTAGAAAACTAAAAGGAAAGAACATGCTCAGCATTTCTCAAACTGACAGAACTGAAATGAAAAAAAAATTCAAACCTCAACTTGCAATGTTGAAGGAATCTATGGACAAAATATTAAATGAGGCAGAAAACCTCCAAAGAAGATGGAAGGAAAGCACAGTCACTGTATCAAAAAGAAATAGTCAATGACCAACTATTTAAAAAGGTAGCCTATGATAAAGAGCCAATCATACTGAAGGAAGAAGTCCAAGATTAATTTAAGGCATTAGCAAAACACAAGGGACCAGGAATTGTTGGAATACAAACTGAAATCTTTAAAAACAACAACAACAACAACAACAAAAAAAAACTGATTAGCACTGGAGGCACTCACTCATCTATGCCAAAAAGTTTGGAAGATAAATACCTGGTCAACTGACTGGAAGAGATCCACATTTGTGCCCATTCTGAAAAGACGTAGCCCAACATAATGTGGAACTCATTGGACATCCTTAATATAACATGCAGGTAAAATTTTGCTACAGATATTTAAAAAATAACTGCACCAGTACATCAATCAATAACTTAACATAATGTGGAAATCATTGGGCAATATCATTAATATAGCATGCAGGTAAAATTTTGCTAAATATAATTTTAAAATAACTGCAACTATACATCAATAGGTTACTGCCAGAATTTCAAATCAGGTTCAGAAAAGAAC
>NW_006408579.1:14335147-14361246 GCF_000296735.1 Chrysochloris asiatica
TTTCAATAGTCTCATAGGTATGTGAAAGTTGAATAATGGATAAGGAAAACTGAAGAAGACTTTATGCATTTGAATTACAGTGTTGGAGAAGAATAATGAAAGTACCATGGACTGACAGAAGAACAACCAATATGTGTTGGAAGAAGTACAGCCAGATTGCTCCTTGGAAGTCAGAATGACCAGACTTCATCTCTCATACTTCCGACATATTATCAGGAGGGACAAGTCCCTGGAGTAGGACATCGTGCTTGGTAAAGTGGACAAGCAGGAAAAAGAGATAGACCCCAACAACATGGAATGACACAGTGGCAGTAGCAATGGGTTCAAGTCATAACAACGATTAGGAGGTTGGTACAGGACCAGACAGTGTTTTGTTCTTTTGTGCATAGGGTCACTGTTAGTTGGAGCCAACAATAAGGTACCTAACAACAACAGCAACATCACCTCATAAAATTACTATACATTGATATTACTATTGCTATCTTGATAAAGAAATGGATTTATATTTGAATTTTGTAGCTGGTAAGGGTAAGTGAGCAGAGGCTTGAACTCATACTTGATTCCAGCACCGAAGTTTTTTCTATTACTTCTATAATTACTGATAATGACTTTTTGTACAACACTTCTCAAAGAACATTTGAAGTCACTCAATATTTTAACCAAAACGGGAAGTTGAGGGTGGAGATTTCTCTAGGGTCCTACAGTCCTCTAGACAGTGCTGTTTTGGAACTTTCTTATGATGGAAACATTCTATGTCTGTGCCACTAGCTGTGGCTTATGAAGGCTTACAATATAGCTCATACCCCTGAGGAACTGTATTTTTAAACTAATTTAAATTTAAATAATCACATGTGGCTAGTTGTTACCTTACTGAACAACACAACTGTAGAACCAAGTTCCATGAGACCAGAAACTTGTTCTGTTTTCTCAGTGCTGTCTTCGTTTTTCTAGTACTGCTGTAAAACAAATACCACACAATGGGTGGTTTTAAAGAACCAAAAATTGTTTCCTCACTGTTCTGATAGTTAGAAGTCCAAATCAGGTTTTCAATCATGCTGAATCCTTCTTTGTCCGTAGCTCCTGGTACTCCTTGGTACCTTGGCTTTCTGTAATGATTTTTATATGTCTTCTGTATTTCCTTGTGTATATGTCTCTGTGTCTATTAGGATCCACCTTACGCTAATATGTATTAAACTGCTTGGTCAATTATATTACATTAGATTGCATTATGAAAAGTGATTACACAACACAAAAATGCACTACAAATATTGTACTACACCCACTCCTCACTAATTGAAATGGTTAAGTTCTAAAGACCAGGTCATTATGTGAAATTTGACGTTACGAGAAAATGGAGGATGTGTACCACATCAGATCACAAAGTGGAGGATGACTATATCTTTAAATAACTGTGAAACTACATCACTACATCAATGCCAAATCATTAAAAACCATGACTCAGTCAAGTTGCCACATAACCTTAACCATTACAGCCATCACACATAACTATAACCATCACAGCCTAACACCTCTGTTATGTTCATTACTGCCAGACATAAGCCATTAATGTGCAAAACAGTCAGACAGTAGGTTTTTTACTATTGTCATAAATATCAGATAACAAGATAGTCAATAAGTGAGGAGGTGTACATTACATTACATGTGGTAATCTGCTCTTCCCATAACCAACTGACTTAATCACATATAACTTCACGACATTTAACTAGACCAGTGTTTAGCCAAACAACAGAGAATCATAGCCTAGCCAAGTTGATACATAAAATTAACCATCACAATTGCTATACCTCAGTGCTTAGAACTGTGACTAAGCCATAGTGCTGCTCAACTAATATACAATGAATGGACTTCAGGCTATGAGGAAGATTGGTTTTAGGGAAACCATGTATCCTTCAATACACATAATAAAATTAAATCAAAGTTAGTATGTATGTTCTGGACTAAACTAAGTTTGTACCTCCCATCCTCATTGAAAAACTCCTTATCTCAGATATGTGTTATCTCTTGACTATTTTGCTTTCTTACCACTTCTCACTGTGTCTCTATATGACCAAATACGACAGTACTTGCCTTGAAAGTCTTCTCATGGGCTAGACCTGAGAAAGGAACCATTGTTCTTTCCTTCTTCTGCTGCAGCTATATCTTGACATTGGCAGAAAGAATGGAAGAGGTCTCTGTTAGCAGTTATGCCAGATAAATACTGTTTTCTGAGAGCATGGTACCCCCAAGTCATTGGCCCTGTTGATCCAGTTTGAAATGAGACTCCAAAATTAGGTGATTTCACCTAACACCAGTGGAAATCAAGACTATGGTCATTTTCCACATTTGCCTGCAAAAGAGTCCAGAAGCACAGCATGGTCAGACAGAAATCTCTGAGACTAGGTTTAATGTGTTACGTTCTGTGATGCACTGGGTTGCTATGAGTTGGTACTGACTTGATGGCACCTAACAACAACAACAACAACAAGTTTAATGTGAGGAAGACACAGAGGATTTGAGAGAAATTTGATGTAGCCAATTCACATTTTCTACTGTGTGGATCATAACAAACTATGGATAACTTTGCGAAGAATGGGCATTCCAGAACACTTAATTGTGCTCAGGAGGAACCAGTACATTGACCAAGAGGAAGTTGTTAGAACAGAGCAAGGGGATGGTTAATGGTTTAAAATCAGGAAAGTTGTGCACCAGGTTTGTATATTTTCACCATACTTATCGAATCTGTGTGCTGAGCAAATAATCCAAGAAACGATTGTATGAGGAAGAATGTGGCACCAGGATAGGAGGAAGAATGATTAACAGCATGTGATATGCAGATGACACAACCTTGCTTTGCTAAAAGTGAAGAGGATTTGACATACTGATGAAGATTAAAGACTACAGTCTTCAGTATAGAATTTACCTCAATGCAAAGAAAACAAAAATCCTCACAACTGGACCAATAAGTAACATTATAATAAATGGAGAAAAGATTGAAATTGCCAAAAACTTCAATTTGTTTGGATCCACAATCAATACTCATGGAAGCTAGCAGTCAAAAACTCAAAGGCTATATTATTGCCTGATGCAACACTGCTGCAAAATGCTTCTTTCAAGTGTTCAAAAGCAAAAGTGTCACTTTGAGGACTAAGGTGCACCTGATCCAAGCCATGATATTTTCAATCTCACATTTGCATGTGAAAGTTGAGCAATGAATAGGAGCTGATGCATTTGAATTATGGTGTTGGTGAAAAATAATGACTTCCAGAAGAACAAACAAATCTGTCTTGGAAGAAGCACACTTAGAATTCTCCTTAGAAGAAAGGTTGGTGAGACTTCATCTCTCATACTCTGGACATATTATGAAGATGGACAAGTCCCTAGAGAAGGACATCATGTTTGGAAAAGTGGAGGATCAGAAACAAAAGGAAGACCCTGGCAAGATGGATTGACACAGTGGCAGCAGCAATGGTTTCAAACATAACAATTGTGAGGATGGCATAGAACCGAGCAGTGTTTCAATCTGGTGTTCGTAGGGTTGCTATGAGTTGGAACTGACTCGACAGCACTTAACAACAACAATTCACTCATAGGTCACTTGGTCAGTTCTGTGGGGTAGAAATCCACATTCTCCTTGCTATATTTGGAGCCTTTTTGATTTCTAAGATGGAGCTCTGGTAGCATAGTGGTTACGAATCGGGTTGCGAACCTTAAGGCCAGCGGTTCGAAACTACCAGCTGCTCCTCAGGAGAAAGATCGGGCTTTCTACTCCCGCAAAGATTTACACCCTCGGAAACCCTGAACAGGGTCGCTATGGGTTAGAACCGACTTGACAGCACTTAACAACAAGATTACCACTGTGAATGCTGTGGTGATCATGCTTCTATGCCATAAGAACAGTTAGTGACATGTGTTCATTTCCAAATAGATATATGTAGGCTGTGAATATACTTCTTCAGGGAGAAATTCAACACATCTCATCCAAAGGGGGTACTCCAAGGTCGAGGCAGCCAGGACTTGGCCCTAGACCGACAGAAAGAAGAGACTGGCCCTTGAGAACTAAAGGTGCATTGATAACTCTGAGTCTTCTTTACATCAGGTTCTTGTCCCCATATTACTATTTTCTTATGCTCTCCCTAATCTCCTTGAGCCTTAGCTATGAGTTGGAACTGACTCGACAGCACTTAACAACAACAATTCACTCATAGGTCACTTGGTCAGTTCTGTGGGGCTCCCAAGAGCCCTCATTTCTTGCTGCACCCAGAATCAAAGTTGGGGAGACTTTGACCATATTATCAGGATGGGCCAGTCCCTGGATAAGAGCACTATGTTTGGAAAAGTAGACTGTCCGAAAAAAAAAAAAAAAGGAAGACCCCTAACAAGACGGATTGACACAGTAGTAGCAACAATGGGCCCAAACATAACGATTATGAGGACAACGCAGGAGCCAGCAGTGTTCTGTCTAGTGTTCATAAGGTTGCCATTAGGGCATTCATGGGCTCTTGCTTGCTTGAAAATCAGGTTCTACATGATAACATTTGTTCCACAATACCATCCTTTCCATCAGCAATTTTCACTGACTTTCCCCATTCCAAGCCTTTTAGTCTAGTTAGTACCTTTGTGGTGACCTAATGCTTACATGTTAGAACTGGGCTATATGTTTTAAAGATGGCTAATGGTAGTCTCATTTTGGCCAGAGATTCTGAAATCAGAATCTATATTTACCTATAGAAGAGTGGCGGTGGTAAAGATCTTCGTTTGTACCAAGGAAAGCCACTTTATCCCTGGTTACTGGTTCATTTGGACCTCTGGTAACATAGTGGTTACGAGTCGGGCTGCCAACCTTAAGGTCAGCAGTTCAAAACTACCAGCGGATCTGGGGAAGAATGATGAGGCATTCTGCTCCTGGAAAGATTTACAGTCTTGGAAACCCTGTGCAGGGGTCACTATGAGTCGGAACCAATTCCACGGTACTTAACAACAACAACAACTTGCTTTAAATGAGCTGTGGCAACATAGTGTTTATGAATCAGGCTGTGAACCTTAAGGTCAGCAGTTTGAAACTACCAGCTGTTCCATGGGAGAAAGATCAAGCTTTCTGCTCCAGTACAGAATCACAGCCTCGGAAACTATGTACAGGGTCGCTATGAGTTGGAACCAGTTCCACGGCACATAACCACCTCCACCACCACACTTCTTTATCATCAAGGGAGCTTCAGCCCTGAAGATAGGGGCTTATTGCTCTAATATGTGGCTAGGATTGAGACTTGTGATGTGTAAATGATTGACACTATCATGTGTAAATATAAAGTGACACACAAGATTCACCAGACACTTGGAAAGAAAAACAACAGATGGGGGAGTATAAAAAATAGAGGAAGAAAACCCTGAGGAACCAAATAATTTTGGTAACATAGCAGATCTTTAAAGCTAAATATATTCAGTATAATTTGGGAATTTTGAGAGGCCATCACATGTATAAAATAGACAAGGCTGCTATAAAGAAGTGAAAAACATTTGCATACAGTATTTAGGTTCCTTTTAAAGTTTTTCTTCCCTGGTTAAACATTTCTACTTCCTGTATCCCAGAGCTTTGAAATCTCCCCATCAATATTTTTTGACTAGCTAGTACTGTGCATTGTAGGATGTTTAGAAGCATCATTAATCTCCACCCACTGGAGACCAGTCACACACCCCACTCCCAACTGTGACAACTAAACGTGTCTCCAGACATTGCTAAATACCATGTGGGAGTAAAAGTATCTCCTGCTCCCTCTGATTGGAAACCACTGCTCTACCCCAAGAGAAGGAAACATATCATGTAAGTAAGAGAATACAGAGAAAAGGATCAGTTGGTCAGTTCATCATAAAACCTTGCTTTGGGTGATCTTGCCAATCAAAATCTTGGAAGAGCAAGTTTTGTTTTAGACTATCTACCTAAGTTATATTGTCTTATTTTAAAAAGATATACACAGATATTCTTTATAATAATGATAACAAGAATTAAAAAATAAGTGGTTGCTTAGTTAGAATATGTAAACAACTGAAATAGTGTTTTGCCTGGATGATCTCATCTAATGCTTAAAACAGCCAGTCAATCAACTGGATATTATTATCAACAGTTTGCATAGGAGGACTGATAAGGCAGAGCTGTTAAAATCAGGTAACTGGTAAGTACAAGAGCTTTAAGTAAAGACTACATGGTCTGCATCAAGAGTTTGTACTTTTATACACTCCACTATGATGGGACTGGCGGTGGTTGTATGCCACCAAGTCCGTTCCAACACACAGTGACCCTGGATTGTGTTACCGAGGCTGTACATCTTTACGGGTGCAGAAAGTCTCATCATTCTCCCATGGAGTGACTAGTAGTCTCGAACTACTGACTTGTGGTTAGCAGCCCAGCTCATAATTCACTGCACTACCAGGGCTCCTTACACTTCACTATAGTCCCTTCCTAAATAGTGCTTCTAATGGAGGTCTATCTTACCCTGCATCATGACCATAGAGGTAAGATTGAGGTAACTGATTCCCTCTGCAGCCTCAAAAGCACCTAGTGACATATACAAATTTTCAAGTAGAAGTGTAGCTGACAAATGGACTTCTTCATTTCATCAGTAGGCCATTCCCTGCCTCACACTTGTCTGTGGTAGTTTATTATGTGAGTGGGGAAATTTTACCCAGAGAAACAAGCTAAGGACATCTTGGCAGGTTAGCCATTGCTATACCACTATCTAACCATTTTCCCTTTAAAAAGGGGTTGTCCATACGCATTCCTTCTGAGGAACATTCTGGAAAATTCTGGAAGTACATCCAGAAAGCTTTTAAGAAATGAGAATGATGACACACACTATTGTTTTTGTTAGGTGCCATCGAGTCAATTCTGACTTATAGTGACCATATGCACAGCAGAACGGAATACAGCCTTGTCTTGCACAATGCTCATAATTATTGTAGCCCTTGAGCTCATTGCTACTGATACTGTGTCAGTTCATCTCTTTGAAGGTATTCCTCTTGTTCACTGACCCTCCACTTTACCAAGCATGATCACCTTCACCAAAGACTTATATGTGTTGATAGTATATCGGAAGAATAAACTACAAATTCTTGCCATTCTGGCTTCTAAGGAACATTCTAGCTGTACTCCTTCCAAGGCAGATTTGTTTGTATTTCTGGCAGTCTATGATACTGTCAATATTCTTCTCCAACACGGTAACACAATTGCATAAATTCTCCTACAGTCTTCCCTATTCTTTGTCCAATTTTCATATGTGTATGAAAATACCATGGCTTGGGTCAGGTACACCTTAGCCCTCAAACTGGTATCTTTGCACTTGAACACTTTAGAAAGGTCTTATACAGCAGATTTACCTA
Source organism: Chrysochloris asiatica (assembly GCF_000296735.1). Taxonomy (NCBI): domain Eukaryota; kingdom Metazoa; phylum Chordata; class Mammalia; order Afrosoricida; family Chrysochloridae; genus Chrysochloris; species Chrysochloris asiatica. The sequence goes on from NW_006408579.1 coordinate 14,342,519, forward strand.
ATACAATACATTGTTTTATTTTTTGACTGCTGTTTCCATGAATGTTCATTGTATATCAAAGCAAAATGAAGTCTTTGGCAACTTCAATCTTTTCTCCATTTATCATGATGTCGTTTATTGGTCCAGTGGGGAGGAATTTTTATTTTCTTTACATTGTGATGCAACCCATACCGAAGACTGTGTTCTTTGATCTCCATCAGTAAGTATTTTAAGCCCTTTTTTGCTTTCAGCAAGGTTATATCATCTGCATATCAAAGGTTGTTAATGAGTCTTCCTCTAATCCTGATATCACATTTTCCTTCATATAATCCAGCTTCTCAGATTATTTGCTCACAATCCAGATTGAATAAGTATGGTGAAAGTATACAACCCTGGTGTACACCTTTCCTACTTTTAAACCATTCGGTATCCCCTTGTTCTATTTGAATGATTGCCTCTTGGTCCATGTATAGATTCCTCATAAGCACAATTAAGTGTCTGGAATACCCATTCTTCACAACATTATCCTTAGATTATCATGATCAACACAGTCAAATGCTTTCAGCCAAGATTCATCTGAAATAAGCAATGATATACCTAGTTTCAAGTCCTCTTTTAATTTGACTTGAATTTCTGTCTGTTCCATGTCCGTGTAATGTTGCAGTCATTTTAGAATTATCTTCAGGTAATTAATATCATACATGCATATGATATTAATGATATTGCTGTCTGATTTCTGCATTCTGTTAGGTCACCTATCTTTGAAATGGGCACAAATATGGATCTCATCCAATTGGTTGGCCAGGTAGCTGTCTTCCAAATTTTTGGCATAACTGAATGATTTCCTCCAGTGCTGCATCAGCTTGTTGAAAGATTTTCATTTGTATTCTGTCAATTCCTGGAGTCTTGTTTTTCACCAATGCCTTCAGTGCAGCTTCATTACCATCAGTTCTTGATCATATGCTACCTCTTGAAATGGACAAACATTGAAAAAAATTTTATACAGTTACATTGTGCATACCTTCCATCTTATTTTGATGATTTCTGCATCATTCAATATTTTGCCCATAGAATCTTCAATACTGCATTATAATGTATGACTGTTCCCACTTTGAAAATACATCTTTTTATCTAAAAACAGGCTTGAATTTTTCTCCAGTTCTTTCAGCTTAAGAAATGTTGAGCATGTTCTTCCTTTTTGGTTTTCTAACTCCAGCTCTTTGCCTTTTTCATTATAATCCTTACTTTGTCTTCTCAGCTGCCCTTGGAAATTTTCTGTTCAGATTTTTTACTTCCTAGTTTCTTCCATTTGCTTTAGTGTCTCTACGCTGGATAGCAAGTGAAACTTGAGATCTGAGTATTTCATGTAGAGCCTTTTCTGGCATCCATTTTGGTATTTTCTTTCTTTCCTATCTTTTAAATGATCCTTTGCTTTCTTCCTGTATAATATTCTTAATGTCATCTCACAGTCATTAATGTCTAATGCATCAAATCTGTTCTTGATCAAATTTATCTAATCAAATAAATTCATGTGGCAAACATTCAGTGTCATATTTTTGCTCTTATGGAGTTGTTTTCATTTTCTTCAGCCTCAGCCTGAACTTTCATAAGAGCTCAGTCTGCCGGTGGCTTGGCTTTGCCTGGTGATACTGAGCTTTTCAACCACCTTTCCTGACAGATGTAGTTAATTTGATTTCTGTGCATTCCATCTGGTGAGGTCCATGTGTATAGTCACCTTTTATGTTGTTTGCAATGAATAAGTCATTGGTCTTGCAAAATTCTTTCATGTGATTTCTGGCATAATTTCTCTCACTAAATCCATATTCTCCAACTACTGATCCTTTCTTTTGTCAAATTCAAAATGATCAATATCAATCCATTTCAGCTCATTAAAGCCAAGGATATTTATGCATTACACTTCATTTTTGACAACTTCCAATTGTCTTAGGTTCATATTTTGTACATTCCATGTTCTGATTATTAATAGATATTTGCAGCTGTTTCTTCTCATTGTGTGTTATACACCATTAACAAATGAAAGTCCTGAAAGTTTTAATCCATTCACATATTCACCTTCAAAATAAACTCTACTTTGAGGAGATAAATCTTTCCCAGTCATATTCTATGTGCCTTCTTACCCAAGGGGCTCATCTCCCAGCCTGATATCTGACAATGTTCTGGTGTTATTCATAATGCTTTCATCTTCTGGCACTATATCTGACAAGGTTCTGTGTAATGATATGGTTTTCTGTGACAAAACATTCAGAAGTAGTTCATCTTTTCTTCTTCCTAGTCTGTCTTGTCTGGAAACTCCACTGAGATATGTTCACCATTTTAAATAGCTGCTGGTATTTAAAATATTGCTGACATACCTTCCAAAACACGAAAGCCACCACAGTATGAAAACTGACAGACTATTGGTTGAAGAGATACTATTAGGAGGGACGAATCACTTGAGATTCAGACTGGAAGACTCATGAATAACCTACAATAGGCACATGATACAATCTTGCTTGTTGACAGTGAAGAGGACTTGAAATACTTAGTAATGATTATCAAAGCCTTCAGTATGGATTGTACCTCAGTGTAAATAAACCCAAAAATCCTCACAAGTAGACCAATGAATAACATTATGATAAGTGGAAAAAAGACTGAAATTGTCAAAGACTTTATTTTACTTGGATACACAATCAACATTCCCATGAAACTGCCATATGCAGAAGTTAAGAAATCAAATGACTTATTGCATTAGACAAACCTTCTTCACAAGATTTCTTTAAAGTGTTCAAGAGCAAAGATACCAATTTGAGTACAAGATGAATCTGACACAAGCTGTGGTATTTTCAATACATTCATATACATGTGAAAGTTGGATAATGAATTAGGAAGATCATAGAAGAATTGATGCTTTTATGTTATGATGTGTGAGAAGAATATTGACAGACCCATGGACTGCCAGAAGAACAAACCAATCTGTGTTGGAAGAACAGTCAGAAAGCTCTTTAGAAGCCAGGATGGCAAGGTTTTGTCTCTCATAGCTTGCACATGTTATCAAAAGAGACCAGTCCTTAGAGAAGTACAGCTTGCTTGGTAATGTGGAGGGTCAGTGAAAAAGAGGAAAATCCCCAATGAGATGAACTGGCATAGTGGCAGCAGCAATGGGTTTAAATGTAACAATTGTGAGGATGATGCAGGACTGAGGAAGGTTTTGTTCTGTTACAAATAAGGTTGCTATAAGTTGGAGTCAACTCCACGGCACCTAACAACAACAAGTCCAGACTTAGACAACTAAAAGCAATGAGCCATAGGAGAAGACACATGGCAATCACTTAGACATAGATCCAAAGTGTGGTATGCTTAAGAAACTTCCATTTTTGAACCTTCTTTTTCATCTGTGCATTAGGGACTATAGAGATGAAACCTTAACTTATAATGTGTGTAAAGCACCCAGAACATTATATGGTACATGATAGGCACTGGGTTAATGGTAGTTGTTTTCATGGCTGAAACCCCTTCCTTACTAATTTACCTCTGAATATGGGTTCCTGGTTCTCTGTGCCTCTTATATGAAGCCTGGCTTCAGTGTTGATTTTCTTTTGCTCTTTGCTCCTGGCTTGTGCATCTGGTCTACATTTTATTCATTTTACTTAATCACATGGCTCTTCTGCTTTGCCACCTGTTTAACATTCAGGGCCTTTGAGTACTGGGGTTTTCCTGTGCCTCTCTGACCTTTAGACCAGTTTGGCCCACATTCCTAGTTTTGGTGTCTGGTTCCCTGGGGCTGTGTTCAGCAAGTCACAAGTCTGCTGCTAACCTTGAACAATTAGTATTCAAAGAAGCAGAGAAAGAAGGTGGAAATAATGCTTAGTAAAAGAGCTAAAGAAAAAATATCTTCAGAATTAGGAAGCCACAATACAGACAGAAAAAAATCACTAATACAATAACAACAAAGGTTGAACAATAGGTGTGAAAAAAGCAAAGGGCCTTTTCTTCTTGTATCTATGTGGTTGTCTGTTCTTAGTGTAGATGTTGTGGTGAGACCACCATAGATCAGAGACTTGCATGAGTAAGGAATCTGCACACAGACAGTCTTTAAAGCATGCTAAATTGCTGTGGTCAAAAAGTAAACTGCTCACCCTCTGTGGGCAGGAGCCCACAAAGCCTCGGAGCCCTGGTTTTACACAGCATATACTGGCGATTTTGTGGGTGTGAAAGGTGCCAAAAACAAATTTTCTCCCTTTGTACTAGGGCTCTTGCCAATACCAACAAGCAATTTTAGTATTTATAAAATAATAATACCTATTTCCGGTTGGCCTAGCAATCTTCAACCACCATCTGTAGGATTGAAAACACACTTCCATACGATACTTCCTCTTATTCCATTTGGGAATGAGCTAAGAGCTTTGACTCCTAGAACTAAGAATGCTTCCTTTGAAATATACCTGGTAAAGAGATTAGGACATAGTCCATCAAAAAGATTTATTAGGACAAGTGAAAACTAACAAGTGATAAATTCGTGATCAACAAACTCTCTGCACTCAATTCAATTTTAAAGAAATGCTCACAGAAACTAGGGTAGGAAACACTTTGAGTTTTACTGTTGATTGTAAAGCTGACTATTTGCTCAAAGGCAAAATGTACAGAAACAGCTACCAAGTCCTGTGTTTCCAACATGCCTGTGAGTGCACGGAAAGAGATCCTGGAGGTCCAGGAGAAGGGAGTCTGAGAGAAAAGGGCTGGAGGGCACGAAATACATAAATGCCTGGTTATTATACAGAATCATTCATATCTTACCTGGAATGAGCCTTAAGATAGTTCCTGGCAAAACTTGAGAGTTTCATGATTCAATTTTATGTTTCAACTTTGCTGGAGCAAGCCAACCTTCAAAGAAAGAAGCACAAAGCCCCCTGGACTTGTCCTTTCACTTCAGTCTCACTTCCATGCTGGTTCCTACTTGTGACCTTCCCAGAACTTTGACTATTTTTTAACTCCACCTGGGCTCCTGATTTTCTAGTCTTTGATCAGTCCTATTCTCATATGCAATTTCTACTCATAATATTCTTTCTTCTGGTTCTAACAAGTTCCCTTGAGACAAAGAGGCAGGAGTTGATGGTTAGAAACTAGTGCATAGATACAAAAGGAAAAGACTCAATTTAATTCATTCAATAGTTATTTATTGAGTATCTATCTTTTGACAGTTGCTGGGACTGCAGCAGTCAAGGTGGTAGTCGTCAGCTGAGCTTTAAGGAGCATACTCTTATAAGTGCTTGAGCTGCCCTTAATACCAGACAGCTAACATTTATTGCACTTTACCCTGTGCCAAAGAGTCCCTGAGTGGCTATTTGACTATTAGCTGGAAGATTAGTGGTTTGGACCTACCCAGAGGCTCCTCAAAAGTCACAGACTTGAAATCCCTATATGCTACGGTTTTACTCTGACACACACGGACCATCATGAGTTGGAATCAACACAATGACAAATAACAATAACAACAACATCCCATGCCCCAAATTTAGAAGAACTTTTTATTAACAAATCCTCTAAGAGAGTAAAGTTATGATCTCTTTTTTGTCAGTTGTAGCATAAAACTTTAAGTAACTTGCTCAAGATTATCAAGTCAGGAAGGAAGGGGAGGTAGGGTTTTACCCAAGTTCAAACTCCTTAACTTCTGTGCTGTATTGTACAAGTTTGGGTTCACAGATGCTACCACACTAACACACTTGAATAGTAGTAGAATTGGAATGTTTATTCAGGGGAGTGCTTCAGGGTTAGCCTTGGGAGAGATGAATAGGTGGTAGCAGAGGTGATGATAATATGATGGATTACACATGTCCTGATATTCTACCTTTGGGGTTTATCCTAAGAGGTGACTAATTACTCCCATTTTCAGTTGTTTTTCACAGAGTGAATAACACTGGCATCTCATGTTTAGGTCTGAGCATCTTTATGAGAATTGCTTTTATCAGTTTTTTGGTTTTTTTCCCCCTCTCTAAACATAATGAATATCATAGGAGAAGATTTTGATGAGTGTTTCAAATGCTTTGAGGGCCATTGAGTCTGCTGTTGTAATTTGAACCCAGGGCTATGTCAGACATGTCTTCTGGTCATTACTCTCCACCAATCTGACTTTGCAACACTCTCCTTGTTTGTCCGAATTTCCAGTCAAAACAACACAGCCTTCCTTAGACCAAAGTGTTTTTCCTAGCTTAGTGAAGTCAATCCCTATTAGTATCATGTAGAAGATTTGGAGGACATCAAATTATAATCAACCAAGCTATCTTAGAAACTATAGCATGGAACCTACTTTCTTCACACTCTGAAGAGCCCCCTATTGTTGAGAATAAGGCACATCCAATTAATGCTAAAATCTCTGCAATTGTTTTTAATGACACCGACATTTTATTGTATGGATCTATAAAAATAACCTTGGTTTTCTTCTCTGGGATAATGCCCTTATAATTCAGCTCCTGTCTAAACTCCAAAGCCCTAGAAATTTGGTTTGGTGTGTGGCTCAGTAACTACATACGAGCCACTTGCCCTTGAGATGATTTTTACTCATGGTGAGTCCATGTGTGTCAGAGTAGAACTATGTTCCACAATGTTTTCAAAAGCTGATGTTTCAGAATTAGATTGCCAAGACTTCCTTTGGAGTAGCCTCTGGGTGGACTCCAGTAGATAATCTTCTGATTAGCAGCTGAGCATGTAACTGTTTGTGCCACCCAGGGACCCAGCAATGACATAGATGCTATTACTCCAAGGCAGACACAGTCCCCTATGATTGGTAGGACAACACCCAATGTCACTAGAAAACATGGGGTATTTCTAAGATTACTGGAGTCAGTGTAGCCCCAAAGAGAAGGAAAATGTTCATTTCAGATCCATATGTTGCTTTCTTACCTGAGCAGACCCCAAGGGTAGGAAGGGAGGGGCATCTCAGTGACAGCAACCATTTGTGTCAAGTTTCAGCACCATCTGCTTTTTCCACCCATCAAGAAGCAGGTGGCAGAAAGAAACAGATGAAATCCAGGTGGTGAAAACATTAGGAATTATCCAAGGAAATAAATTTGAAATTTGACAATCTTTAAACAATCCAGCCAAGAAAATTTCATCTTACCAATGGATTCTCCCTTTTGAAGTTTAGATAATGATAATTGATAGTTACGTAGTATTTCTTCTGTGCTGGACACTACTAGCCTATATGTTATTGTTGTTATGCATATACTAAGTCTTTAAATTCTCACAGAAATCTATGAAGTAGGCACTATTTTCTTTTTTGTTTTTTTGGCAGAGGGAACTTTTAAAACGTATTTATTTCAAAAACACATGAACAGCTGGGGAACAGAACAACAGGGATGAGAGGCCGAGTCAACAGGACCAGTTAGTAAGTCATCAATTATAGCAGCAAGTTTGAAAATAATCTTTCTTTAAGAATTCAACAGATACCTAAAACATTTTAAGGAAAATAAGTAGGATACACTTAAGAAAGTAAAAAACTGACATAGCCTGACAGATTCCTTAGGCAGTTTCTACTAAGGATACTTTCATAAACATCCCCAAATATGAATACAACCTTTCCAAAGGGAAATGTTCTGAAAGGACACATTTTAGTTGTTCATTTTGTAAATTAAGCAATAGTTAGGCCTAATCAGCTGATACCTAAATCTTTCTTAGAAAACATTTTAGTCATATACTGAAATAAAAGGTATAAATCTGCTGGCAGTACAACTTACAGTGGAGTCTTGGTGTGGTGCTGTAGGATAAACCCTTGACCATAAGGTCAGTTTGAACCGCAAGGTGGGCAGTTCAAACTCTTCAACCCTACACAGGGTCGCTATGATTGGAATCAACTTGACGACTTAACAACAACATTATAGTACTGTCCATATTAGCTGTTTTTAGAGACAAGATCTTCTAAAGGTATTTTCACTAAATTTCAACAAACAGCATTTCAAATTAAATAATGGAGTCCTGGTGGGGTGTTATAGAATAAGCACTTGACTGCTAACCATGAGGTTGGTGGTTCAAACCCACCAATCCCTCCTCAGAAACCCTATGCAGAGTCGTTGTTAGTCAGAACCAACTCAACGGCACTCAGGAACAACAACAACAATCAAACTAAAGTATGGAACTTTTGATTCAAGGATAATTTGCTAATGACTTGTAAAGGAGCTCTGGTAGCGTAATTGTTACCAGTTGGGCTGCTAATCTCAGTCAGCAATTTGAAACTACCAGTGGTTCTGTGGGAGAGAGATGCGTCTTTCTGCTCCCATAAAGATTTACAGCTTCAGAAACCCTATGCAGGTTTCCCATGAGTCAGAACCAACTTCATGGCACATAACTACAAGGATAATTTGCTAATGACTAGGAGTCCTGTGTGGCACTGTGGGTTAATGCGTTAGACTGTAAGGTCTGTTAGAACCACAAGATTGATGGTTCAAGCTCACCAGCCATGCCTTGGAAACCCTATACAGCGTTGCTATGGGTGGGAACCAACTCAATGGTACTTAGCAACAACAACAGTACAATGATAATTACAGGTAATTGGAATGTGAAAGTTGGAAACCAAAGGAAGGATTGTAAGTTGAAAAATATGGCCTTGGTAATAAAAATGATACTAGAGATTACATGAGAAAATTTTACCAGACCTATGATTCATTCATTGCAAATGTTTTTTCTAATAGGTGAGTATACACGGGGTCCTTGTCAGATAGAATATACAGGAATAAAACTGACTACAATTTGATTCCTATGGCAAGAGATAGTGGAAAAGTTCACTATCATCAGGCATGGGCACACTGTGAATCAGACCATCAAATAATTGCTAATATAAAAATTCTTACTGAAGCTGAAGAAAATTAAAATGACTTCAAGAGAGCCAAATTATGATTTTGAATTTAGAGACCATGTCAAGAACAAATCTGATGCATTAAACACTAATAACTGATAACCAGAAGAGCTATGTATAGAATGACATCAAGAACATCAAACATACACCAAGGCAAGTTGTCGGGTCTCTTCAGAGCAAACCCCCTTCCAAGACTAAGACTCAATGGGAATACACGCTCTGATTGGTGACCACGTTCGTCATTGATAAGGAGAAGTGAGGGAAAAACAGCAAAGAAGCTGCGAGCTAAGCCCTACAATATTCAATAGACTCTTGTGAACCCAGGGGGAACCCTGGTTGGCCAGCAGTGTGGCAAGACCTGGGGACTTTGGGGCCCAGAGTCAGTGACATTGCCACAGAGGACTAGAGTGGAGAGTGAAGCATCCAGTTGATAAGAAGAGAGGACATATGTACAAGAACACCCACAATTGCAGATAATACCCACTTGACCTGGCTTCAATGACTGGATGATCTCTCAACTAGAAGAAGAAAGAAGAGGATAAAAGGAGTAATCTGACACAATTTGAAGAACTTGACCTACACCTATGGATGCAGTAGCTCAAAAAAGGGAACAAATCTTTGCATCAGGGATCATTCCCACCCCCTCCATACACAGAGTAGACAGGGCTGGGCCACTTGGACATAGGCTACCCAAAGTGTGTGTGTGGGGGGGGGGGCGGCTACAAAAGAAAGAAGTGACTGGCTTACAAGCTTTCAAGAGGGAACCTAGAACCGGAGGGCATGGAGGAAGACAGAATCTCCACTGAGTAGTATCCAATCTGTCTGGGTGGGGCTGATGAAAGGAAATGCGGATAGGTCTCTTGTGATACAACAGTGAATAATTGTTATCAGGACTGATTGTGAGGGTTGGAAATGTAAAGGTAGACATTTTGTCAAGGAGGGGAGTGATTAACTTTGCAGTTTAGGAGCAGAGGTCCCTGGGACCATCAAGGGAGAAAAGTAGAGAGCAGGACCCTACCCAGAGAAACAGTGATGCCAGAGGTGGAGGCAGAGATGATGACATGGAGAGATGGAGCAGCTGGGGACTTTAGACACAGAGAGGGAGAGGAACTGTGTGCTGATGACCAAGGGGCAGGCTTGCAGGGTATACCATTTGGTTGGTTGCTGATGCATGCAGGGGATTGTAACCATGGCAATGAAACTATATATGATAGGATGAATGTAAAACTAATGTTCTCCCATGTAAACCATCACATAATTCACAATAAAACATTTAAAAGCAAACAAACATCAAACATAAAAGCAAAAGGCAATTTAAATGACCAGAAAGAAAGAAATGACCAAAATGAATCTAAAAAGAGACTCTGAAACTTGCTCTTGAGTGTAGAGAAGTTAAAGCAAATGGAAAAAATTAGGAAGTACAAGGGCTGAACAGAAAATCTGTAAGGGCAGCTCAAGAAGACAAAGTCAAGTATTATAATGAAATGTGCAAAGAGAAAAAGGAAAGAACACACTCGGCATTTCTCAAACTGAATGAATTGAGGAAAAATTCAAACCTTGATGCTCAGTATTGAAGGATTCCATGGACAAAATACTGAATGATGCAGAAAACATCTAAGGAAGATGGTCGGTGTACACAGAATCACTGTACCAAAAAGAAGTTGTTGCTGCTCAACCATTTCAACAGGTAGCATATGATCAAGAACTATTGGTACTGAACAAAGAAGTTCAAAATAAACTGAAGGCATTGGCTAACAGCAAAGCTCCAGGAATTGACAGTATGCACATTAAAAGGTTTCCACAAACGGATTCAGCACTGTAGGCATTAACTAAACTACCAGGAAATGTGGAAGATAGATACCTGGCCAATAGATTGGAAGAGATCCGAATTTGTGCCCATTCCAAAGAAAAGTGACCCAACATAATGTAGAAATTAGTGAACAATATCATTAATATCACATATAAGTAAAATTTTGCTGAAGATGATTAAAAACGACTGCAGCAGAATATGGACAGGAGCTACCAGAAATTCAAGCCAGATACAGAAGCAGATGCAGAATGAGATGGATCTTGGCTGAAAGCAGAAAATGCTAGAAAGATTGTTACTTATGTTTTATTGATTATGCAAGGGCTTTCAACTTCATGGATAATGACAAACTATGAATAATATCACAAAGAATGGATGTTTCAGAACACTTAATTCTGCACATGAGGAAACTGTATGTAGACAAAGAGGCAGTTGTTAAAACAGAACAAGGGAATACGGAATGGTATAAAGTCAGAAAACGTTTGTGTCTGGGTTGGATCCTTCCACCATACTTAATCAATGTGTATGCTGAACAAATAATCTAAGAAACTGGTTAAATAAAGATGAACACAGCATTTGGATTCGAGGAAGACTCATTAACAACCTGCTATATGCAAATTATACAGCCTGGCTTGTTGGACACAAAGAGGATTTAAAATACTAACTGATAAAGGTCTTCAGTATGGATGGTACCTTAATGTAAAGAAAACAAAAATCCTCACAAGTGAACCAATTAATAACATCACGCTAGATGGAGAAAAGATCGAATGACTTCATTTTGCTTGGGTCCACAATCAACACTCATGGAAGCAGCAGTCAAGAAATCAAACAAGGTATTAGATTAGGCAAATCTGTTGTACAAGACCTCTTTAAAGTGTTCAAGAGCAAATTTGAAGAGTAAGGTGCGCCTGACCAAGACAAAGGATTTTCAATCTTTTCATATGCTGTGAAAGTTAAACAATGGATAAGGAAGATCATAGGAAATTGATAAATTTAAATTATGCTGTTATGTTGTCATTGTTGTTAAGTGTCATTATAGAAGAATATTAAAATTATCACGGACTTCCAGGAGAACAAACAAATCTGTGTTAGAAGAAGTACAGCCAGAAGGCGTCTAAAAGTCAAGATGGTAAGATGTGGTCTCTCATACTTCAGACATGTTATCAGAAAGGACCAGTCCCTGGAGAAGGACATCATGTTTGGTCAAGTGGAGGGTAAGAGAAAAAGAGGAAGTTCCCCAGTGAGATGGATTGACACAGTGGTAGCAGCAATGAGCTCAAGCTTAACAACAAATGTGAGAATGATGCAGGACCATGCAGTGCCTCGTTCTTTTATGTGAAGGGTCCCCATGAGTCAGCATCATGTCAACAAAGACAATGAAACAACTAGGAGCAAGCAAGCAAGATGTGCAATAGCCTCCTGATTTCCCAGATAATTACAATTTTCCCTACAACAAAAAAATTTTAGAACAATTTTAGCACCAATTTCTCTATTTTTATTTCCACTTTATAAATCAGGAAGCTAAGATGCAAAGAGGACCAGTAACTCACCAAGGTGGTATGTGGCAGAATTAGGCAGATGGTCTAGCTGCAGAGGCTGTGTTTTTATGCCTGTACCATGCTGACTGTCTTTCATCATATAAATGTCTCATACACCAAATGATGGAGTCCTGGTGTGGTACTGTAGGATAAACACTGGGCTGCTAACCACAGACTGGTGGTTCAAACCCATCACCGCTCCTTGGAAACTCTATACAGGGTCACGATGAGTTGGAAATGACTTGACAGCACTTAGCAATGACAATATACTCCAAACTTTTATCAGGAAAAAAAAAAAAGGAAATTTAAGGTAGGTAAAGTAACAAGGAGCTCTGGTAGCGTAGTGGTTACGAATCGGGCTGCGAACCTTAAGGTCAGCAGTTCGAAACTACCAGCCGCTCTGCAGGAGAAAGATGAGGCTTTCTACTCCCGTAAAGATTTACACCCTTGGAAACCCTGTACAGGGTCGCTATGGGTCGGAACCGACTCGACGGCACTTAACAACAACAACAACAAAGTAACAATATTCATTATTTTCCTTTGATCTAGGAGACCATGCTTCTTATTTGAGTAACAAGAATGAATTTACATTGTTCCAAAGTCCAAACCTGTTAATTCTGACTCTTGCTGACCCCAAGAGTTACAGAGTAGAACTGAGCTCCTTTGAGCTCTGCAGTCTCCCTTCCACCTGGCAAGCTATTCCATACTTGGAGTAACGCCACAACTGGTATCCATGGGATGATTATGGTTTACATAATGCTAAAGAATGTGACATAGGAAAATTCTTCTTAGTGAGGAACTGTCAGCCAAGATTTCTGGATGGGGTGTATCGAGTCACCTTCTTTCCTTTCAGATCTATTACAAGAGCCCACACATGGACTTCAGTTAGACAGTATGTCATTTTCCAGAATTCAGCACGTGATTGCCAAATTTTTAGTCAAAGGTGACGTTTTATGAAACACCAGATGTTCTTCTGTGTCTCACTAAAGTTAAGTAAGAAAACAGCCACAGAAATGAAATGCTGTGCACCCCAAGAAAGGTTTTAATTTCTCAGATCAGTGATTAGTAATTGAGTTGAACAATTAAATTAAATGAAAAGGTTACAAAGTAAAGGTAATTGGCTATATGGAAAGAGATGCTGGCTAACTGTGCTCATCCAGGTGTGATGCAATGGGTTTTCTTTTATGTGACCTTTCTGGTCTTGGGTTTCTAATTCTTCCAAAAGCTAAAGGATAGTTAAATGGTTTACAAGATTGGTGATTTGCTAGCCATATAAACAGCTTGCAAGGAATTGGTCAGCTTCCCATCTGCATAAGCAATTGGCAGGGATTGGCTAGTATACCACCCACCTTTACACAGATTGGCTGGGTGGGCCATCATGTAGTTGGCTTATAGCAGGATTGGCTGGGGCCCCTCCTAGTCTGAGCCTTACCAGGATTGGCTGGAGTGAGTGGATAGGTGAAGGGGATCCTGTGTCTGATGAAAACTCCAGAACATGGATGCTCCAATGGGCTTCCTAATTCACAAAGGCAGGAGGAAAGTCCTTTAGACATGGGCCCTACACTGACAACCTCCTAAACAATAAAAACCAGTCATGTAGTCAGTATAGGGTATCTGAGGCTGTATGTCTTTATGGAAGCATAAAGCCTCACTCTTCTCCCTTGGAGTGACTGGTGGGTTTGAACTGCTAACCTTGCAGTTAGCAGTCCAGTGTTTTTCCTACAGCATCACCAGGGCTCCTTGAGAACCTCTTGGAAGAATTGTGATATAGGACAAGGGCTGTAACACTGAGCTGGTGACAATGGAGACCAAGAGAGATAGTGGCAAGTATAGCTGAGCTGAATAGCAGAAAACACAGCAGTTCAGAAATGAACAACAGGAAACTGGCAGATTTGCCTGGGTAGAGTCAGCCAATGCAAATAGTAGAGCTGGGCAATTCCAGGCATGAGGTCATCAAAGCAGCAGAGGCTTAGGCACATATCGTTCAAAGATTTCCCCTAGAAGCTTTGCCTCAATACAGCTAGCTTAACTTTAGAACTAGCCCAAGATTGGTTGTCCCAAAGCTGCTGTTTGAGAGGTAGATCATTAAGCAAAGGGGGACAGATCCAGCCCAAAAAAGCCATACAGAAATGAAGAGAATGAGCAGACATGGTGTACCTGGCCTGACACATAGCATATCTGCTGAGTGACAGACAGAAAGAGAGAGAAACCTGATGATACTTGATCCACTCCACCACTCATCTGTCAGTTGCATGGGACAGAGTGCTTAATAATACTGTATGTATGCTAACAAATAAGAGATTAGGCACATTAAGAGGATGCAAAATTTAATATTCATTTATCAAACAGGTTAAGTTTTTGTTTTATAACAGTGAGTGTATTTCTAAATTCATTTTCCAAGAAAGCAACAAAGGGTGTTTATCAGAACATCACATTTATATTTTATCAGAATATTATGTTATCTCCATGTAAGGATATTGTACAGTTCCTCATGGAAGTAGATTAAATGAATATTTAGATAATAAAAATTATATAAATGAACTTTATTTTCCATTTCCCTTCAGATTGACTTTCTTTTAAGAAATTAATTGATATTGGTATGACTCATAAAACAAATTTGCTCTTAAAGAAGTGGTACTATTGATACATTGGTTGTATGTATATTTTTGAATATGAAATTAAACAATTCCACAAATAAATAAAATGCAAATTTTGCATACAATAAGCTACATTTACCTTTTTATTTCAAACTGAAACGTCTAAGCTCACATTCTGTTTTCTCTCCTCAACCACACAAGAACATACCAGTGGTACTGTAATCACATGACTCATGACATACCTAGTTCTATCCTGTACAAAGCAAACCAAAGCATGTCTTCAAATTCAGTCTACACTTTTACTTGCACATGCTCATGTGATTGTTCTTGCCCTTGATAAATATCAACAGTAGTCCAGTGAATTGTGAAGACACAGCATCAAAGGATGAAAAGTGATTGTGCAACATTTAAAGCATTATTTCAAGCAAAAAAACTCATATGGAGATCTGTGACAGGTCTGCCAAAAAACATTGTCTAATTAATAATATTATTTCCAGCTGCTTTGTAAATAATATTTCTTTTGACTATCTCAGAGCTGAAGAACAAAATGACATATTCCAAATTATTTTTTGTACTCACTAATTTTCAAATATGTTTGTGCTAATGCTCAAATTCAAATGTAAGCTTTTAAAAAAATCTTACTTTTTAAACAAATTTTATTTCTTTTCAATTATTCAACTATATTTGCTTTGTTTTTGTTAAGTGCCGGCGAGTCGATTCCGACCCACAGCGACCCTGTACAGGGTTTCTGAGGAGCAGCTGGTGAGCTTGAACCACTGACCTTGCAGTTCAAATGGCTTTGCATACTTGCTACAGTAGTGGTAAATTTAAAAAGTGATATAATTTTATAACCAGGCAAAATGGAAAGACCACACCAAATTGAGTATAATAACAAAAGCTCACCGAAGATAGAATTTGTTTCTTGAACTTGTTACTCTATTTCATCCATTTTTAGCAGTTCACAATTACAAAATATGGTAACACAGGAAGGAGCAAACTATATATGTCTAAAACTATATGTGAAGAATTAATGAACAATAAGTGATTGTTTGATAAGCTATTTTCAGTGAAATAACTGTAGCTCAATATTTCAATTTGTCCATAGATTCTACTCCTCATCTTTCTCATACAAAATAGCTAAGTATTGTTTTAAGATACATATCTCCAACAGCTAGAAAACCAGTCTTGTGATTTATCACATTTACTAGTTTAAAAAGTCATGCCAGTGAAGAAATAGCATATTAAGTACTTCACTATTCATGTGAAGTTTGGAAACTGCCAAGGACTGTCCCATGACAATGCAGCCAATATGTCAGGGCATTATAAAGGCATGCAATAGAAAATGTTAGAATGCAATGAACATGACACTTTATATAGTGTGCTGTACATATCCTTAATATTGTAGGATGTTGCTATTATTTTTAGGTGTCATAGAGTTACTTCTACTATAAAAAAATCCATGCACAACACAACAAAACAGTCTGGTACTGTTCCATTCTCACAATTGTTGTTACACATAAGCCTATTGCTTCTGTCATTGTATCAATCCATCTTGTTGGTCTATGTTAGGCCTACGTTAGAATGCTGAAAGGAGGCAAAGAGACAAGGGCCTCTCTCCAGAACCAACAAAGAGAAAGTCTTCTCCTAGAGCCAACACTCTGAATTTGGACTTCTAGACTCCCAAACTATGAGAGAATAAATGTCTGTTGGCTAAAGGCATCCACTTGTGGTATTTCTATTATCGCTGCACTAGACAACTAAGAGCCTTTCATTAATTAGATCAAAGACAAAATAGGCTTTCTGTTTGTTCTCATTGTGTTAAGAACTTCTCTTTCACTCAAAACCAGCTTAGATATCTAAATGGCATATAAATTTGTTTATACTCTACAATTCTCTCTTTTTTTTGAAGGATACAGCCATAAAGTATATAGAAGTTCCTAGAAGTACTTGAAAAAACCCATGTGAGTAGCTGTGTGTTCTAAGCTTATGACCAATTAGTCTGAAGTTAAAACTTTCTCTAGCTCTTCTCTACAACTTCAGAAGTGGCTTCCCAAGTGAAAATGCTTTTTAAAATACCTGTCAAAAAGAAACTCACTGGGCTTAGTGGGAGTTTCATACTTGGACAATATTCACACCGTGCTCAAGAATTCCAGGATAGGACTCCGTAGGGAATTCTGTGCATTGGATGGTGTACACCTATTTTATCCTAGTACCTCCATTACTCTGCTAGCATTCAAATCATGAGACTATGTACCTTGAATTTGTTGAGGACATAGTGGACTCAAGCACCAAAGAGAGTCATTCCAGTATTGATTTGGGGGATCATAAAACATACACTTCTCCAGTGTCTGATTCTACCCAACATTGTGAACTAGATAATATTTACTTCTGATTCATGCTCCTCTCACATTCAGCCTCCTCTCCCCTTGAAGGCTGTCTAGGTTATCCTAAGACTACTCCTAACTGGAGCCATCACGCTCGCTTCTCTTCTAGGACTTTTGTAGTGGACAAATGACACCCCCCCCCCACCTTTTGTTTTAAAGTCTACCCTCTGAACTATCAAATCTTATCCATGACTTTCTAGAGCTATTGCCCTCAGATCATATTTAAAGCTTAACTTCAATATAGTCCGTGAAGTCTTCTTTAAGCCAAACAATGTTGCTATGATTTTTACGTGCAATAGAGTAGATTCCAATTCAGAGTCACCCTGTGTGACAGAGAAGGACAGCCCCATAGGGTTTCCTAGCCTGTAAATATTAGTAATAACAGATGGCCAGGTCTTTTCTTCCATGGGCATAGCTGTAGGTTTGAACCTCTGATCTTTTGTTTAGCAGTCAAGTCGGTTTCTACTCTTATCTACCATACTTACAACCGAATGAAGCACTGGTCCTGCCCCAGCCTTTCAGTCAAAATCAAGTAAGAGATTAGTTTAATTAGTAGAAAAATATCTTTCTTGACTATTGTGTTCTTTTAAATACTATCTATATGAGATCAAATTGACAGGAGCAACCCTAAAGGTTAAATAGGAAGCTTAAGCAAACTTACCAGCTGCTCCTTAGAAACCCTATGCAGGGTACCTGTAAGTTGGAACTAACACAAAGACGCTTAAAACAACAACAAATGATATATGAATGAAATCCTCAATGAGATGGACTGTCATAATAGGTTCAACAAAGGGCTCAGTTCAAAGATTGTGGAAACAGCACAGAGCTGGGCAACATTTCAGTGTATTATTTGTAAGGTAACCATGAGTTGAAGACAACTTGACAGCCACTAACGACAACAACAAATGACTTTTCAGTAAAGGAAATGAAAAAAGAAAAGTAATGTCTTCGTAGTCATAAATATTGTGTTTAAGTCCATATCAATTTTTGCCTATTCAGTCAGTCCTGGGGAAAGAAAAATGTCACTGGAAATTTATCTCAGAACTATGAACTCAGGAATTAAGATGCCCAAGTGTTCTAGCACAAACAGAAAGAATATTCCAAAATCTAAGGATAATGTCAAGATGAGTTTTATTTTTATGTTCCAGAGTTTCAATCAGGGAAGTTGTTGTTGGGTGCTATCAAGTCAGTACTGACTCATATCCACCTTATGCACAACAGAACAAAATACCGTCCCTTACTAAGCCAATCTTAAAATCATTGCTACACTTGAGCCCATTGCTACTGCCACTGTACAAATCGATCACATCAGGGGTCCTTCTCTTTTTCGCTGACTGTCCATTTTACTACGCATAATGTCCTTCTTCAGGGAATGATTCCTCCTGATAATATGTCCAATGTATGAGAGAAGAAGTCTGGCCTCCCTGGCTTCTAAGGAGCATTATGGCTGTACTTCATCCAGCATAGATTTGTTTGTTCTTCTGGCAGTCCATAGAAGTTTTAATATTCTACTCCAACACCATAACTCAAACACATCATTTATTCTATGGTCTTCCTTATTAATTTCTAAATTTCATG
>NW_006408579.1:14363966-14394683 GCF_000296735.1 Chrysochloris asiatica
GCATTTTGAGTGCCTTCCAACCTGAGGAGCTCATTTTCCAGCACTATATCTGACAGTGTTTCTCTGCTATTCATAAGGTTTTCAGTGACTAAATATTCGGAAGTAGTTCGTCACTCCTTCTTCCTAGTCTGTCTTCATCTGGAAGCTCATCTGAAACCTGCCCACCGTGGGTGACCCTGCTGGTATTTAAAATACCGGTGGCATAGCGATCAGAATCATAGCAACTCACAAGCCACCACAGTACGACAAACTGACATATGAGTGGTGGATTTTGCCCATTGAATCCTTCAATATTTCAAGTCAAGGCTCAAATTTTTTTCTTCATTTCCCTCAGCTTGAGAAATTCTGAGCATATTCTTCCGGTTATCAGCCCAACTGGTAACCACCACACTACCAGAGCTCCTTGGTCTTCCTTGTAGGTGTTTGGATAGTGTCTTATCACAGACAGCATTGTATTAAAACAGATCCTGAAATGTTCTTTTTGATGATGATTGAGAAGCTATTCCTCTTCAATTTGTCATTGCCAGCTTAATAAACCACATGATTTTCAGACTCTAAATGGCCAATACCAGCTCATTTCTGCTCACTAATGCCTGGGATATTGATGTTTTCATATTCCATTTCATTTTTGGCAGTTTCCAAAATTCCTAGGTCATACCTCATACAGCCCATGTTCCAGTGACTAATTGATGTTTGTAGTTGTTTCACCTCATTTTGAATTATGCCACATCAGCAAATGAATGTCCCATAAACTTTACTCCATGTGTCTCATCATGGTCAACTCTACTTTGGGAAGGTAGTTCTTTCCAAGTTACATTTTGAGTGCATTCCAGCTTGAGGGGCTCATCTTCTGGCATTATATCGGACAATGTTCTGACATTTCAATATTCAATGTTCATCATGTTTCAATATTCAATATTCTACTGCTAACAGTGTTCCACTACTATTTCAGGACTAAATACTTAGTTGTCAGTGACTAAATATTCTAAAGTAGTCTATCTCTCCTTCTTCCTAATCTGTCTTAGTTTGGAAGTTCAGCTGAAACCTGTCCACCGTGGGTGACCCTGCTGATATTTAAAATACTGGTGGAGTAGCTTCCAGAATCACAGAAACACACAAGCCTCCAGACTACAAACAACAAACTGACAGATGAGTGGTGGTAAACTAGGACTGTTGTTGTTGTTGTTGTTATTGTTGCAGTTAAGTGCAGTCAAGTCAGTATCAATGCTTAGTGACCCTGTATAGAGTTTCTGAGGAGCAGCTGGTGATCTTCAACCACCAACCTTGTGGTTCAAAGTGACCTTGCAGTCCAGTGCATTAACTCACATGGGGATTGCAACCATTGTATTTAGTGATAAACAACAGACCCAAGTAGATACAGAGATTTGTATTACTTTTGCATATCTTATAACTAGTAGTTTACTTGATGTGTAATGTGAAGTTTATCATTTAAAGAAGTGTTTTATTATGCTCCACATTCAGTGACTCAGAGAAATACTATAGATTCTATGCAGTCATAATTAAGACATCCCCCTTTGCTGGTGGCACCTGCCAATGAGCACAATGAAAAGAAAATGGGATCATTTTATTGGTAGTAGTTAACATAGCATACTTAAAAGCAAAGTTTAATTTTCCTTTTCCAGGGCAAGGCAAAATGGTGACAACCATTTTGAGTGTTTCTTTGACCTGGTCACAATAGTGCAGCATGTCAAAGGAAAATCTACAGTATAATTTATTTTGAAATGTTTTATTGACCTAGTCTTTCTTTCCCTTTGCAGAACCCAAATTTGACTCAACTCCATCATCTTAGATATTTCCTGAGATAAATAACCTCAAAATGGGTTCCTAGATTTATTTGCTTTCAATTACTTGAATGTACTATTTTATGAACCTCTGGATCTAAAGTCTTCAGAGATAAAGGAAAAATACTGAGGAATCGAATGAGCTGACAGAGTCCAGGAAATAAAATTCCATAATGAAGGGAATTTCATTGAGAATGTCGAGTAAGAGAACGTTTTATTGTTCTGATTTCAATACTACCAGAGAAGGAGATGTTGGCTGGAAGCCATAGAGGGAAATGAAATCTGTAATGAAAAATTCCACTATAAAAAAAAAATCTAGCAACATCCATCCTAGCATTCAATTTAATTTTGTACACTAGCTTTGATGAAGCAACTAGACAAGTGTAAACATTACATTCACATCCACTAGAGAATTAACTGGACCAATAAGTAACATCATGATAAACAGAAAATATTGTTGTCAAGGATCTCATTTTACTTGGGTCCACAATCAGAAGTCAAGTAATCAAAATGAGGAATTTGCATTGGTCAAATCTGCTGAAAAATATCTCTCTAAAGCTCCCGTAAAGATTTATAGCCTCGGAAACCCTGTACAGGGTCGCTATGAGTCGGAACCGACTCCACGGCACATAACAACAACAACAACAAAGTGTGAGAAAAGCAAAGGTGTTAATTTGAGGTATTTTGGTATTTTCTATCACCTCATATACATGTATAAGCCAAACAATGAATAAGAAAGACTGAAGAAGAATTGATGCCTTTGAATTATGGTGTTGGTGAAAAATACTGAATATACAATGGACTTCCAGAAGAACAAATAAATCTGTTTTGGAAAAATCTGTCTAAGACCGGAATGCTCCTTAAAATTAAGGATGGTGAGATTTTGTCTCACGTACTTTGGGCATGTTGACAGGAGGGACCAGTCCCTGGAGAAGGACCTCATGCTTGGTAAAGAGGCAACAGAAAAGAAGGAAGACTCTCACTGAGATGCAGTGACATAGTAGCTATGACAATGGGGTCAAACATAGCATAATTGTGAGGATTGTACAGGACTGGGCAGTGTCCCTTTCTGTTGTGGTAG
Source organism: Chrysochloris asiatica (assembly GCF_000296735.1). Lineage (NCBI taxonomy): Eukaryota > Metazoa > Chordata > Mammalia > Afrosoricida > Chrysochloridae > Chrysochloris > Chrysochloris asiatica. The sequence goes on from NW_006408579.1 coordinate 14,366,850, forward strand.
GATATCTATAAGCTGGATAGACTCAATAGCACTCAACAGCAGCAACAGAGTACTTATCCTCCTGAGACCAGACTGCTGTTCAGCTCCATAAGTCAGAAGAATAAGACCATTCCCTTATTTCTTATCATAACCAAAAGATTTGTAGTATGATCCAGGAGGGGCCCCTAGATAGAAAAGCCAAGCCCAGACTTCACTGGTTACATGTTGCCAGCACAGTCCTAATTAGCTTCAAAAGGAACTTTACCCAACCCTGAATAAAACTTGCCAAAGACCAGAGGCTCATCTCAAATCCATTAACTTATACTTGGCTTGAAGTATGTATCTCGAATAATGTTACTCAACATTTGTGCACATTAGAATCAGCTGGGAATCTTTTATAACAAACTAGCACCAGACCAGACCCAAAGTCAGCTCAATTGGAATGTCTGGTGATGAAGCACTAATAGCTTTTAACAGCTTCTGAAGTGACTCCAATATGCAACTAATCTTAACAACCAGTGGTCCTGTCCTTGGTTCTAAAACAGACAATTGCCTCCAAGGGTGTTTTGCCCTTGTATATGTATCACCCAGGTTATCATGCTTATACTATGGTCACAGTGCCAAGTTCTCACTGAATGCAAATAAATGAATGAATGAGCAGGCTTGTAAGATTTGGTATAAGGCTCAATAATGAGGGAAAACTATCTCTCTTTTTCTGGGATGAAATGACACCGGCAACAGGCTTGTCTAACACAAATTAGCTATACAACCCAGAAGCAAGTTTACTTCTTGTTGTTGTTAAGTGCCTTTGAGTCGATTCCAATCAATAGCGACCCTGTATAGGGTTTCTGAGGAGCAGCTGTTGAGCTTGAACCACCAATCTTACAATTCAAATGGCTTTGCAGTCTGGTGCATTAACCCACAGTGCCACACCAGAGCTCCAAGAGTTTCCATTAATTAGCCTTGCTGCTCTCTTATAGAACACTTTCTGAAAAAACTGTAATTGCTTTAAGATTCAGAGTGCTCTATGGCATAGTACTCTTTCATACATGGATGCGGGTCTATTTGGAAAAGGCAGAGCCAGAAGGAAGACAGGTAAGATAAACTCCTTTACATACCAGTTCACATTGATCAACACTTTCTCTTAAAATCGTAACTTTTAAGATATCCTTAATTTTAAAATATAAACAGTCTCAGTCAGAGTATGACTTAACCAATGCTTGTCTTGATAATATTTAGTATCTCCATTTATTGCTGTGTTTTTCTTCTATGGAATTGTGTACAACTCAAATTAGAAATCCAATAGGCTAAGGCAACCCAATACCTTTCCTTGTTGTTGTTAGGTACTGTTGAGTTGACTCTAACACATAATGACCCCACTTGATAAAGTAAAATTGCCCCAGAGGTTTCTATAGGCTGTGATCTTTCTTGAAGTAGAAACAGATTTCCAGACCTTTTTCCCATGGAACTGCTGGGTGAGTTCAAACTGTCAGCCTTTCAATCAGCAGCCAAGCATGTAGCCATTTACACAATCAGGATAGCTTATTTTCTCATTATTGAGAATTTAAGTGCAATTTTAACATTTATCAGGAATATTTGATTTCAAGCTTGAGGGTTTTATCAATAAACAAAGATAAAAATTATATAGCTATGTTTGTGTGTGTGAATAAATTTTAGTCATTCTTGATGGTTCTCAAACTACACTAATGAGAACATAAGCCTTGAAAATTGGAATTTAGATGTTCCGGATCTTAAGAAAAATGGTCCACAGACACCTATTAATACAGGAAATTTCAGAGCCAAGATTTTATAGTTTCTTTCATTCTATTACACTGTAGTAATTTTCTATTACTTTCACAGCAAATTGACATAAATGTAGTGACTTAAAACAATATAAATTTATTTACGAATCGGGCTGCAAACCTTAAGGTCAGTGGTTCGAAACTACCAGCCGCTCCGCGGGAGAAAGATGAGGCTTTCTACTCCCGTAAAGATTTACACCTTTGGAAACCCTGTACAGGGTCGCTATGGGTCGGACCCGACTCGATGGCACTTAACAACAACAACAACAACAACAACAACAATTCTGAAGGCCAGAAGTCCAAAACTAATCCCATTGGGTTTAATCCAAGCCATTAGCAAGCTTGTTCCTTTTGAAAGCTCTAGGAGAGAATCTGTTTCCTTGCCTTTTCTAAATTCCTGAGACTATGTCTATTCTTTGTCTTTCTTCATCTTCAAATCCTGCAGCAAGTATCTTCAAATCAGCTCTCTCTCTCTTTCTCTGTTCTGTTCTAGCTGTCAACTCCTCTTTTCTGACTCTGAGTGGATAAGGCATCATTGGAAGACAGATCAGTGGAGTGACACAATTTGATTGGTATTATAAAACAATCCTGTGGTACCTGGATTGAAACAAGACTGTAAGCAGGGAGACAAGATTATAAGCTATGAAAGTAATACAGGTAAGGTTATTTGCTATGATTTTTGTGTAAAAGTAACTGCCTATATTTCTTTAAAACACATTGGTGACTAATTCAGCCCTCTCTAAATCACTGTGAGACATAAGCAAAATGCTTGTATACACGCACACACACCTCTGTTCTTTAGGAGAGGACATTGTGGCTGGTACCATCCCCCTCATCCTTCAAGTCAGAGTCCTTCCTGAAAATGTATTGCACCAATGAATTAGCCTAGTCATCACTGGAATGAGGGGGCAGGCAGCACTGAAGAGAAGAGAAGACTTAGCAGAGACTGTCCTGCTTGAGGCTGCAGAGGTATTTCACTTCCTTCAGCAGTGTTTGTGAGGCCCCCACAACTCCTACCTTTTTAAAATCAATCCTGACTATCTCTGCCTTTTAAGTGAGGTGTTAATGTGACTATTGAAATGATTATTGTTGATAGTGACTTTGAGTGGGCTCTAACTCATAGCAACCCTATACAGGGTTTCAAGGCTGTAAGTCTGCCAGAGCAGAAAGCCTCATCTTTCTCTTGTGACTCATGTGGCTATCCCATGCCCCAATAAAACGTACTGCCATGGAGTTGATTCTGACTCAGAGTGACCCTACGTAAGGTTTCTGAAACTGCAAATCTTTACAGCAACAGACAGCCTCATCTTTCTTCTGCAGAGTGGCTGGTGGGTTTGAGGTAATGGTATCAAGGTTAGCAACCTCTTAACTCACAGCACCACCAAGACTCCTTATTGATATGATTCCCATAGAATAGGTTCTGATTCACAGGGACCCTGTACTGCAGGATAGAGTAGACAGGTCCCCTGAAGTTTCTGAGGCTACCCACTTTTACGGGAACAGAAAGCCTTGTCTTTTCTTCCCTGGAGTGGCTGATGGGTTAGAACCGCTGGCCTTTTGATTAGCAGTGCAACATGTAACCCACTACGTCACTAGGGCTCCTTATTGATATGGTAGTTGTTGTTGTTAAATGTCATCAAGTAGGTTCTGACTCAGAGAGAGTCCCAGAAATGCTCTCTATGACCCTACATGGTATGGCAACCTTATACTAGAATCTCTGCTCCTCTTCCCCTTCCTTCCCTCATCCTCTTATTACTATCATACACTCTGGAGCCAGATGAAGTATACTCTAAATTTGGTTCTTTTCTCTATGTAAATTAGACCCTCTCCTCACTTACCAACTATCTCATTAGCCTACATTTCACATTTACGACAGACAAGACAATAGTAAAAAAATCTACCATACAAGAACTCTGCATATTAAGGATACTGAGGAGCAAGGTAATTGTAATGCTGGCTGTGACGGTTACAGTTATATGTCAACTTTGCTGGCAGTTATATAATGATATAATTTGGCAGTTATGTAATAATGTAGTCATCCTCCATTTGGTGATCTGATGTGGTCATCCTGTTTTCACAAAACTCTAATTCTCACTTGACAATCTCGTCTTTGGAACCTAACTTGATAAGTGAGGACAGGGTGGATTAACTTGTCTGTATCTCACTTCCTCCTCTGTAAAATGAGGTACTTTGCTCACTGGATTGTTATGATGACAAAATTAATATTTTTAAAGCTGTTAAAGCAGTGCCTGTCGCAAAGTAAGTACAGTGCGTATGCTTGTTAAATATATCCTTCTCCCTTCGCTCTGCTGCTTCAGCCATGCTAAGTCTCCTAATTTTCCTCAAATATTAGCACCTTTGTACATGCTATTCTCTCTAGTTGACCCCACATACACGCAGGAGATTTGATCTCTCATCTCCTTCAAGTCTTCTTGCTTACCAGCATTTGAAATGAATCAAAAATTAAAACTAGAAGTCAACAAAAAAGCAATCAAATTTTAAGAAGAAATAGTGTTGGTTGAAATTCAGGAAAAGATGAAAGAAAAAGACAAAATTATCTTCAAATGAAGACTGAATTTCAAGATGGCTATGGAGTCCTGATGGCACTGTAGGATAAGCACTGGACTGCTTACCTCAAAATTGGCAGTTCAAACCTACCAGTCCCTCCTCAGACACCCTAGAGAAGGTTGCTGTGAGTTAAAACAAACTTAATGGTGCTAAACTACAACAAGGAAGAATAGGAGATTTGGTGTGGCACTGTAGGATAAGCATTGGGCTGTTAACTTCAAGGTTGGTGGTTCAAACCCATCAGCTGCTCATCAGAAACCCTATACTGGGTCACTATGATTCATAATCAACTTGACAGCACTTAACAACAACAAAGGTGTTCTGGTGTGGTGCTGTAGGATAAGCACTGGACCACAAGGTCAGTTTGAACCTCAGGGTTGGTAGTTCAAATCCACCAGCCACTCCTCGGAAACTCTATACAAGGTCTGTCTGAATCAAAACGGACTCAACGGCCCTTAACAGCAACAACAAAAAGGATGAATAAGGAGCGTTGATGGTGCAGTGGGTTACTTGCTTGGCTGCTAACTGAAAGGTCAGTGGTTTGAACTCACCAGTGATTCTATAGAAGAAAAATGAGGCAGTCTGCATCTGTGAAGATTTACAACCTCAGAAAACCTATGAAGCAGTTCTACTTTGTCCTATAGGCTCGATAAGTCAGAAGTGACTAGAAGGCAATGGATTTGGTGGGTTTTGTTTATTCATTTTAAGGGAGAATAGATTCAAATGATAATTTTACAATGGACATTGAAGAAAGATAGGAAAAATTACCCTACTAAGTGAAGGAGTCGTGGTGTAGTGCTGTAAGATAAGCACTGGACTAATAACTATAAGGAGCTCTGGTAGCATAGTGGTTATGAATCGGGCTGCGAACCTTAAGGTCAGCGGTTCGAAACTACCAGCCGTTCCGCGGGAGAAAGATGAGGCTTTCTACTCCCGTAAAGATTTACACCCTCGGAAACCCTGTACAGGGTCGCTATGGGTCGGAACCGACTCGATGGCACTTAACAACAACAACAATAACTACAAGGTTGGTGGTTCAAACTCACCAGACGCTCCTCAGAAACTCTATACAGGGTCGCTATGAGTAAGACCAACTCCAAGGCACTAAACAGGAAGTCATCTTATGCTGTTGAGTCAATTCCAACCCAAGGCTGCTCCGTGTGTTTTCCAATAGTACTGTGCTCGTTAGGGTTAACGGAGGTTGACTTTCCAGATCTAGATCTCCAGGCCATTTTCTGAGGGCCCTGAATGGACTCAAATTTCCAACCTTTTGATCAGCAGAAGAATATATTAACCATTGGCACCACACAGGGACTTCAGCCATTATAGAGCTTTAGATAGTTCTTTCTAAATACCCAAGATTAGTGTGTTATCAACCTTGGCTATCAGAAAGTATTTTGCCATTAACAATCCTATGGAGCACAGTTCTACTCTGACACATGTGGGAGCCTCATGAATTGGGACTAACACCATAGCAACTGGGTTTTGTTTTTGTTTTATTCAGAGATAATGAGAGGATTGGAGAAGACACTCCTCCACATTTCTACTTTTGTCCTGGATAAAGGATCCTTGAAGGTCCCTCTTCTAGGCCACCTGGAAAATTGTTTGAAACTTCTGTCCCTACCTACTTTTGGTCATGTGTCTTTTGAGCACAATGGCCATAGGGCTATAGAAAGAGACCCTGTCCAAACTGTAAGAAAAAAAATTGCTGTCCTTCTAGTAAGAACCCCTACTTTATCTTGAAATGTGAGGTTTAATTGATTCAGAAATACATGAAGTATTCAAACGGTGAAAATGAATGTTTCATCATTGAAATGTTTTCAAAATATTAAAAACCACAGGAGAGTAAAAATATATTAAAACATATGTGAAGGGGTTTTTGGTTTGTTTTTGTTTTTTGATACATTTTGAATTCAAGCTGGCATTAGAATAAAGAGGATATAGTTATTGGTTTGCCTGCTTCCCTGTTGTTTTTTTAATTATTTATGGAACTAACTCAGATATTGGCTGATTTTTTTTTTTTTTTCATTTCAATTAGTTTTCCTGAGGGTGTTGGTGAATTTGTTCCAGAATGTTGTTCCTGTTGTTAGGTGTCAGTTCTGACTTGTAGCCATACTATGCACAACAGAAGAAGCATTGGCCATCCTCAGAATTGTTATTTTGCACTCACTGTTGTTGTCACTGCATCAATCCATCTTGTTGGGGTCTTCCTCTTCATTGACCCTCCACTTTCCCGAGGCATGATGTCTGTCCCTCCTGACTTCAAGTCCAAAGTATGAGAGACAAAGTCTCACCATCCTCTCTTCTAAGGAGAATTCTAACAGTACTTCTTCCAAGACAGATTTGTTTGTGGTACCTTCAATATTGTTCTTCAACACCATTGTCAAATTAATATACATATATTGTTGTTGTTGTGGTTTTTAAGTGCCATCAAGTCGGTTCCAACCCATAGTGACCCTGTATAGGGTTTCCATGGAGCATCCGGTGAGCTTGAACTACTGACCTTGCAGTTCAGACAGCTTTGCACGTTTACCCACAGCACCACACTGAAAATACCATGGCACCTTAGTTCTCCTTTTTACATCTTTGCTCTTGAACACTTTAAAGACATCTTTTGCAGCAGATTTGCCTAATGCAATACCTTTTGATTTCTTGACTGCTGCTTCCACGAGCACTGATTGTGAATCCATGCAAAATGAAGTCTTTGACAATTTCAATCTTATCTACACCTATCTTGATGTTATTTATTGGTCCCGTTAAATTGAGACGCAATCCATGTATTCTTTGATCATTGCCAATATTTCAAGTCCTCCTCACTTTCAGCAAACAAGTTTATATCATTTGCAAATTGCATATTTTAAAGACTCTTCCTCCAATCCTAATACTACTTTCTTCTTCATATAATCTAGTTCCTGGGATTATTTGTTCAGCATACAGATTGAATAAACATGGTAAAAGGATACAACTCTGATGCACACCTTTCCTAATTTAAACCATTCAGCATCCCCTTGTTCTGTTTGAACAACTGCCTCTTGTTCTTATGCACAGATTCCTGATGAGCACAATTAAGTGTTCTGGAATTCCGACTCTTTGCAATGTTGTTACTAGCCGGTTATGATCTATACACTACGCAGTCACATGCCTTTGTATATTCAATAAACCACAAGTAAACATCTTTTTGGTATACTCTGCTTCAGCCAAGATCCATCTGACTTCAGCAATAATATCCCTAGTCCCATGTACTTTTCTAAATCCAGCTTGAATTTCACGCATCTCATTGTTGGTCTACTACTGCAGCCATTTTCAGATGATCTTCAGCAAAATTTTGTGTGTTATATTAATGATGTTGTTTGATGATTTCCACATAGTGTTAACTTAACTGAAGCTCACTCTGTTTACAAAACCTTTTCCTTCGATCTGAAATACAAAAATCTTCACTATCCCAGTACACCCCCCTTCTCTCTCTTCGTTCCTCTAACTAGAAACAATGTTCTATGCTGATGCTAGTGTTTCCTCACAAAACCAGCTGTAGATGGAGACTTTAGATCCAGAGAGGGAGAGCAACTGTGTGCTGAAGACCTGGGGGGTACAGGGGAAGGATTGCAGGGTATATACCCTTTGGTTGGTTGATGATGCATGGAGGGGATTATAACCATGGCAATGAGATGATATACTATAGAATGAATGTAAAACTAATGTTCTCCCATGTAAACTATCACATAATTCACAATAAAACATTTAAGAAAGAAAAAGATAAAAAAAAAAAAACACCTGTAGAGTGGATCCAGCCTTCTGTCAACTCCCTGTGTGTCCGAGTAGAATTATAATTCGTAGTTTTTCAATGGCTGATATTTTTTAAAGGAGATCACCAGGCTTTTCTTCTAAGATGCTTCTGAGTAGACTTGAAAAAAAAACAACTTTCTGTTAGTAGTTGAGCTCATTCATCATTTTTACCACCCAGGGACTATATCCTCAGCCAAATGGAACTCTACTGAGCATGGAATGACCCTGTCTAGGATGGCCATTGTCACTGCTGGCAGGCTATGGCTGTGGCAAAAGAAAGAAGGAGCAAGAAACTTATAGCATAGCAAAGAAGGATAAATTAAGATGTCATAAAGATTATGAAGAAAAAGATCATGAATGATTTTTCATTAAAATGGAAAAGCATGCTTAACACATACTGATTACATAAATATAAATTACAGAGAAATTCTAAATCTGAACATTTTCACAACTGGAGGCCACGCTATAGTATTCATTTTTGTAGTTACAAAATATACCACTTCCCTCATGCACTCCCTTCCCACCCTCTCCCCTTCCCCACCCCCTTCACCACAGTTTCCCATTCAACCCCAGCCCTACAGCAGCCTACATTATTGAAGATTTCACTTCTCGAGTTGACTTTTGAGATTAGACATATTTTCAGTATAACTGCCTTTTTAAAATCCAGAACTGAATGACTTGCAACTTGTCTCTCATATTGAGAAAAATCAGGGTTTCTAGGGGCATTTCTGTAAACACCCTCCTTCCCTTCAGATTTTGTCATCTGACACATGTACAGCCTTCCTGTCTACTCTTGTCCTCTGCTGCTGACTGAAACTATTCTTCTGTTCACACACTCTATGATGCGTGGTATAGGATAGAGGTTGAGACCACACTGAAGATCACAGCATGGCTTTGCTGCTTCTTACTGTGTGACAGTGAGCAAGTCCCTGAAGTCTCTGTGCCTTGTTTACTTCATCTTTAAACAATACGTTTATATTTATAATGACCTTCTGCAGGAAAAAAGTGTGTGGGATTCTTCAAAAAAGTTTCCCACTTTTCCTTCCAGTGAGATAAGAGAAGTAACAGTAACTTTCTGAGAAGCAACAGATAAGGAGGTTGGTGATACCAGTGTTGGGTCATAATGATCCCTGGAAGATGTTTGTGCATGCAGTTTACTTGCACAGAAAATATGCAACCAAAAATTGATTAACTTATGACTCATGTGTAACTACCAATGCTCCTGTAAAAAAAATCTCTTTCTGCTTTGCAAACTTTGGAGAATTTGGTATTTTATCCAGCGTTACCCCAGCTTCAGCTGCTACAAACTCAACAATAAAGAGAAAGACATTTGAAAGAGTGCTGAAACTCTGTTTCCTTTTTATGCATAAGTGACTAAACTCTTTTCTGTCTCCTCACTTGCTGTGGTTGGATTGGCTTTGTGTTGTACTGGGCAGGAACTCATATTTGGTTAACAATGTTGTAAGGAAATAGGAAGAAATAAACTGATACATATGACGTGCCTAGAACATGCCTGGTAATGTTGGGTGAGTGTCAGATATTGCTATTTTCCTATCTTTTTGTTTACATTATTCCACGATGAGCCCCTCCTAGGTTGCCCCTCTCTCTGATGATCAAAATCCTACTGGTTTTATATGCCTTTTTTCTACTATAACTAAAGTCTTAGCATCAAGGATCCTTATACATTTTTGTACCTTCTGTATAACCAAGTCCCGTATAGTACTTTGTACACCATAGGTCCTCATGTCATTTTCATTATTGGGATGGTGTCTATGCAGAATTTGAAAAGAAAATCATGACAGAAAAATAAAATCTGTTTTGAGTATATTAACTCCTATTATAACACTGAAGACTCCAAGCCATCTAGGTAAGCAGGAAGGCAGAATTTTTTTTTTAATTTTCTCTAGGTTGCTTAGCCTGATATGAACACCCTTTTTTGGCACCATGTCAGTTTAATTTGAAATGCTGTCTCTGAGAACACTTAATTTATACTAAATCAGCCTGACAAAAAGTTGCTGACATTCTTTGTTGTTGTTGTTAGGTGCCATTGAGCCAGTACTGATCACAGCAACCCCATGCACATCAGAACTGCCCCACGCCAACTTCACAGTCATTGCTACATTTGAGCTTTCTGCCCATATCAATATTTTGCTCACAGAATACTTCAACACTGCAAGTTGAGGCTTGAATATTTTCTTCAGTTCCCTCAGCTTGAGGAATGCTGAGCATGTTATTGCTTGTGGTTTTCTAATTCCAGATTTTCACACATTTTGTTATAATATTTGATTTTGTCTTCTTGAACTGCCTTTTGAAAATTTCTATTCAGCTTTTTAGCCTCCTCATTTCTTCCATTTGCCTTAGCATCTCTACACTGGAGAGCAAATCTTTGCTGACATCCATTTTGGTCTTTTCTTTCTTTCTTGTGTTCTTAATGATCTTTTGCTTTCTTGCTGTAAGATGTTCTTGATGTCATCCCACAACTCTTCTGGTCTTCGGTCTTTAGTGTCTAGTGTATCAAATCTGTTCTTGAGATGATCGCTAAAATCAGGTGAGATATATTCAAGGTCATATTTTGGCTCTTGTGGACTTGTTTTAATTTTCTTCAGCATCAGCCTGAACCTGCATATGAGCAATTGAGGATCTGTCTGCCCCCTGTGGCCATGTTCTGGCTGATGATATGGAGCTTTTCCACATCTCTATCCATAGATGTAGCCAATTTGATTTCTGTGTATTCCATCTGGTGAGGTCCATGTGTATAGTTGTCTTTTATGTTGTTTAAAAGGTATTTGCAATGAAAAAGTCATTGAGCTTGCAAAATTCTATAGTGCTATCACCAGCATCATTTCTATCACCAAGGTCTACTTTCCAACTACCAATTCTTCCTCTTCATTTCCAACCTTTGCATTCCAATCACCAATGTTTGATTAATTTCAGATTGAAGAAGTTAGTAGAATTCTTAGATTTCATCATCATTGGCTTTATTGGTTGGTGTGTAATTTTTAATAATAGTGGTATTAACTGGCCTTCCTTGTAGGAGTATGGCTATTACCCTATCACAGATAGTGTTGTACTTCAAGACAGATCTTGTTATGTTCTTTTTGGTGACAAATGCAACACCATCCCTCTTCAATTTGTCATCCCTAACATCATAAACCATGTGACTGTTAGATTCAAAATAACCAATATCAGTCCATTGAAGCTCACTAATGCCTAGGATATTGATATTTATGAATTCCATTTCATTTTCAACAACTTCCAGTTTTCTGGGATTTATACTTGTACATTGCATGCTCCGATTATTAATGTATGTTTACAGTTGTTTCTCTTCATTTTGAGTTGTTTCCCATTAGCAAATGAAGGTCCTGAGGGTTTATTCCAATTGTGTCATCACAATCAACTCTGAGGAGGCAACTCTTCCCTAGTTGATTTTAGAGTGCCTTCCAACCTCAGGGGCTCATTTTCAGGCACTATATTCAACAATATTCTGGTGCTCTTCATTAAGTTTCAATATTCGGTATCCTGGTGCTGATAGTGTTACACTGTTATTCATAAGGTTTTCAGTGACTCAATATTTGGAAATAGTCCATCTGTCTTTAATCACTGCAATTCTGAATCCCTTCTGGTATATCTCCCACAGTGGACTGCAGGCCCTTCTGCAGAAAGCTCTGTGGAGCTTTTGCATGAGGGCTGCTCAATTAGTGCTTTGTCACCACACATGATTATCTAGAAGGTGTGGATACTGCATGAGCCTGTGTAACTGGTTGGATCCTGGTAGGGAAATGGATGCACAAAAGTAGGTACAGTAGGCGAAGGGAAGAGAGAGGGAGAGTTGTATAAATGCAAGACATATATTTCAGGTTGAAAGCAATCTAGTTTGGCTTAGTTTTGAGGAAGTGGTTTGTCTTGAGGTGAATGTAAATGTGAAAAGTGTGCTCTAGTTCTAAGATAAGTGAGTGAAAAACTATTGCCAAGAAAACATCTGTTGAAAGAAGGATTGAGGGTCTTGGTATGGTTCTAGGTCCTCAGTTCTGGACTATGTGAAATAGACATTGATTCAGGCCCAGCCTCAGATATTTTCTGAGTTTTAAAATAAAATACAAGCAGGTTACAGGTTACAAACAAAATCTTTTCCTAGCTGTGTCTTTGAAAATTTGTCGGTCAGTTGGAATAGGTGCATATAGTTCTTATTTAGCCTTACTTTGGTGCCAGAAGAGATTCTAAGCCTTTTCAATTATTGAAAAGCTTCGTGTGCAGCAAGTGAAAGTGATTGTGATGAAGCATTTGCTGCTAGGAGGAATTGGTTCAAGGAACCCTGGTGGCATGGTGAATCAAGTGTGGGCTTGCTAACCAAAAGGTCAGCAGTTCAAATTCACTAATCACTCCTCAGGAGAAAGATGAGGCCATCTGCTCCCATAAAGATTGACAATCTCAGAAACCATGAGGAGCATTTCTACCATGTTCTATAATTTTGCTGAGACAAAATTGACTCAATGGTACTGATGGATTTTAGGGATTTGTTTAATTGTTTCAAAGTGAAAGGAAGTTTACACGACATTAAAGCAGGGCTTCAAAGGGGGTGACACTCCACTTAAAGGTGGCTATGCCATTTTGAATGTGTGTGACTTCATAGCCCTAACAACAATCCAATCGCATGTTCCTGAAAGGGCTCGCTCCACGTTTTCCAAGTTGCTGATTCGAGTTTTTCAATCCGTAATTTTTTGTTTTGTTCCAGTTACCCTGACAATCACCCATACTGTATAAATGTAGGTATGTTTCTGTTTTGCTTCATGGGCTGTAACACAGCTTACTAAGTAGGATTTATCTGTTAAGTCCTACGTACTTCACCGGGGACTTCCAGTAGACTCGAATTCATGCAGTATGTCTACCTAAGTGCAAAAAATAAATGTGGTACCAACCATTCTTCCCATAGCACTCTTTACTTCTCTTTTGGGTTCATAATCTTTGCAGTGACCACACAGAATTCAGACACATTGCTCACAGTTACAGGATTAAGGAAGTTTAACAGGTTAAATTAATAATTCAGGGGCAGAAATGCTCAGGCCATACTTGTTTCTCGCCTCAGCTGTGCCCACTGGAAGGCCTCTCTCTGCCCAATCAATGTTACAAAGCTCTTTTAGGGCTGCCGAGAAGTGTTGAAAGGACACACCACTCCATAAGAAGCATCAGCCTGAAAGCTCTCAGCTCTAGCACCGTGGGCCAGCAAACCTAGATCCCCTAGTTACGTGTTAGTGGCATTCCCCTCTGCAAGCAAGCTTCCTGCCCACAGTCACTCAGCTTTACTTGTTCCATGGTTTGGGAAGCCCACTGTTACGTCTCATGCTCTGGCTCTTGGTTCTACTGTTGCTGCTGCACCTCTGTTATCTCCTCTAATATCACAACTTTCTGTTCCCAGGTCAAGAAGACTCAATACACAGCTGTCTCAGGACTCAAAGGACGTGTTTCACTCCTGGCTCTTCTTTGATGGTAGTGAGATCCCCATTCCTACTTCTAAGATGGCTCATTTTATACCCATGTTGCAGTTCCAAATTTTTACCATCACGATTAACTTCACTGTCATTCACAACTGAACCATATCATCCTGTCAGTCTATTCTCACACCTGTTCTTTCTCAGACACACAAGATCCACAAGACCACAAGATGTACAAGTGCCAAAAAATATTCTGCAAAAAAAAGCAAAGCAAAAAACAAATCTACATCTTGAAGATAATGCCAGCAATTCAAACAAACATATACACAAAACAACAAGAACACATCATGTCAAATGGATACTTTTCCTATTTTTACTATAAACTCTTTGTCAGCCAGGACAAAGAGAGACAATTTAGGCAGATATGACAATATGCTACATAGTACGTATGTTTGGAAAAGAAACTCATTATCTTCTTTCAAGATAAATAAAGTATCTTAACAATGAGTGTGAAAATAATTGCTTATCAAAAGAAACTCGTATTCTGAAAAAAGTTTACGAAAATGACACTTTAATTAATAAGTGACTTTGTTGCTGAAAATGATTTAATGTTTTCAGATATTATTCTCTCTACATATACCTGGTTTGCAGCTATAAGATAAGCTATACTATGGCGAACCACAAAGTCAGTGGTTCAAACCAACCAGCTGTTCCTTGGACACCCTAAACAGGGTTTCTAAAGTCATAACTGACTGAACAGCACTTAACAACAACAATACCTAAAAAAAAAAACCTTGCAGACTGTCACATCTTTTTCCCTTGAAGCAGCTGGTGAGTTGGAACCACCAATCTATTGGTTAGGAGCTGAATGATTTTAACCACCGTGCCACCAGGTTCCTTTGATTTAAAAAAAACAAAAAACTATTTTTTAAATCTTCCAAAAACATTCAGTGTGTTTTTGAACAATTTCCTGAAAATATAAAATTGCAACATTTAAAAAAATCATTGGCAAACATAATTGGCATCATAACAGATGTTAATTCACTAAAGTTCATCAAAAGCCTTTGCATAATTTGTGATGGTTTCATGAGCATTATTCACGATTCCATTATTAGACACCTTCCAACAAAGCAAAACAGACTTTATTACTTAACTGGGAGATAATTTTGCCTCTACGTGTACTGATTTTTTATTTTGTCTTTTCAAAAGCCAGGCATCTTTCTTTACCATTCTCTGACCCCAGGCAGATTCAAATCACAATGCAGTAGCAATAGTTCAAGCATAGTAGTACCAGGACCAGGTGCAGAACCAGGCAGTGTTTTGTTCTCTTGTGTTCTCGTACACAACTCAACAGCACCTAACAACAACAACAACAACAATATTATCTGCAGCATCTCCCGTGGAGGTGATGAGAAAATTTCAAACAATTAAAATGCAAAAAGTAAAAAATCAGAATGAAAGGTGGAATTATTTTGTTTTTTGAGGGTGGGGGGATGTACACAAAACCACTCAGGAATATATAATAATTTAAACAATCAAAGGGCACATTCTGCAAGCTTGCCTCCTGGCCACCAGCACCCTACCCCTCTCTTTCCATGAGTCCAGAGTATTCAGTTGCTCCCTCTCTCCATGTCATCATCTCTGCCTCCATCTCTGGTGTCACTGCTTCTCTGGATAGGGTCCCACATTCCTCCTCCTCTTCTCCCTTGATGGTCCTAAGGGCCTCAGTTTCTGGACTGTAAGATTAACTACTCCCCCATTTTTGTTACAAATCCTCTACCTTTACAGTTGTGACAGTCGTAATTAGTCATGATAACAATTATTCACTATTGAATCATAAGAATCCTATCTATCCTCATCTCCTTTCACCAGATCCATCTAGACAATGGAGACTCTACCCTCCCCTGCACACTCTTAAACTAAACTCCTTCTTGAAAACTTGTAAGCCAGTCACTTCCTGACTCTATCACCTCCTCATTTTAGGTAGTCAATGTCTAAATTGCCCTTCCCTATCTACCCTGTAGATACCCTATAGAGGGCATAGGATTGATACTTGATGTGAAGACTCTGTCCCTCTCAATTGGTATTTTGAGTTACTACATCCGTAAGTGTAGGTCAAGTTCATCAAATTGTAGCAATTTATACTTGTTTCCTTAATCAAAAACAATTTTTTTTTTTTATCTTTCTCTAATAGAGTTCTGACTACCAAGACATAGATGCTAGGTACTATCTACAAGTTTGGGGGTTCTTGTGCGTCTCACCTCACTTCATACCAGCTGATTGCTTCACTCTCAGCTCTAGACTTCCATGGCTATGTGCTTGTCCATGGGCTCAGGAGTCCCCAGGTCTCACTATACTTCGGACCAACCAGCCCTTCCTCTTCTCTTTCTCATCTCCAGGTCAATGGGAGTCTATGGAACATGATTGAACTCAGCCCATTTCTTCATTGCTGCCTTCCCCCTGTCTTCCACTCACCAGTAGACCAACGTGGTCTCCAGAAACCTTACATGCCTTCTCATGTGTTCCCTTTGAGCTTCAGTCTTGGAGGGAGGTTTATCCTGAAGGGATTTGATTGCTTGTCTTGATGGCTCCCCAAGCGAACAACTTGCTTGTTCTTGTAGTAGCCAACCATACTGCCATTTTTGTTTTGAATTTTTCCTGAAGATCTTTCTTTGAAGATGTATCTTCTGTTGTTCTAGCTGTTCTAGGCTACTCTGCTTGTCCTTTCTGGTGGGAATGTCCCACCTCAAAAGGTTCTGTATGGGATTCAGGATTCTACCTAAGGTCCTATATACTGCAAAGGCTACGCAAGAGGCCTATTTCACTGAGCAAGTTCTAGGACCCCTTTTAGGTATTCCAGTGAGTTATAGGGTGAAGACAGGCTTTCAAGCTTTCTGTACTCATGTTTCACAATATTCCTTTTTTTGCCACTGAAGTGTCTAGTTTACAATAGAAGGCAAGGGAAACCAGTATTCATAAGACAGTCAAGCATCTTAACATTATTTCCCCTCTCAGACTATGCATCCCTCCCTGTACCACAAAGCCCTGTTGTTCCAACCCTGAACATTCATCACTATTTACCTCTGTCCCATTTAGCCCATGCAAACCTGTCTCAGTGTTCCCCTATTTACCCTTCCCCCTTCTTATGTATTGCCCTTCCCAACACCCGAACTACAGTGTGTCTGCCCCCTACCCTGTGCTCTACCTTCAGTTCCTTCCACGCCCCCAACAACCCTCCCAGCCCCACCCCCACCAATAACCAACAAATAATTTTTTTTTCCCCTTTCAGTATAGCTATCTTTTCTTAACCTTCTACAATAATGGTCTTATGCAATATTTGTCCTTTTGTGATTGACTAATTTCACTCAGCAGAATGTCCTCAAGGTTCATCCATGTTATGATGTGGTAGCTTGCAGCTTCCTTGTTATTCTTCAAGGTAGCATAATATCCATTGTGTGTATGTATCAATGCTTGTTTATCCATTCTTCCATTGATGGGCACTTAGGATGTCTCCATTTTTTGCTATTATGAATAGTGCTGCTATGAACATTGGTTTGCATATATCTACTCGTGTTCTGGCTCATATTTCTTGTTGTTAAGTACCAAGTAGAGGAATTGCTAGATCATAGGGTATATCTATTTCCAACTTTCTGAGGAAGCACCATACCATTTTTCAGAGTGGTTGGACCATTTTGCAATCCCATCAGCAATGTAGGAGGGTCCCAGTCTCTCCACATCCTCACCAGCATTTATTTTCCTCTGCTTTTTGAATTTCGCTGTTATTGCTGGGATGAGATGATATCACATTGTTGTTTTGGTTTGCAACTCTATAATGGCTAGTGATCGTGAACATTTCTTCATATGATTGTTGGCTGCCAGAACTCTTTCTTGGTGAAGTGTCTGTTCATGTCCTGTGCCCATTTTTTAATTGGATTATTTGTCTTTCTCTTGTAGAGGTGTTGTAGTTTTCTACAGATTTTAGAAATTAGTCCCTTGTTTGATATATCATTGAAAAATATTTTTCCCCATTCTGTGGGCTCCATTTTTACTCTTTTGGTGAAATCCTTTGAAGCACATAAGTTTCTAGTTTTTAGATGTCCCAATCATCTATTTTTTTCTTCTTTTGTTTGTATAATTTTTCACAGTATTTGGTAATTTGTTGTTGTTGTTGTGTGCCGTGGAGTCGGTTCTGACCCATAGTGACCCTGTACAGGGTTGCCAAGGCTGTAAATCTTTACGGGAGCAGAAAGCCTCATCTTTCTCCCATGGAACAACTGGTAGTTTCGTACTGCTGACCATGAGGTTAGCAGCCTGATTCGTAACCACTACGCTACCAGAGCTCCTTACTAGTCTGTATGTGTCCTGTATTAGAGCCTTTAAATTTATCCCTATTTTTTCATTGATGACCTTTGTAATTCTGGGATTCACATTTAGGTCTTTAATGCATACTGAGTCGGTTTTTGTATATGGCATGAGGTAAAGGTCTTGTTTCAGTCTTTTGCATATCGTTTTCCAGTTCTGCCAGCACCATCTGTTGAAGTGATTATGCATTCCCCATTCAATGTACTTTGGCCATTTGTCAAAGATCAGTTGGCTGGATAGGGATGGGTTAATTTTTGGATTCTCGATTCTGTTCCATTGATCTATGTATCTTTCATTGTACAACTGCCAGGTTGTTTTGACCACTGTAGCCATGTAGTAAATTCTGAAATTAGGGAGTGAGGGGCTTCCAACCTTGTTCTTCTTCTTAAGCAAGCTTGCTTATCCTAGGTCTCTTTCCTTTCCATGTAAAGTTTGTAATTGTTTTTTCCATATCTCTAAAGAATGTCATTGGAATCTAGATTGGGATTGCATTATATGTGTAGATTGCTTTGGGTAGTATTGGCATTTTCACAATGCTAATTTTTCTTATCCAGGAGTATGGCATATTCTTCCATTTTTGTAAGTCTCATTTGGCTTCTTGTAGTAGTGTTCTGTAGTTTTCTTCGTTTCTCTGGTTATATTTACAATAGCCACCCTGTGTAGGATTTCTGAGGAGCGGCTGGTGAGCTTAAATCGCCGACCTTGTAGTTCAAACCGACCTTGTAGTCCAGCACATTAACCCACAGCGTCACCTCTTAAAAGTTTCATTTTTAAAAGAAGATAGAGAGAGAGCCGGTTCACGTAAATATACCGCACTACCGGAGTAGCAACAGGAACAAAAATTTCCACAAGAGGTTTTGCATGATGTCAATTTTAGATTACTTTTTGAGAATACTCAATAGTTCTATCTAAGGATGATTGTTGTTGTTAAGTGCTGTCGAGTCAGTTTCTCATAGCGACCCTGTATTGGGTTTCCGAGGAGCAGCTGGTGGGTTTGAACTACCGATCTTGTGATTTTCAGTCCAGTGCTGATCCTACAGCGCCAGGAGTCTCCAAGGATGATTATTGTTGTTAAATGCCATCAAGTCAGTTACAATCCATAGCAACCCTGTACAGAATGTCCAAGGAGAGGCTGATGAGCTTGAACAGCCAACTCTGCCAACTTTGCTGTTCAAACCAACTTTGCAGTCCAACACATTAACCCACAGCACCACACCAAGTCTCCCCAAGGATGATTAGCTGTTGCTAATCTGCCATGTTTTCAAAAACTCTTTTAAATCCCTATCACATTGGCAGGAACATGCTGTAGATAGCAGAACTGGCTCATGGCAATGGTGTCTTTTGCTCCAATCCAGTATACTTTGAAAATTTCAGATAACTACGGTTTACCAGTGATTTAATAATTAAGTTCTACATAAAAACAAAGAGAAAGCCAAGGTGGATAAAGTCAGAGTAATGATAAAAAATGCTAATTGGATGGTGGATAATAAAGTTGTTGTTGTAATGTGCTGTGGAGTCAGTTCCGACTCATAGCGATTCTGCACAGGGTTTCTGAGGCTATAAATCTTTACCAGAGCAGAAACCCTCATCTTTCTCCCGTGGAACAGATGATAGTTTCGAACTTCTGACCCTGAGGTTAGCAGACCCGATTCGTAACCACTAAGCTACCAGAGCTCCTTGGGTAATAAAGTTAGAGTAAGGTAAACTTGCAAAGAATAAATAAATTGGACTCCCACACAGAAATCATATTGAATTATCCTAGCTTTCAAAGGCAATCATTTCAGATTTGGCAGCATCAATGCATGTTGCAATGGAGTAGGCAAGGAAAGATACTGCTGCTCTGAAGAAAAGAAAACAAACACCTTATAAAGCAATAGTAACAATAAACAGACACTAAATATTAAATTCTGACTACAGTTCAAGCCCAATAATTTGACCACCAACCACAATGTGCAAAGCTTTTGAAAGATAGCTCAGGAAACTAAAATGTTAGAGAAGTTTCCCTTTTGACTTTAGACAAGAAGAATGTTAAATCAGAAAAGCAAAAAATATACATATGCTTCCACCAAACTTAACGTAAAAAGAAAGCACAGATGATAAATTAAAATTCTACTTAAATTTAATAGGTTTGAAAAATAAATCACACTTAGAAATAAAAGCAGTAATGTCTTCATTTGGAGACTGTTGTTGTTAGATGCTGTCGAGTGGGTTCTGACTCAGAACTACTCTGTATACTTGGTGAGTTTGAACCGCTGACCTTGGGGTTCACACCGACCTTGAGGTCAAGTGTTTATTCTAAGGTGTCACACCAGGATAGAGGTGATAATAATATCTACCTCATCAATTATCCCCCTAAATAAAGTCCTGAATTATGGGGTTGTTAATACACGTTAGTTTTCTCTTCAAAGAGAATAATCTAAATGTAAATATGATTAATTCTCTGGATCACTCAGAGAACACAACAAATTTTGTTTGGAATGTAATTATTTTTTCACCTTTAGATCAAAATAATTTTCTTTTCTAAGAAAGCAGCAAACAGCAATAGTAAAGAAATGAATACTCTGTCTTTCATATGTGCATCCCCTTATAGTGACATCCTATCTGCTAAATTATAACTCTGTTGTCTTTAACTGTGATTAATACCCCCAGAAAGATGGATTGGCAAAGTGGCAGCATTTTAGCATGGCAACAATAGTGAAGTTGGCCCAGGATCGGGCAGTGTTTTGTTCTGCTGTACATAAGGTCACTATGAGTCGGTACCAACTCAATGGCACCTAACAACAACAACATTTATGTTAACAATTAAGGTAACGCTTAAACTTAAAAAATACATAATTATAGAGTTATTTGGGGTTACATTTTTAACAAAGAAAGAAAACTTAAAAGCACCTCAAAGGAAAACACATGATAATTGTAATAATGAGAGCTGGAGTTTAATTGCAGTTACATAAATAAGTACTGTGTGCCTTGGAGATCAGTTCACTTGCCTCCAAACTGGAGATGATACCTGTTGTAAGATTAAAATCATACAAATAAAACACTCATCCCACTGCCTGGCTCAATGTATTCACACACTCACTCAACACTGAACAAATGTTTAATGGGTTTTTACAGTATGTCTGCCAATGTTCTTTGTGTTGTTAAGTGCCCGTCTAGTGGGTTCCAACTCATAGAGACCCTGTATGGGGGTTTCAGAGGATCAGCTGGTGAGTTTGAACTTTGCAGTTCAAACAGCCTTGTGGTCCAGTGCTTATCCTACAAGCGCCACACCAGGACTCCTAGGACCTGAAAATGCAGGAGTGAAATGTTAGACTTAATTCCTGCTTTCACGGGGCTTAACAATGTGACAGAAAGGAAGTCAATTAAAATGACACAAACAATAGTTCAATAAATAACTATTTAACTACCTAAATAAATATATAAAAGTTAATTTGAGATGAACATTAGTTCCTTTTCCCTTGTCCTCATTTGTAATAAAGAAAATACTTGCCCTTCCTATTTCCACTTATGAAAATTAAGTGGATTAATAAATGGGAATCCACTCTGAAAATTCTGAAATTATCAACAAATGTCTATTACTATGTTTGTACCAAAAATTCATCAAACATATGTTATTTACAAGGCTTACTGGAAAGAACAAAGATAAACTAGTTGGGTATAGTAGAACATCTGGGGGCACTTGAACTATAATCCTAGGCCAAAGGTAATAATAGGTGCTTTGAAATAAGGAAGGAGAAAGTTCTTGGCTATTTGAAGGAGGCTAAGATGGGCTCATGGAATCCTGGTATAGCACTGTGGGATAAAGCACTGGACCACAAGGTCTGTTTGAACATCAAGGTTGGTGGTTCAAAATCACAAGCTGTTCCTTGGAAATCCTATGCAGGGTCGCTATGAGTCAGAACTATCTCAACGGCTCTAATCAACAATAACAACCACAAGATGGGCTCCAGTTAGGAGGGCATCAGGGAAGATTTCCTGGAGCAGGTCCATTTGAAATGGGCCTTGAAAATTATGAAACAGTTGGACTTAAAGAGGTAAGCCATCTGTTTCTGTCTAATTGATTCTGACTCAGGGCAAACACATGGGTGTCAGAGTAGAACTGTCTTCCATAAAGGTTTCAATGGCTACGTAGTCAGATGTAGATCACCAGGCCTTTCTTTGAAGCACCTTTTGTGGACTCAAACCTCCAACCTTTGATTAGCAACTGAGTATATTAACCATTTGCATCATCTAGAAATAGAATAAGCAAAAGCACAGAAATGGGAAAACAAGGGGCAACAAAAAAAACTGTATGTAGTGCCTTTTGCCTAGATTGAAGGAGACATTAAGAGCAGTAATCTGCAACGAGTTTGGGCAGGTAGTTGCAACCAGATCATAGAAAACCTTAATTGCTAAGCTAAGGCATATGAACCGTATGTTGAATGTTATGGGCCTCTAATGGAATTTGAGTAGGACAATACATGACATGAATTGACTGTCATGTACAACTGTGTGTAGAATTTTGTGACTATTGATACAATTTTGCTGAAGAGTTTGAAGAGAGAGATTTGAACTCTCATACTGGCTCTCTTAAAATCTAGTCCTGTGGTGGTCAGAAGATGACCTGGTGGTGCTGAGTTAGACAGTGGGGTGTTAACCACTAGGTCAGCAGTTCAAACCCACCAGGCGCTTCTTGGGAGAGAGATGAGACTGTTCATGTAAGGCTTTACAGTCTTGGAAACCCTATAGAAACTTGCTATGAGTTGAAATCAACTTGATGGCAGTAGGTTTTGTGGGTTGTGATCAGGGTTGGAATTGTACTTTTTCAATTTAGTGATAGTGAGACATCTAGAAAATGAGCTGAACAGTATGGAACTCATAATATTGATCCAAAGAGCATAGTTCTTTGGCAAAAATGAAGCACTCTTTATAACAACATCTCTCATTTGTTTTAGTATCTCAGTCACATTATCTATAACCACATATTATCAAAATAGGGAACATCTCTTAGTCATATTATCTATAACACATATTATAGAAATAGGGAAGAAAGATACCAGGAGATAAAAACAATTTCTTTACACCAAGCAAGTATCGTAAAAGGTACACACCAGACCCTCTGCTTGCCTCATGCCTACTAAGGGCTGTGACTTTAGCAGTCAGCAACAGCTTATAAGAGCAGCTTAATGCTCTTGGAACTCCCCTGAGCTGTATGGACAGAACAAGATGACTCTGACACTTCCCCTCCCAAGAGCATCTCAGAGCCAGAACAGCTGTGGGAAATGACTGGTGCCTGGCTGGACAAAAAAACAAGCAGCTGATGGACGACAGACCCCACTTGTGACTCTACACAGATGGTGGAAGAAGCCAAGTGGCCCTGCCCAGCTGAGTTCAGAATCTCTTGACTGAAAGAGAATAACAGATGTTCATTTTAAAAACGAATAAAAAATCAACTGCAAACCCAAAACATAACTTGTCTCCGCCAATACATGCCAATGAATATTTAAAGAATAAAATCAGTTTCTGCCAGCTCTCACAGGGTGCCTGGATGACAAACACAGAAAGAAGGAGCTACATATTTCTAATCTCTGTCACAGCTCCATGACGAACTCCAAAGAGAATGAGACACTGCCTTGGTATGTCCCATAAAGCAGTTTTCAGAGCTTGTTCTGGGTTTGTTTAGAACCAGGGCAAGCATGGGAATGGGCTTCCAAGGCAAAGATAAAGCATTAAGTAGGAGCAAGATGGGAAGCTGAAGACATTGTCCTATTACCTCATGAGAAAGTCATCACATTAAACAAACACTTCTGGCATGAATTTTCCAACGTAGACACATAGCCATCCAGATAGGCTTTTCAAAAACTTAAAGTCCACTATTTAAAATTCTCTGCATCCAAATAAGCAACTAGCTCCTAGGGTTGGGCTCTCAAAGAGGATCTGATTATGTAATGAAAAGAGGCAGCCAGAGGTTAAGCCCTTTCTCTCAATGATGAACAAGTCAGTGAAGAACTCCCACAGAGGAGAAAGCTATCTCAGGCCTATGCTTCAAAAGCTTCACCTTGTTGCCTTGTTCAAATTTAGTCTCTGTGGCTGATCTTTGGAATTTAGTCTACATGTGTGGCTCTATGTTATTTGAAACTGCTTCCCAAGTCTTCCTAGATTGACTGCAAAAGGGCATAAATCCCTAACTCAGTGCCAGCATTTATGGGCCTCTCAACTCTCTCCAATGCCATTATTCTGTGATTAGGGAAGGACCAAAATGTCTTCCAGTAAAGCAGGGATTGAGTATGTCCCCAGCATTTTGTCTTTGTAATTCACCATAAAGGAGGAGGCTTAAGATAAGGTTAGATTTACTTTAAGAACCAGAAATAAATTCTGTGAGGCTTGTGGGAATACATATTGATTCAAACATATACTCAGGCTGATTGCTGAACCCCAAAAGCTATAGATCAAGAAGCAAGGGCAAGAATCATAGAGTAGAGGTCACAGATAGAACTGAGACAGACGTAGTTTACGAGTAAATACCTAAATTTAGCTATGTTGGGAAGTATGGTGTGGGTCTATCAGATCAGTCCTGGAATGCTAACCACAAGGTCTATGGTTCAAACTGCTCTTTGAAAATCCTATATAGTATCTTAGGAGCTCTGGTAGCGTAGTGGTTATGAGTCGGGCTGCTAACCTCAAGGTCGTCAGTTCGAAACTACCAGTGGTTCTGCAGGAGAAAGATGAGGCGGTCTGCTCCTGTAAAGATTTATAGCCTTGGAAACCCTGGGTAGGGTCACTATGAGTTGGAACCGACTCCACAGTACTTAACAACAACAACATGAGTCAGAACGTACTCAATGGTACAAAAACAACAAAACAACTGTTATGTTGGGCTCCCTGAATATTCTGGTGCTATTCACAATGTTTTCATTTGCTAATACTATGTCTGACAATGTTCCACTATTATTCATCAGGTTTTTAGTGGCTAAACATTTAGAAATAATCAGCCTCTCCTTCTTCCTTGTCTGTCTTAGTGTGGAAGTTTTGCTGAAACCTGTCCACCATGGGTGACCCTTCTGATACATTAGTGGCATATCTTATAGCATCCCAGCAACACTGAAGTCACCACAGTATAACACATTGACAGATGAGCAGTGGTGAGTTAAATTTGTCAGTCACTGAGGGGGGAATATTGTATGAGACCTCTATTGTAAAAACTTAAGAAAAGGTTTTCATGCTAAAAGAAATATTCTCTGATGATTGCAAGGAAGGGAAAATAATTCACAAGCTAGAGACACACTTAACTTGGGTAACAGGAAGGGCAATACACAAGAAGGAGGTTGGCAGAAGAATGACAAAGACAGGTGAAGACACAGAGAGGTATGCAATGGTTAAACTGGATAGAGGGAAATAGTGTTATATACTCAAACCTGAAACAACAGTAGATACATGGATAGATACATGGGCTGAACAGGTCTGGGATGGAGAGTGGGAGCATACCCACAAATATATAAGTGTTTAAAGAAGATATTTGTGCATGAGTATTTACCTTTGGTGGAGCATACAAGGAGCAAAACGATGAAAACTTCTCAGATATTATAAAACATTTTAAGGCAATGAGTTGTTGGGCCTGGGGGCTCAGAATCATAGTCTCAGGGGTCACCATGGTCAATTAGCATAGCATAGTCCACAAAGACAATGTTCTACATCCTGCTTCCATGAGTTGTAACTAGGATCTTAAAAGCTCATGAGCAGCCATCTAAGGGGCAATTATTGGTCTCTCAATGTGCAGAAGGAAGAAGAATGATGAAAATTGAAGATGCTTAAAACCACCGCAGGTCTGAGAGCAGAGGAACTAGATGGTGCCAGGTTACCACTATAAACTCCTCTGAAATTTATCACACTGTTAGATCCCAGCTAGAGTGGGAAAAACTGTGGAACAAACTCAAAAGAAAGAAACAAAGAAAAGAGTGATCACACAGTTCAGATAGAGAATGTTGGCATTCCAAGACTATAGCCCTTACTTCAGGTCTAGAACTGAACTCACCCATGTGGCTCAATGTTCAGCCAAGCAATAGATATGTCTATAAAGGGGCACAACAACACGATGCACACCATAGAATAGTTAACCATTTAAAATCAAAAGGGCAGCATGGACCCAAGGACAAAGTTCTGAAAGGTGTGGAAAGAAGAAGGAATGGAAACAAGAAATACTGAAGCTAAGAAATGTTATATAGAGAGGATTGCAATCATTGAGATGAAATGAAGTGTATGATTTGTTGAATATAACACTGATGATCTGCTCAATAAACCTTCACTCCATTCACAAGAAAACACTTAAAATAATCAAACATAAAATATTTCATGATAGCATAACATGCCATCCATCTGACATCACAATCCCAATAAAGATCACATTTTAAAGTCTTTGGAACAGCTTTCAATAACCACTGATTTTCTGAAAACAAAAAACAAAACAAAACAAAACTATTTACATCTGTTGATATTCAAATATTTTTTACCTTAAGTAAAATTATTTCTTCCTTTTTGTATACTTTCTTTTATGCCAAATTTCTTCACAATGTCTTTGCACATTATTTCAGTAATTCTTCACAGTAATTCTTCAGTAATAATTCACAGTAATTCTTTTCAGATATAAAGGTGCTGATTGATGGACCAAAAACCAAGTTACACGGAAAAGAATCTTTAAGAAGCAATTTTGTGTATAAACATCTCCGTAATAAGCATATTTGTATTATGATGACTCCTGGTGTGGTGCTGTAGGATAAGCACAGGACTGCGAACCTAAAAGTTGTCAGTTCAAACCCACCAGCTGCTCCTTAGAAACCCTACACAGGGTCGCTATGAGTCGGAACCAACTTGACAGCACTTAACAGCAACAGCATGATGACACTTGCTTCGTACCTTGTCCCTAAGATGGAAGCCAGAACTGGTGAGCTGGAAGATACATCTCTCAATACTACTAAGATAGTAGGATAAAAAAAATCTGAAGACAGTCTAAGATTCATGTTAGACAACATAAAGAAGAATAACTTAAGAATTATCAGCATGTCAGAACAGGAAGAATCACACAAGTCCACAGAGGAGATAGTTGAATTGCTTCTGGAAGAAAATTTCCCTAACATCCTGAAAAGTGAAAAGATAAGGATTCAAGAAGTTCAACGAACCCCAGGAAGAGAAGACTCCAAAAGAAAATCACCAATACATATCATAATCAAGCTCGCCAAACCAAAGATAAAGACAGAATTCTAAAAGCAGCTAGCGAAAACAGAAGTATAACATACAAAGGCAAGCAAGTCAGATTAAGCTCAGATCTTTCAGCAGAAAGCATGCAGACAAGAAGGCATTGAGAGACATATATAAAACCCTGAAATAAAAATAACTGTCAACCAAGAATCCTCTACCCAGAAAAACTGTCAATCAAATATGATGGTGTAATCAAACATTCCAGGATAAACAGAAGCTAAGGGATTTTGCCAAAACCAATGCTGTGCTGCAAAACATCCTAAAGGGAGTTCTGTGGACTGAGAACCAAGAAGAATAGACAACAACTAGAGATTTACAAACATGGCAGCACCACTCAGAATGCAATTGACAAATGGAAGAGTTGAGAACAGAACAAAACTATAAGAACAAATTCAGAGGATATGGGAGGTGAGTCAATGATCAAAACAGTTACAATGTGAAAGAAGGTAAACACGTAAGAACAGAGACCCATATGGTGAGAAGGTCAGGTATATTATAAGATAAAATAGACTGTTTTAAATGGAGGGAAAAGTTAATGGGATAAAAATAACCTCAGAGAAAATTAGTAATTCATAACATGACAAAAAAATGATATTCCAAGAAGAACATGGAAACATTAAAACTGTGAGGAAACTGGCAAGAAAGAACACAAAAAACTTGAACTCAGCACAGGAAGACAT
>NW_006408579.1:14396447-14396848 GCF_000296735.1 Chrysochloris asiatica
GGAAGATTTAACATTGTGAAAATGTCAATATTACCCAAAGCAATCGATGCATATAATGCAATCCCAATCCAGACTCCAATGACATTCTTTAGAGATATGGAAAAAACAATTACAAACATTACATGAAAGGGAAAGAGACCCAGGATAAGCAAAGCACTTACTAAGAAGAAGAACAAAGTTGGAGGCCTCTCACTCCCTGATTTCAAAATTTACTACATGGGTACAGTGGTCAAAATAGCCTGGTAATTGTACAATGAAAGATACATAGATCAATGGAACAGAATTGAGAATCCAGAAATTAACCCACCCACATACAGCCAACTGATCTTTGACAAAGGGCCCAAGTACACTGAGTGGGGAAGACATAGTCTCTTCAACAGGTGATGCTGGGAGAACTGGAA
>NW_006408579.1:14398061-14399198 GCF_000296735.1 Chrysochloris asiatica
AGGAGAGATGCCTATATTAAAATGGGGGGGGGGAATTCTTTGTTGGCTACAGGTGGAGTTAGAATGGGAGGATTTGGGGAAGGTGGAGGGAGGTGAGGTAGAACACAGGGTAAGGGCAAACACATCATAGTTTGGGTGTTGAGGAGGGCAGTACACAAGAAGTGGGAGGGAGGGGGTGGAAGGACAAGATAGATAGGGGAACACTGAAACAAGTTTGCATGGGCTAAATGGGACAGAGGTACATAGTAATGCATGCCCAATCTTGGAAAACAGGGCTCTGTAATACAGGTATCAGGCATAGTTTGAAGAGGAGAAATAATACTGTCATACGCATATTGGTTTCCCTTTCCTACTACTGTAAAATTGAAACTTAAGTTGGATAGAAAGGAATGTTGGGAAACATGATTACAGAACGCTTACTGTAAGCCTGTCTTCAGCCTATAACTGATTGGAATACCTAAAATGGGTTCTAGAACTTTCCCAGTGAAATAGGCCTCCTGTGGAGCCTTTGCAGTGTATAGGACCTTAGGTGGAATCCTGAGTCCAATCCAGAACCTTCTGAGGTGGGACATTCCCAGTAGAAAAGACAAGAAGACCAACCTGGAACAGCTAGAGCCACAGAAGATACATCTTCAAAGAAAGATCATCAGGAAAAAAACAAAACAAAAATGTTAGTATGACTGGCTACCACAAGAATATGCAAGTTGTTTTCCAGGAAGCCATCAAAAGAAGCAATCAAGTTCCTTCAGGACAAGCCCTCTCCCCCCCATAACTGAAACTCAAAGGGAACACATGTGACACCATGTAAGCTTGCTGGCAACTACATTGGTCTACTGGTGAGTGGGACAGGGGAAAAGGCAGCAATGAAGAAATGGGCTAAGTTTAACCACGTTCCACAGACTCCCATGGACCTGGAGATGAGAGAGAGAAGAAGAAGGGCTGGTTGGCCCAAAATATAGTGAGACGTGGGGCCACCTGAGCCTATTGACAAGGATATAGCGACAGAGGTCTAAAACTAAGAGTGGGGCATCCAGCAGATATGAGATGAGAGGAGGCACACAAGGACACCCAAAGTACTCATTTGACCTAGCCTCCATGGCTTGATAATCAAAACTCAACTTGAGGAAGATAAAAAAA
>NW_006408579.1:14400583-14403186 GCF_000296735.1 Chrysochloris asiatica
GCCTAACGCATAGTACCACCAGGGCTCCTTTGTAAAGCATGTTAAGACAACTGTTGTATCAATTCATACATAAGCGATTATAGTAATGATTGAAACAATTGCCATCAGTCTACTGCAACTCATGGAAACTACATGTGTGTCAATGTGTTCCACAGGGTTTCCAGAGGTTTATTTTTTTAGTAGTAGATCATTATTTCTTTCTTCTAAGGCACCTCTGGGTGGGTGTAAGCCTACAACCATTCAATTAGTAGATGAGTGAGTTAACTATTTGTACTAGCCAGGGACCCATAGTAAAAAAAAGAAAAGAAAAAAAAGTCAATTTCAACTCATGAAAACCCAATGTGTTAAAGTAGAACTGCTCCATAGGGTTTTCTTTTTTCTTTCTTTTTTTCTTTTTAAGATTTAATTGTGAATTGAGTGATAGTTTACATGGGAGAACATCGGTTTTGCACTCATCCTATCGTGTTTCATTTTATTGCAATGATTACAGTCTCCTTCATGCATCATCATTTAACAGTATTTGCTTCTATTCTCTCTGGTTTTGTTGTTGTTGTTTTGATGTACACAAAAACACTAAGGAATATATAGTCATTTAATCAACCCAAGGGCACATTCTACAAGCGTGCCTCCTGACCACCAGCACACAGCCTTTCTCTTTCCATGAGTCTATAATCCTCAGCTGCTCTATCTCTCCATGTCATCATGCCATAGGGTTTTCTGGACTGTAATCTTTATGAAAGCATATGACCAAGCCTTTTTTCTCAGTACTACTGGGTGTGTTCAGACTTCCAGTGTTTTGGATAGTAGTCATTGCAAATCATTTACACTGCACAGGGGCACAGTAAACATAGACTCCAAGAATTTCAAAAGGATAAATCTTCTACTAGGTTAGTCACTCACTTAATGCTTAAATCTCCCAATTTTAACACCTCCCATTGTTGCTGTTATTAAATACCATCTAGTCAGTTCCAACTCATATCAACCCTGTATAGGGTTTTCAAGGAGTTGTTGGTGGGTTTGTACTACCGATCTTGTGGTCAGTAAGTCTAGTGCTTACTCTAAAGCACCACACCAACCAGGACTCCAACAGGGTTTCTGAGGCTGTAAATCTTTACCGGAGCAGAAAGCCTCATCTTTCTCCCATGGAACAGCTTGTAGTTTTGAACTGCTGACCTTGCAGTTAGCAGCCCAATTCATAACCACTATGCTACCAGAGCTCCTTACCAAAGCTCCTAGAAGGAGTTAATTGCCTCACCAGACATCTCTGTCCATTTTTTAATAACTTTGATATTTCTACCATTCTCCTTATATTAAGTAGAAATATTCTTTAGATTTTGAGTATGTGAAAATGTACTGAAAAATGCTACAGGAAAAAAAAACACATTGAGAAAAGAGGAGAGAAAAATTAACTGAGTTTTTTTTTTTTTAATTAAAAGGTTTTTGTGTGTGTGTGAATTGAGTGAAGGTTTACAGGGCAGATTATCCATTTTACATTTAACAAATATTTTGTTTCACTGCAATGATTACAATCCTCTCCATATATAACTGTATTTACCTCTATTCTCTATTGCCCCCCTTTTATCATGTACACATGCAAAACAAAAAATATATATTTATTTGAATATCCAAAGGGCATATTTTGCAAGTCAGCCTCCTATCCTATGGCACACAACCTTTCTCAGTCCATGGGCTTAGAGTCCTCGCCTACTCTATCTCTCTATGCAGTCACCTCTGCTACTGTCTCTGCTGTCGCTGCTTTTCTGGTTAGGCTCCCACACTCCACTCGTGTTCTTCCCTCTTGATGATCCTAGAGTTCTCTGTTCTTAAAATGAAAGATTAACTACTCTTCCCTTTTAGCTACATATCATCTACATTACATTGAAAATCACAATCACTCTTTATTATTTTGTGTGTGTGTGTTTGAATTATGTGGATTTACATGGGAGAACACAAGTTTTACATTCATTCATCCTATTGTATTTCATTTCATTGCAATGATTACAATCCCCTCCGTGCATCATCAAACAACCAAAGGGTACACCCCAGAGGCCTGCCCCAGGGTCGTCAATACACAGCCCCTCTCCCTCCCTGAGTCCAGTGTCCCCAGCCACTCCATCTGTCCATGTTATCGTCTCTGCCTCCATTTCTGGTGTCACTGCTTCTCTGGGTAGGGTCCTGCACTCCGCTCTTCTCACTTGATGGTCTCAGGGACCTCCGCTCCTGGACTGCAAAATCAATCACTCCCCTCTTTTTGTTTCAAAACATCTACCTTTACATTTCTGACCCTCACAGTCAGTTCTAATAGCAATTATTCACTACTGTACCACAAGAGTCTTATCCACATCTCCTTTCATTAGCCCCATCTCAACAGATTGGTAACCATTCAGTGGAGATTCTACCTTCTCCCACTCCATCTGAAACTAGGCTCCCTCTTGAAAGCTTGTAAGCCAGTCACTTCTTCCCTTTGTATCCCCTCCATTTTGGGTAGCCAATGTCTAATTTGCCCATCTTTGTCAACCCTGTGTACCAAGGAGGTGGGAGTGATCCTCTGTAAAGATTTGTTCCTTTTTTTGAGCTACTACATCCATTTGTTGTTGTTAAGT
>NW_006408579.1:14405131-14406480 GCF_000296735.1 Chrysochloris asiatica
TGGCCAGGTCAGTGTCAGTGGGCTCAGGAGTTCATACATCTCCCTAAACTTTAGACCAGCCAGCCCTTCCTCTTCTCTCTCTCATCTCAAGGTAAACAACTATCAATGGAACATGGCCAAACTCAGCCCCTGTGTCTTCATTGCTGCAATTCCCCCACTTCCACTCACAAGTAGACCAGGGCTGTCACCAGTGAGCATACAAGACTGCTTGTGTATTCTCTTTGAGTTTCTGTCTCAAAAGAGTGTTTACCCTGAAGGGCTGACTTTTCTTGCCTTGATGGCTCCAAGGCAAACAGCTTGCTTGATATTCTAACAGCCAAACATCAATTATTTTCTGCTGGTCTTTCTTTCAAGAAATATCTTCTAGTCCTGTAGCCATTCTGAGTTGGTCTGAATGTCTTTTCAAGTAGGAATGTCCCACCTCAGAAGGTTCTCGGTGAGGCTCAGACCACTTACTCCACAAAGGCTTAACAAGAAGCCTATTTCCCAGGGCAACATCCATTTCCCCTTTTAGCTAATGCAATCATTTATAGGTTGAAGATGGGATTACAAGCATTTTGTAATCATAATTCCCAATATTCATTTCTATCACTCTTAAATGTCTATTTTACAAGAGTAGGCAGGTGAAACCAATGTCCATAAGACAGTCAAGTGCTTAACATTATTTCCTCTCCTTTACTCATTTGGGCTATGTCTCGATCCCTGTATCACAGAGCACTGTTTTTCCAAGGTTACATACACGTCACTATTTACAGCTGTCCCATTAGCCCATGCACACATCCTAAGTCTTCCCTTATCTTCATTGTTCATCTACCCTCTCTCCTTCTTGTGCATTGCACACACCCCCCACCGTATATTGCCCTCCCCATCACCTGAGCTATCATGTTTCTACCCCTAACCTGTGAAGGATATCATGTTTGGTAAAGTGAAGGGTCAGAGAAAAAGAGGAAGACTCCCAGTGAGATGGATTGGCACAGTGGCAGCCACAATGGGCTCAGGTGTAGCAACGATTGTGACATTTGCCCCAGACCAGGCAGTGTTTTGTTCTGTTGTGCATAGGGTCACTATGAGTTGATATGGCACCTAACAACAACCACCTGTGAATTATTGTTCACTCTCTCCCACCCCTGGTAACCATCAAAGAATTTTTCTTTTAGTATGGAAATCTTTTCTTAAGCTTTTACAATAATGGTCTTATGGAATATTTGTCCTTTTGTGACTGAATAATTTCACTCAGTAAAATGTCCTCAAGGTTCATTCATGTTATGACATGGTTTGCAACTTCATCATTATTCTTCAAGATAGCATAATATTCCATTGTGTGTATGTACCAAAGTTTGTTTATCCAT
>NW_006408579.1:14410062-14411568 GCF_000296735.1 Chrysochloris asiatica
AGGGGATAGCACTATACTTCCTGTGAAGACTCCTTCCCTCTCTGTTGGTATTTAGAGTTACTACCTCCATGAGTATAGGTCAGGTTCATCAAATTGTAGCAATTTACCCTTGTTTCTTTTGTCAAAAATTGTGGGGGTGTTTTGTTTTGTTTTTAATCTTCCTCTAGTCAAGTTCTGAATATCAGGCCATCGAGGCTAGATCAAATGGATACTGTCTACAACTTTGGATGTTCTCGTGCATCTCCCCACATATCAGCTAGATGCTTCACTCTCAGCTCTAGCCCTCTGTGGCTATGTCCTTGTCCATGGGCTCAGGTGTCCCCAGGTCTCATCACACTCTGGACCAACCAGCCCTTCCTCTTCTCTCTCTCATCTCCAGGTTAACAGGAGTCAATGGACTGTGGTTGAACTCAGCCCATTTCTTCATTGCTGCCTTTCCCCCTCTTTCACTCACCAGTAGACCATGTAGTCACCAGTAAGCTTAAATGGTGGCTCATGTGTTCCCTTTGAGGTTCAGTCTTAGAGGTGGGGGGGGGGAGGAGTTGTCCTGAAGGAACTTGATTGCTTGCCTTGATGGCTTCCTGGCGAACAGCTTGCTTATTCTTGTATGAGTCAGTCATACTGACATTTTTGTTTGTGTTTTTTTCTGATGATCTTTTTTTAAGATGTATCTTCTGTTACTCTAGCTGTTCCAGGCTGGTCTACCTGTCCTTTCTAGTATGTCCCACCTCATATGATTCTGGATGGAACTCAGGATTCCACCTAAGGTCCTATACTCTGCAAAGGCTCTGCAAGAGGCCTGTTCCACTGGGAAAGTTTTAGAACCTATTTTAGGTATTCCAATCGTTATAGGCTGAAGACAGGCTTGCAAGTTTTCAAGTAATCAAGTTTCCCAACATTCCTTCCCATCCCATTCAAGTGTCTATTTTATAATAGTAGGCAAGGGAAACTAATATTAATAAGACAGTCAAGCATCTTAGTATTATTTCCCCTCTTCAAACTATGTCTAGATCCCTGTGTAACAGAGCACTGATGTTCCAAGCCCTGTTGTCTGTTTTTGTTGGGTCTTCTGTTTATCTAAGGTTGAGCATGCATCACTATTTAGCTCTGTCCCACTTAGCCCATGCAAATCTGTCTCAGTGTTTTGCAGCACAGAGTTGGTTTTGGCAAAATCCCTTAGCTTCTGTTTATCTTGAAATGTTTTGATTACACTGTCAAATTTGATTGACAGCTTTGCTAGGTAGAGGATTCTTAGTTGGCAGTTTTTTTTCTTTCAGGATTTTACATATGTCTCCCCTGCCTGCATGGTTTCTGTTGAGAGATCAGAGCTTAATCTGATTTGCTTGACTTTGTATTTTACACTTCTCTTTTCCCTCGCCGCTTTGAGGATTCTGCCCTTATCTTTGATTTGGTTAAGGTCTGGCTTTCCACTTGTGCTCTTATCCCTTGATGATCCTAGGGATATTATTATTATATGTCTTGATTATTTTCTTTTAGGGTCTATCC
>NW_006408579.1:14414832-14415307 GCF_000296735.1 Chrysochloris asiatica
TATTATTAATCATTTGGACTTCTTTCTGTAGGTTTTGAATTGTTTCCAATGCTGTACTGATCTTATGTGATTGTTCCTGTAGTGCTTTTCTGACTTCTTCCTCATTTTTCTCAACTCCATTGTAAAGTGTCATGATACATTTTATAATAATTTTTTCTGAATTATTTCTCAGACATTTCAAAACCTGCCCTCCTTACAGTATGGAGTGTAGGTCTACCTCCAGTTCATTTCTCCCAGTCACTTTATCTCATTTCTGGACATGTGCTGATATGGTCTTTGTTTCTGTTTTTTGGGCATATTCAGCAGCTAGCTGTGGCCTTAAAATTAGATGGGTGTGTGTTTTGGTAATTTTTATGCTTTCAGATTGCCTCCAGGTAGATGTGATCAGGAGATTGGCTTCCCTTTCTCTCTTCTTCCTGAGAAATTTCAAGATGCCACTGTTAGTCATTATGACGTGACTCAGGATTTAATTTTT
>NW_006408579.1:14415664-14422680 GCF_000296735.1 Chrysochloris asiatica
CACTAGATTTCTTGCTTCTGCTACAAATTCCACTGACTGTAAGCCTTCCAACTTTCTAAATAATACTTTATATGTCATTCAGAGTTCTGGGACCATCTCCTGAGCCTGTTTGGTTTTGTGTTCTGAGTTGTTACTAATGGAACTCCTCATTGCATTTCTACCCAATCCACCATCTTGTTTGTTTTCCTGCCCCTATTTTTTTCATTGATGATCTTTATAATTCTGGGATTTACATTTAGGTCTTTGATCCATGTTGCATTGTGGTTGTATATGATGTGAGATATGAACCTTATTTCATTATTTTTAGTTTTTCCAGCACCATTTGTTGAAGAGACTCTCTCTTCAAATTAACTGGTTTTTGTGTTAGTTTTTGTTTGTTTCTTTGTTTATATCAATGTAAGTTGAGTTTGAATAGTTGGATGAACATTTAAATGACTGTTGCAATTGAAATAAATTCATTGATGGTATAAATGGTTAAATGAACCCAAAGCACCTCAGAAGAAAAGCCTGATGATCTGTCTGTGAAACATCACAGACTTGAAAACTCTACTCTGCATGTGTGGGGTCACCATGAGTCAGAATCAACTGGATTTGACTTATTGCAGTTGAAAATACAGAAGAGAAATTGGTTCCTTTAAACATCAGTCAGATTTTCAAGCTTTGAATATTTACAGACTCAAATCTCTTCCTAAGTACTAGTCTTAATAAATGTGATGGGTAGTATTAATTTACACATAATAAAATATATCTACTTAATTGTTTTTTTCTTTAAAAAAAATAACCTCTGATTCAAAACACTATTTTATGCTATATTTATCTCTTTGATAGATTTCTCATACAGCAATCTTGATGCTATAGACATACTAGCTCTCCACAAATAGATGCATGTGTTATATTTTAATGCCCATCTATTTTGGGACATCATTAAATTTAAAATAAAATTTAAACCACAATTTTTTTTTCTTTCCCTGGTCCCTTTTCTCAGTCTTCCTTTTTAAAAACTTTAAGGATTGCCCTGTTAATTTAAGTAAAACATGGTGAAAACAGATTTTTCCATATGATAAATGATTGCCAAGTTTTGACTCAGGTACACTTATTTTATAACTAAGTTGTTAAAACCCTTAATTAATAGAATAACTACTCCTCAATTTCCAACCCATGCTATTGAGCTGTTCATTAATTGGAAACAGAAGCTCAGGAGCTCTGCTTTCTCTCTTATACTGAGATGCCTACTATTCAGTGTACCTTGTGTGGTACATCTAGGGTGTTGCACAAATCCAGTAAATTTTGTGCAGTCCATAGCCTAATCATCAAGTGGCTTTCTCCTAAAGACCATATGGCCATAAGGCCATGGATTCGTTTTGGATTTCTCTAGGGCATCTCCTACTGCTGGTGGTCAGAGTTCAAACTTCTTTGCAGGAGAAATCTCAGGGAACCAAGCTCCATTCAAGCATTTCTGGAATACAGTTTCATTACTCATTCCAACTTGACCTAATTTCACATCATCCTCAGATTTTCATTATTAGCTCTAAGATGATCACTGCTGATTTCCCAACTCACATCTAACCCAGTAAAACCTTGAGTCAACTTCTTTGCTCATTTGAGAAGTAAATCATTTCTCAAGACCTTATTTTTGAATTTATGGTAGATACTAGTGGGAAAAAATTCCAGGCATCTTCCTGATATCCTAGATTTCTTCTCACAAACTGAGTAAACTCTGCATTGCACCCCATTTTGGTTTTTTCTTCCTGATCTCTTTTCAAGTCAACTTTTGCTAGCATGGGTATATATCGTACTTTTTGTGAAACAGTCTCAATTTTATCTGGTGTTCTTATGTAATGAATGAAAGTGTCCTCTTTTCACTTACAAGAATATCTTGGTTTGGATAATAAATTAAATGGTAACCCTAGTTGATACATTATTAACAACCTAGCAATGAAGTCAATCCTATCAATTTTTCTATTGTTTATATAATTCTTCCTTTGTGTTGTTCACAAATACGTGGGCCACCCCAACACATATATGAAGGACTCAGTATTCATAATTTGTTGCTGCATAGCAAATTGCTCCAAAAATTAAAGCAACTAAAAACAACAATTGACATATATTATCTCATGTGGTTTCTGTAGGCCTGGAATTTGGGTGCAGTTTAGCGGGATGATTCTGGCTTGGTGGTCTCTCATGAGACTGCAGTCAAGATGTTGCTTGGGACTACAATCATTTAAAGGCTGAAATGGGGCTAAACACTCTTCTTCCAGATGCTCACTCAGGCAGAGTGTTGCTGTGTTGCTTTGATAAGATGGTAGCCTTGGATAGCAAATGATCCAAGAAACAGAAAAGCAGAAGTCATATGTGTTTTATGATCTGTCCTGGGAAACTACACTACATCATTTCACAAAATTTAATGAGCTGAGCTGCACAGATCAGCCTTATTCGTTGGTGGGAATCAAGATAATAGGATCACTGATGGTTATGTTGAAGTCCTTGATCTCAGTCTTCTTCCTTGTTAATCATAACATTAGCACATTTGGTTATTTTGATAAAGGGGTTTTTAATAAAAATTTCAGGATATGCTTGAGAAAGTTCTAGAGGTATCCACAGAGAAAATAATATGTCACTGTATTAATTGAAAAGAGGAGTTATTCTATGCAGATGTGAGACGATATCAATACTGGATACAGACCTGATAGGCACCACTGTCTCTCTCTCCTCTCCTTCTCTTCCTTTCTCTTTCTCTCTTACTCTCTCATTTTATATATGTGTGTGTGCATGTGTGTGTATTTATATGTATGGAATCCTGCTGTGGTGCTGTAGGATAAGCACTGGACTGCTAGCTTCAAAGTTAAAACCCACCATACGCTCCTTAGAAACACTATACAGGGTTGCTATGAATAGGAAGCAACTCTATGGCCCTTAACAACAATATTTTATTAGTATAATGTGTGTGTGTATATATATATATATATATATATATCCCAGTGTGGATGCTATAGGATAAGCACTGGACTGCTAACCACAAGGTTGGTGGTTCAAACCCACTGACCATTCTTAGGAAACCATACAGAAGCTTGCTATGAGTCAGAACAGACTCAACACTCGACGGTGCTTAACAACAACAACATATAAATATAGATGTTGGATGCCATCGAGTCAATTTTTGCTTCATAGTGAACTCATGTGACTCCATGTGATGGAATAGAAGTGGTCTATAGTGTTTTATGGGAGTATATAGATCACCAAAGGAGCCTGGTAGCATAGTGGTTATAAATTGGGCTGCTAACCTCAGGGTCAGCAGTTCGTAACTCCCAGCAGTTTCTACGGGAGAAATATGAGGCTTTCAGCTCCCATAAAGATTTACAGTCTCAGAAACCCTGTACAGGGTCGCTATGAGTCGGAACCGACTCCACAGCACATAACAACAACAACATAGATCACCAGGTCTTTATCTCATGGAGCCGTTAGGTTGATTTGAACTGCCAACCTTTCTATTAGCATTTGAGCGCTTAAATATTGCAGGGCTCATTAAACGGAGTCCTGGAGTAGCACTGTGGGATAAAGCACTAGACTGTAAGGTTGGTTTGAACCACAAGGTTGGCAATTCAAACTCTGCAGTTGCTCCTTGGAAACCCTATATAGGGTTTGCTATCAGTTGGAATTAACTGGACGACAGCACTTAAAAACAATAACAACAACATTAAGTGGATTTCCTTTGTAGCTCTGGGATCACTGCTTATTTCCCAGCTCACTTCTAGCCCACTGGGAACCTTGAATCTTCTCTCTGAAGTTCTTTCTCACCTGATTCTTCAGCTCTTTTCCTTGAATTCATGGTGGATTTTCACCCAGCTCTGTATAGCCCTTCAGCTCCTACTCATGCTGTGCCACCAGCCGTTTGCCTTGGGTTGGAAGTCTTGGTTTATGACTGACAGCTCTTGTGTGGCATTTTTTCCACCATTGGCTGAGTACTAAGCATTATGGTAGACACACTTCACAAATTAGAAATAACCATTCTCATTTTTATAAACAAGAAACTAAAGTTTAGGGATACTGATAGCTTGTCCAAGTCATATAACTAGTGAGCCTGGAATCTCAAGCTGTTGGTCTGTTGGCTGAAAATGTGCTGTCTTCTTAAAGGCATAGCATATCTCATCTGATGAATGAGTAAAATCTCCAAATATGAGGACTATTTTCCAATCAGAATGTTTTATCCTTTATCTAAACCATTTCTCCTGTCTTTGATGAAATTACATTTATTTGTACTGACCTCTGAATTTTCTCAATACTTACTGACAAGGCTTCTGCCAAATTATTTGTAAAAGATCACATGCCTTTATTTTCCACACTTAACTTTTTTGAAAAGTAACATAATTTAAAACACTGGAATGTTACCTGTTAACATATTCAGAATGGAATCTGCTTTGAACTTTTTAACTTACTTTGAAGACCACAATACATTTGATCTTTATTCTGGAATTTTCACAACAGACTTTGGTTAAAAGCATTTAAGTTCTAGCTTAATATATTTCTTAAACAGAGCTTTATGAGACATGATTATAAATTAATGTGACTGCTAGTTACAAAAAACACACAGCAGAGTTCAAATTAGTATCATTGAATTCAAAGCAGAAACATTGGGAGATTGTAGATAGTAATGCTCACATTTTAAGCGTGTTTTTGAAATTCCTTTCTCAGATTTTTCCAAGACCATCTAATAAGCCATGTAGTTTTATATTGCATTACATAAAATGTTTGGACTCTTTACTCAATTCCATGTTTCAATGCAAGTTTATTTATAATGCTATATCTTTTGTTTCCACTATTATTATTCCTGGTGTGGCATTGTGGGTTAATGCGCCAGACTGCAAAGCCATTTGAACTGCAAGGTTGGTGGTTCAAGCTCACCAGCTGCTCCTCAAAAACCCTATACAGGGTTCAATGGCACTTAACAACAGCAACAACATTATTATTTATTAATAGAGCTAAAGAGACTCTCTGTTTCAATAGCAGTATAGACTCTTTTCTTCTGTTCTTTCCTATGTAATGTCATAGTTGGTGTTGTGAATGAAATTGTGTCCCCCCAAAAGTTACATTGACATCTTAATTCCTGTACCTGTGAGTGTGACCTTATTTGGAAATAAGGTCTTTGAAG
This sequence comes from Chrysochloris asiatica, assembly GCF_000296735.1. Classification (NCBI taxonomy): domain Eukaryota; kingdom Metazoa; phylum Chordata; class Mammalia; order Afrosoricida; family Chrysochloridae; genus Chrysochloris; species Chrysochloris asiatica. The sequence continues at coordinate 14,420,811 of NW_006408579.1, forward strand.
ATGCTACAAGTTGGTTTAACATGAGATCATACTGGAGTTGTTATTGTTGTTAAGTACCGTGGAGTAGGTTCATACTGGAGCAGGGTGGGTCCAAATAACTGGTGTCCTTATACAAGAGGAGAGCATACACACAGACAGAAAGACAACGAAAGGATGCTATGCACCACTGCAATATAAGCCAAGCAATGCTGTAGCTACCTGAGTTAGAAGAGAAGCATGGAACAGATTTTTCCTCAGGTCAAAGAAGAAATCAATACAGATTCCTAGCCTCTAGAGCTGAGAGATAATAAAATTCTGTTCTAAGCCACCCAGGTTGGGGGATTTTGTTACAGCAACCCTAAGAACCTAAACAAGTTGGGTAATTGACTTTTGGGGTTTTGCGTTTTTTTTTTCTTTTTTTTTTTTTAATGATATTTGGTTATATCTTCATTATATAACAGCATGATAAGAAGGATGCAAAATAAATGTAAGTCTACTTCATGCTCAAGATTAAAGATCTGTTTGAAAGAACACACACATATAGAGTACATAAAGATCAGATATACCCAATGCTGGAGTGCTTCAGAAAAAGGAGATGGACCCAGTTGATGTTTCTGGGAAAATTCTATATAAGAGGTAGTATATTATTTATTGCTGTTGTTGTAAATTGCCATTGAGTTGGTTCCAACTCATAGCGACCCACTATAGAGTTTCCAAAAGCAGCTGGTGAATTTGAACTGCCAACTTTGTGGTTCAAACCAGCCTTGTGGTCTAGTATTATCTTACAGTGCCACTCCAGGACTCCTCGAGTCACGTTTATGCAGTGGATTAAGCGTTGGACTGTTAAAGTTTGTAATTTCAAACCTACTAGTCATTCTGTGGAATAAAGATGAACGTGTTGGCTTCTGTAAAGATTTACAGCCTTAAAAACCCTAAGGAGTAGTTCTACTCTGCCCTGTTAAGCCACTGTGAGTCAGAACTGATGCCACAGCAGTAGATTTGTTTTATTTAAGAGATATTATAGGACTTCAGCATTGAAGGATGATCTGAATGTAGACACTTTGTAGCAGGAACTTGTGAAGAAAAGGTCAAACAATTAACTTAGCTCAAGTTGTGGGTTACTGAAAAACACCACGTGGTTTGGCATGTTTCTCACCACACTAGCCACCATCCCTTCTCTATGCCTTTTACTCCTCTCATCTTGAGTTCTAAATATTGCACAACTGGCTGGAGATCTCTTTATATCTTACCTATACTTACTCTATAGATTATTTCTTCCAGCCTTATATTTAAATAACCACCCAAATTTATAGCTCCAGTCCCAGTCATCCTTGAAGTCTAGATTCATGCATCCAACAACATACTCAAAATATCTCCACTGGAGTATCCAACAGGAATGTCAAGCAAAATATTTGGTTCTCTCACCCCCAAACTCTTCCTATCAGCTCAAACTTCAAGAAAAGTAGAGTACATAAAAAACAGGAATATGATGCTTTATATGATACTTATACCAAATAAGAAAGAAGCTCTGGTTGCGTAGTGGTTACAAATCAGTCTGCTAACCTCAGGGTCAGCAGTTTGAAACTACCAGCTGTTCTACTAGACAAAGATGAGGCTTTCTACTCTTGTAAAGATTTACAGCCTCAGAAACCCTGTACAGGGTCACTATGAGTCAGAACTGACTTCACAGCACATAACAACAACAACAACCAAATAAAATGGCTTTTCTGTACCTACAGTGCTACTTGTACTTTGTACAATTAACCACATCTTTCACTTGTACAGTATCTTTCTAACTGGTCTCTTCACTGCATTCTTGCCCTGTATGCCATTCTTTGTGTAGCTCCATAGTTGCTTTTGCTGTTAGGTGCCATAGAATCAGTGGCAATTC
>NW_006408579.1:14423486-14428016 GCF_000296735.1 Chrysochloris asiatica
AGATTGATTAAGTATGGTGAAAAAACACAACCTGTCACATATCTTTCCTAATTTTAAACTATTCAGTGTTCTCTTGTTCTGTTTAAACAACTGTTGCTTAGTCTGTGTACAGATTTCCCATGAGCACAATTAAGTGTTCTGGAATATTCATAATCTGCAGTGTTGTCCATGGCTTGTCATGATCCACAAAATCAACAACATTTGCATAGTTAGTAAAGCACAGGTAAACATCTTTCTGGTATTCTCTGCTTTCATACCAGATTCATCTGATGTCAGCAATGACATCCCTCATTCCACATCCTCTTGTGAATCTGGCTTAATCCTTTGGAAGTTGTTTGCCAATGTATGGTTGCAGCCGTTTTGAATTATCTTTAGAAAAATGTACTTGCATGAGATGTTGGTAATATTGCCCAATGATTTCCACATTCCATTGGGTCACCACTCTTTGGAATGGGTGCAAATATGTCTTCCAAATTTCTTTGCACAGATGAGTGAGTGCCTCCAGTGCCACATCTATTGAAATAATTTAATTTCTATTCCGTCAATTCCCAGAACCTTCAATGAACCTTGGATTTCTTCCTTCAGTATCACTGTCTTTTGATCTTCAACCATTTATTTATGGTACAGTGATTCAGCGTATTACTTCCATCTTCCTTTGATGCTTTCTGCATTATTCAATATCTTGACCACTGTCAAGATATTGTCATTAAGGGCCTTTAGGTTGGTTCCAGCTCATAGCAACCCTGTATAGGGTTTCTGAGGAGTGACTAGTGAACTTGAACCACAGACCTAATGGTTCAAATTGACTTTGCAGTCCAATATATTAACCCACAGCACAACACCAGGACTTCCTCTTGCCCATAGAATCCTTCAGGATTGCAAGGAGAGACTTGAATTTTTTCTTTTGTTATGTCAGCTTAAGAAATGCTGAGGTGTTCTTCCCTTTTGGCTTTCTAACTCCAAGGCTTTGCACGTTTCATTATAATATTTGACTTTTCCTCTCAACTGCTTTTTGAATATTTCTTTTCAGTTCTTTTACCTCCTTATTTCTTCCATTTGCTTTAGCATCTCCACAGGAGAGCAAGTTTCAGAGTCTATTCTAATATCCATTTTGATCTTTTTATTCTTTCTTGCCTTTCTTTGGCTTTCTTCCTGTATGATACTCTCGTCCCACAACTCTTTGGCCTTTAGTCTTTAGTGTCTAATGCATCAAATCTGTTCTTCAGGTGATCTTTGAATTCAGATGAGATATGTTCAAGGTCATATTTTGGCTCTCATGGATTTGTTTTAATTTTCCTCGGCTTCAGCCTGAACTTGTCTATGAACAATTGATGGTCTGCTCCATAGTCTTCCCCTGGCTTTGTTTTGAATGATAATATGGAGCTTTCCCACTGTCTCTTTCCACAGATGAAGTCAATTTGATTTCTGTGTTTGCCATCTGGGAAGGTCCATGTGTATAGTTGTCTTTTATGTTATTTAAAAAAGGTATTTTCAATTAATTAAGAAGTCATTGGTCTTACAAAAGTCTATCATACAATCTCTAGCATTGTTTCAAGCACTAAGGCCATATTTTGCAACCACTGATCCTCCCTCTTTGTTTACAACCTTTGTGTTCCAATCACCAGTAATTATCAATACATTTTTATTTCATGTCTGATCAATTCCAGACTGGAAAAAGTTGGTAGAATTCTTCAATTTCATCATCATTGGCTTTAGTGGTCAGTGTGGAAAATTGAATAATAATGGTATTAACTGGTCTTCCTTGTAGGTGTAATAATATTATCCTATCACAGATAGCATTGTACTCCAAGAACGGTCTCGATATGTTCTTTGTGATGATGATTGTGATGTCATTCCTCTTTAATTTGTCATTTCCAGCATAGTAAACCTTGTGATTGTCAGAATCAAAATGGCCAATACTAGTCCATTTCAGCACACTAATGTGTTGGATATTGATGCATAGATTCTTCTACATGCTGCTGCTGTTGTTGTTAAGTGCTATGGAGTCTTTTCTGATTCATAGAAACCTTGCATAGGGTTTCCAAGGAGTGGTTTGTGAGTTTGAACTGCCAACCATATGATTCAAACCAACCTTGTGGTCCAGTGTTTTATGCTATAACACCATACTCCTTCTTCTGAATGGAAGTCCAGAATTCTATCACTGAACCACCACTACTCCCTTAGTACAGTAAATGCATTAATATTTATTTATCTTTAATAGGCTAGCAGCTTCTAGAGAGGAAAGACTGTCTAGTTCTTTATCATGTCTGGTACAAAGTCTATACTCTTGGCAAACATTTGAGAGGAGTGAAACAAGGGGAAAATAAATGTTTACCTGGATTATGTCTTAATTTCACAGTCTTATTTGAAGGACAAATGTGCTTGGTACAAGATTCTTGGTTGGCAATTACTTTTCCTTTGAGAATTTTATATATGCCATCCCATTGCTTTATTTCCTGAATTTTCTGCTGAGAAATCAGACCTTAGTCTTATTGATTCTCCTTTGTAGACAACTTGTCATTTTTCCCAAGCATCTCTCAGGATTCTGTCTTTATTTTATGGTTTTGTAAATTGATTATAATATGTCTTGGTGTTTTTCTTTTGGAGTCTATTCTGTTTGGGGTTCATTCAACTTCTTGAATACATCTTTCCTGGATTTTCATGATATGTTAAGGTAAGTTTCTTCCAACAACTGTTCAACAGTTTTTTTCTGTGCTTATTTTCTGCTTTTCCCTGGTCTTGAATTCCAATCACCCATAAGTTATGACTCTTGATGGTGTCCCACATAATTCTTTGGACTTTTTTGTTGTATTATCTGATTGTTCCTTTAGCAAATTACCATTGAGAGATTTGTCATCAAGTTCACTAATTCAATAGTTATTTATTAAATTCTACTCTTTTGCCCTTTCAATATAATATCTACTTCTGAAATCTTAGTATTACTCTTTTAGAGTGAGAGATGTCATTGCTTATGTCTGATGGATCTTGGCTGACAGCAGAGAATACCAGAAAGATGTTGACCTCTGCTTTATTGACTACACAAAGGCTTTTGATTTTGTGGATCATGACAAGCTATGGACAAAATTGTGGAGAATGAGTATTCAGAACTCATTAATTGTACTCATGAGGAATCTGTACATAGACCAAGAGGTAGTGTTCAAACAGAACAAGGTTGACACTGAATGGCTTAAAATTAGGAAAGGTGTACTCCAGGGTTGTATTCTTCCCCCATACTTATTCAATTCAACTAAGCACATAATCTGAAAAATTGGATTATATGAAGAAGAACATGGTATCAGGATAGGAGGAAGACTCATTAACAACCTACAATATGCAGATGATACAACCTTGCTTGCTTAAAGCAGAGGACTTGAAATACTTACATTACAAATATCTTTTTTCAACAATGCAAACAGCAAATATGCATGTGGACCTCACCAGATGGAATACACAAGAATTAAATTGACTGCATCTGTAAGAAGACATGATGAAGAAACTCAATTAAACAAGACCAGGAGAGAACAAACAAGATGGAGGATCTGGTGGAAGTGCAGTGAGGAGCTCCGTCAGCAACAACACAGAATACGGGACCAAGCAGGCTCAGGGGATGGTACCAGAAATATGAACCACATATAAAGGATTATTTAGAAGGTTGGAAGGCTTAAAGCTCAGGGAATTGGTAGCAGAAGCAAGAAATCCATTGCTTTCTAATTCAAGAAGCAAAAAATCCACTGCTTTCTAATTAATGCTAAGCTGCTTCCGGAACTTCCATCTTGGGTGAGACCAAGTGGGGGAAGAATCAGAGGGATGCCTGACAGAACCCCAGAGATAAAGATGTGGACAGTCTTTTTTTTTTTTTTTTTTCTTTTTTAATCTGCTCATTGGTCTCTTGCTATCTGCGCATCTCCATTCTGGTGACTAGCGGGGAGACCTGAGAGAGTGGACACCCCATCCCTGCCCTGGAGGGTTCTAATACACATGTGAACATAGCTTCTCAAAATTTAAAGTGACAGTTTCCACTTAAAACCAAATGGCAGCGCAAAATGGCCACAGCTGGCCCTGAACTGTTCAACACTAGGAAAAAAGGCCTGAACAGGGATTGTGGAGTGGGACAGGCAAACTGAAAAGGAAATAGGCCGAAAACTAAATTCTGAGTTAACGCACAATGACCAACAGTGGCATCTTGAAATTTCTCAGGAAGAAGAGTGAAAAGGGAAGTCCATCTTCTGATCACATCTACCTGGACGCAATCAGAAAGCATAACAAATACCAAAACACACACCCATCTAAATATTAAGGCCACAGATAACCTCTGAATATGCCCAAAAAACAGAAGCAGATGATCATATCAGCACATGTCCAGAAATAAGATAAAGTGACTGAGGCAAATGAGCTGGAAGTAGACCTACACTCCATACTGGAAGATGGGAAGGCTTGGAAATGCCTGAGAAGGAATTCAGAAAAATTATTATAAAATGTATCAAAACACTATACAATGGAGTTGAGAAAAATAAGGAAGAAGTCAGGAAA
>NW_006408579.1:14428161-14430003 GCF_000296735.1 Chrysochloris asiatica
AAAATTCATGTTGTACAACATGAAGAGTAATAACTTAAGAATTATCGACATTCCGGAATAGGAAGAACAACACAAATCCACAGAGGAGATAGTTGAAGAGCTTCTGGAAGAAAATTTTCCTAACATCCTGAAAAGTGAAAAGATAAGCATTCAATAAGCTCAACGAACCCCAGGAAGGATAGACCCTAAAAGACAATCACCAAGACATATAATAATCAAGCTCTCCAAAAATCAAAGATAAGGAGACAATCCTGAAAGCAACTAGGGAAAAGAGGAGTATTACATACAAAGACAAGTAAATCAGATTAAGCTCTGTTCTCTCAACAGAAACCATGCAGGCAAGAAGACAATGGGGAGATCTACATAAAACCCTGAAAGAAAAAAAAAAAAAAACAAAAAAAAAAAACTTCCAACCAAGAGTCTTCTATGCAGCAAAGCTGTCAATGAAATATGATGGTGTAATCAATATTCCAGGATAAACAGAAGCTACCGGATTTTACCTAAACCATCCTCTCTATGAAAATTATCCTAAAGGAAGTTCTGTGTACTGAGAACCAACAAGAACAGACAACAACCAGAGAATGATGTACATGACAGCATCACCCTGGACTCAATCAACAAGTGGAAGAGTCAAGAACAGAATAAAATTATAAGAACAGAGGATCTGGGAGGGCAGTCTATGTTCAAAACAACGACAACATGAAAGAAGGTAAACACAGAGAAACAGAGATCCAGGTGGTCGGTAGGTCAGGTAAATTACAGGACAAAATAGACTGTCTTAAATAGAGGGATGAGTTAATGGAATATAAGATAACCACAATGGGATTGGGGTGGGGGATTTTGTTTGGGTGTTGAGGAGGACAACACAAGAAGGGGGGAGGAGACAGAAGAACAAGGTAGATAGGGGAACACTGAGACAGTTTGCATGGCCTAAGTGGGACAGAGGTAAACAGTGATGCATGCTCAACCTTAGAACAACAGGGCACTGTGATAGAGGGATCTAGGCATAGCTTGAAGAGGGGAAATAATACTAAAATGCTTGACTCTTTTATGAATATTGGTTTCCCTTGCCTGCTATTGTAAAATAGACACTTGAATGGGATAGAAAGGAATGACGGAAAACATGATTACAGAAAATTTGCAAGCCTGTCTTCAGCCTATAACTGATTAGAATACCTAAAAGGAGTTCTAGAACTTGCCCAGTGAAATAGGCCTCTTGCAAAGCCTTTGCAGAGTATAGAACCTTAGGTGGAATCCTGAGTTCCATCCAGAACCTTATGAGGTGGGACATTCCCAATAGCAAGGACAAGCAGACCAACTTGGGTCAGCTAGAGTGACAGAAGATACATCTTCAAAGAAAGATCATAAGGAAAAACCCAAAACAAAAAGGTCAGCATGACTGGCTACTACAAGAATAAGCGAGCTGTTTTCCAGGAAGCCATCAAGGCAAGCAATCAAGTTCCTTCAGGACAAACTCCCCTCTAAGACTGAAACTCAAAGGGAACACACAATCATGTAAGCTTCCTAGCAACCATATTGGTCTACTGGTGAATGGAAGAGGGGGAAAGGCAGCAATGAAGAAATGAGCTGAGTTCAACCACAGTCCGTTGACTCCTGTTGACCTGAAGATGAGATAGAGAAGATGAAGGGCTGGTTGGTCCAAAGTGTGGTGAGACCTGAGGACACTTGAGTCCATGGACAAGGACATAGCCACAGAGTGCTAGAGCTGAGAGTGAAGCATTCAGCTGATATGAAGTGAGGGGAGATACACAAGAACACCCAAACTTGCAGACAGTACCCATTTTACCTAGCCTCAATGGCTTGATAATCAGAACTCGACTA
>NW_006408579.1:14430918-14455788 GCF_000296735.1 Chrysochloris asiatica
TCATGCAAATTCTGGTTGAAGGTGAAGAAAATCAATACAAACCTTCAAGAGCAACATGCAACATTGAGTGGGCTGTTGTTGTTGTTCCAACTGACAGCAATCTTGTCCAGGGTTTCTAAGAAGTGACTGGTGGGTTTGAACTGCCAATCTTGTGGTTAACAGTCCTGTGCTTATCCTACAGTGCCACACCAGGACTCCAAACACTGAGTATACCCCACCTGAATTAAGAGATCATATCAAGAAGAAATTTGCGGCATTGAACACTAATGACTGAAGATCAAACGAGTTGTGGGATGATATCTAGAACATCAGACATCAAGAAAACAAAGGTCATTAAAAAGACAAGAAAGAAAGAAGAGACCAAAATAGATGTCAGAAAAGAGTCTGAAACTTGTTCTTGAATGTCAAGTAGCTAAAGTGAATGAAAGAAATGATGAAGTAAACAGAGCTAAATAGAAAATGTCTAAGATCAACTTGAGAAGACAAAGTCAAGTGTTACAATGAAATGTATGAATGAATACCTGGAGTTAGAAAACCAAAAATGGAAAGGCACACTCAGCATATCTCAAGGGAAAAGCACTGAAGAAAAATTCAAGCCTAGATTTGTAATATTGAATGATTCTATGGGAAAAACATTGAATGATGCAGGAAGTGTCAAAAGAAGATGCCAAAAAGCATTGTCTGATGTTAAACCATTTCAAGAGATAGCATATGATTAAGAACTGATGGTACTGAAGGAAGAAGTTCTAGCTGCACTGAAGGCATTAGCAAGAATACTACTAATAAGCAAGACTTCAGGAACTGATTGAGTACCTATTGAAATATTTCAACAAACTGATGCAGCACTGGAAACACACTAGTCAAGGCAAAAAAATTGGAAGAACAACTGCCATGGTAACCAACTGGAAGAAATCCATACTTGTGTCCATTCCAGAGAGAGATGACCCAACAAGATGCAGAAACTATCTAACAATACCATTAATATGACACACAAGTAAATTTTTTCTGAAGCTAATTAACAAATGGTACAGAAACAGGGAGCTGCCATAAATTCAAGCTGGATTCATAGCAAGAATGTGGAACTAGGGATATCATTGCTGACATCAGGCAGATCTTGGCTGAAAGTAGAGAATACAAGAAAGATATTTACTTGTACTTTATTGACTATGCAAAAGTATTTAATTGTGTGGATCATAACAAACTATGGATAACATTGCGAAGAATGGAAATTCCAGAATTCTTCATTTTGCTCATGCAGAATCTGTACATAGAGCAAGAGGTAGTCATTCAAACAGAACAAGGGGCTGCTGCGTGATTTAAAATCAGGAATGGTGTGTATATCCTTTCACTATACGTACTGAATCTATATGCTGAGCAAATAATCTGAGAAGCTGGAATATATGAAGAAGAACATGGCATTAGGATTGAAGGAATGCTCATTGACGACCTGAGATATGCAGAAGACAGAAACTTGCTTACTGAAAGTGAAGAAGACTTGAAGTACTTGCTTATGACGATCAAAGAATACAGCCTTCAGTATGGATTATTGAATGTAAAAACAAAATTGTAATAAAAAAATAAAAAATAAACCTCATGACTGGACCAATGAATGACCTCATGATAAATGGAGAAAAGATTGCAGTTGTCAGGGATTTCATTTTACTTGGATCCACAATTAGTGCTCACTGAAGCAGTGTTAAGACCTCAAACAATATATTGCACTGGTCAATCTGCTGCTGAAGATTTCTTTAAAGTGTAAAGAGCAAAGATATCACTTTGGGGATTAAGATGAACCTGCTCCAAGCCATGTTATTTCCAATTGCTTCACATGCATGTTGGACAGTTGGAAAGTTGGACAGTGAATAAGGAAGACTAGAGAAGAATTAGTGCATTTGAACTATGGTGCTGTTGAAAAATATTGAATATACTATTGACTTCCAGGAGAATCATCAAGGATATCTTGGATGAAGTGCAGCCAGAACATCTCATATACTTTAGACATGTTATCAGAAAAGAATAGGCCCTAGAAAAGGTCATCATGCTTGGTAGTTATTGTTGTTATTGTTTCTAAGTGCCATCGAGTCGGTTCCAGCTCATAGCAACCCTATCTAGGGTTTCCAAGGAGTGGTTGGTGAAATTGCAGTCCAGCGCATTAACCGATGGTGCCATACCAGGACTCCATCCTAGGTAGAGGGTCAGCAAAAAAGAGGAAGATTCCTCAAAGACATGGATTGACACAGAGGCTGCATAATCTGGTCAAAAATAGCAACAATTGTGAGGCTGGCACAGAACCAGGTAATATTTCATTCTGTTACACATAGGAAGTCAGAGCCAACTCAATGGCACCTAACAACAAGCTGCTGGAAAAAAATGGAAAGACCTAAATGGTGAACTTCTTAACACTGTGCTCTTAAATCAATAACTAGAAATTGAGAATCATTACAATGTCATAAATCATTGTAAGTTTCTACACAAAAGGGACAGATGCTAACTAGTTTCCTACTTGCTGTAGGTGTATGCGCTCTAGACTTCCCTAGGGAGCTTTTCTGATGTTCCAGGTGACGGTGTAAATATTAAGGTTGAAAAGTCATAAAATGAACAAGAGGCTTTACTTTGACAATTTGGGGGCAGGAGGCATGAAGCTGGAGGGAGAGTATTAGATCTTCCCTTTGGAAACTATACAGGGTCTCTATGAGTAGGAACCAACACATAGCACTTAACAACATGTATGTGTTTAGTTCGCCATCTAGTGACTGAAGTTCACAGAAGGCAAGACAAACACAGCTCAAGCTGAAGTGACCTCCTCTCTGGTCAACACCTGGTCACTAAATAGCTGTGTTTCAGTTTTACCAGTGCATACATGACCAATGTTGCGTGTATCTTTGGGAGGTAGTCACAAGTCATGGTATATGTAAAAAAAGGATAAGAGGGTTTTAGGACCAATAAAGAAAGCAAAAAGTACAGCTGTACGACTATTCCAGAAAGTAGAACTCTAACTACCGTCTAAGTACTACTACACCCAAGCCCACTGCCATCAAGTCCATTCACACTCATAGTGACCCGATGTAGGATTTCAGAGACTAGAAATCTGAAGGAAGCAGACAGTCTCCTCTGTCACTCATAGAACAGCTAGTGGATTTGAACTGCTGACCTTACGGTTAGCAGTTCAAGATGTAAATAAATGAGATTCTTCTATGAACATAGGAAAACACAAACAGGGACTGAAGAAAGAGATAAAAATGAACAAGTGTAGATAGCAAATGATGGGGGAGGCAGGATAATATAATGCTTTATTTGTTGTTATTATGAAGTGCCATTGAGTCGGTTCTAACTCATAAGGATCTTCTATAGGGTTTCCAAAGGGTGACCAGTGAGTTTGAACTGTTGACCTTTCAGTCCAGTGCTTATCCTACGGTGTCATCGACAGTTCTAAACTTGCGTTCAAATGCTGGAACTACTGCTTACCATTTGTAATGTTCCCAATTTATTTAGCCTCATCAACATTCAAAGAGTTCATTTGTAAAATGCACGTAATACCATTTCCCTCTTAGGGAGACTATAAGGGCTAAATAAAAGAATATATGACAGTGGCAAGCTTAGAACCTCACATAAATGTGTTCAATAAATGATTGTTGTTGCTGTTGTTGTTAGGTGCCATCGAGTCAATACCGACTCATAGAGACCCTATGCACAACAGAAACACTGCCAGGTCCTGGGCCAACCTCACAATTGTTGCTATGCCTGAGCACATCTCTGTTGCCACTGTGCTAGTCCATCTCATTGGAAGTCTACCTCTTTTTCTCCAACCTTCCATTTTACCAAACATTATATCCTTCTCCATTGACTGGTCCTTCCTGATAATATGGCTAAAGTATGCGAGTATCTGAACGTCTTGGCTTCCAAGGAGCACTCTGGCTGTACTTTTTCCCACACAAATTTCTTTGTTCTTTTGACAGTCCAAGCTAATTTCAATGTTCTCCGCCTCAATTAATGATTTGTTGTTGTTGTTAAGTGTTGTCGAGTCGGTTCTGACCCATAGAGATCCTGTATAGGGTTTTCAAGGAGTGATGGTGAGCTTGAACTGCTGATCTTGCTCTTTAAATCAATCTTGCTGTTCAGCACATTAATCCACAGTGCCACACCAGGACTTCCAATAATGATAGCTATTATTAATAGCCCCTGGGTGATGAAAAGATTAATGAGTTTAGCTACTAACTGAAAGACTGGAAGTTCGAGGTCACCCAGAGGTACTTTAGAAGAAAGACTTGAAGATCCACTTCCTAAAAATCAGTCATTGAAAGCCGTATGTTGCACAGCTCCACTCTGACACATATAGGGTCCTTGAGTAAGAATTGATGCCAAAGCAACACATTTTTCATTGATTCATTCTTAACAGTAGTAGAAGAGAAAAGGGAAAGAGAAAATAAAATAAGGAAGAGAAGAGAACTAGTGAGGGACACCATAGAACATATTATGATTGACAAGGAAGTAACATCTAGGATCATCCAACTTAGTTCAAGGCATTTGATTAATTCAAAAGGTGAATCCTATGAAAGTATTAAGTCTTCTCTGACTCCCCTGGTAGAAAGTCTCCATTGGAAACCCACCTTTGTTTTGTACTGAGAGGTTGCCAGAGGAGGCCCTTCTTTCTTGGGACCCATTGGTTTTCAAACAGAGGACTATGAGGTTGACTCTCACTTAGTTTCTCGCTGACCTTCCTCAATTGAGTGCAAATAACTTAAGTAAGGTAAAGGTATACATGACCATACATAGATGAGTCTAATGGAGGTAGAAGTAGCAACTAGAGACCGAGATTCACCTAGTGAAGGTAGCCTTTAGAGTGGTACAACTTACATGGAGCCTTCTGAGAACCCTTGCTCATCATGATCCATGACAGTTAATACTGACTAAATGTCCTTTGAGAGGCTGAAATATATACCCAAGGCACCTTCCAGCGCCACAGAAAGCTGAATCCCCATGGCTGTCCCAGGAGGTGGAAGCCCAAAACTGCTTCAATTTCTCCTTTGGAATCTGATGGAGCTACTTCTAAGGATTGCCCAAAGTCCCACTGACACCTAAAGTTTCTGGAGAGCCAACTATTGTACTTCCCCTTCACACATGTACAAACACTCACAAACTCGTGCCCAAGCGGAAACCCTTAGCTCTCTTTAGCCAGGTCTCTGAGCTAGAGACCATAATGCCCTTTCCATGATGTAAGAGCTGACCATAGTCTCAGGGGAGCCGCAGCCATTGCCTGCATTTCTAACCTTTTACCATGCCAAGGAGAGAAACTAGGAACAAGAACACAGTAATATGATCCCCAATTAGCATAAAATAAAAACAACACAGTCATTTTTTCCATGGGCTTTTCCAACCTCAAACTAAAAGCGTGAAGCAGGGAGAAAGAGATTTTATATATATGTGTGTGTATATATATATATATATATATATAGTCTCCAAGGACCTTAAACCAAAATGAGTATCTGTCTCTAAGAGAGTCATGCACCCAAATGTAGAAATCTGAGAATGCTTCCTTTCCAAAGAGCAATATGAGGACAAGAAAGGAGCATATTCTGATTACATGGTGTGCAAGGAGTTAACTTCTCAACCATCCTATCTTAAAGTGATTTATGAAGATGTGTGGTGTTTCAAAACTTTCCCCCATCCCAAAGAGCAGCCCTCCCCTTCCCCTCTGAGTCCACCCTCAGTGTGCTGAAATGGGAAGGAGGCGGTGTTTTGCTGATCTGTTAAATTCTTAGTGAACTTTTCTTGATTTCCAGTGGCTGCTGTTGTTTGAGTTTGGTTTGGATCAAAACTGAGGTTACCCTGACATTTCTGGGACGAAAGCAAGGCAAGAGAAAGAAGAAAAAGAAGCAGAAGGAACAGAAGAGGGAAAGGTGGGAAGAAAGAAAGGGAGGAAAGAATCGCAGGAAAAGAAAAAAAAAAACAGTCCTTTTCAACATCACATTCCTGTGTTTTCCCTCAGCCTGGAAAATGTATTAATCCCGGTGCTTTCAAGCTTGGAAACAAAGGAACTAAGCCAGACTGTGGGGGAAAGAGTGATAAGAAGGCTCATGGAATTTAAAGAGAGAGAGATTCAGAAATAACTGGAACTCCACTCTAAGGGCCACTCTGTGTCTGTGCAAGTGACAGGCATCCAGGGACAACAAGGCAGAAGCTACAGACAAATGGAGATACAACGACTTAGAAGGACAGCTCCTCTCACCTCAGCCAACTTGTCAAGAAGGTAAAAAGAGACAGCAAAGAAGAAAAGGAGAAAATCGCTCAGCTCCGGAGAACAGGACTGTGGTGCTACTTTGAAAGCTGGAGTCGCTGCGAACCCTCCTTTGTACTGCTTACCCTCAGGAAGGAGAAAGAGGGTTGAAAGGAAAAATATTTCATCTAGGAAGCTGTTCTGGGACCCAACTTCAAGTTTCTTGTTAAACCCTCTGCATTCCATCTCTATGAGCCACAATGTAAGTGTGTAATCCTTTCTGTCTCTGTGTGTACATTTGTTTCTTTGTTGCTGACTTGAAGTAATGAAATGTGAATGTTGTCATAATTTGCAGGCTCAGTTTGAATTTTCTCTGGAGCATCCACAGAGTCCGTTGAAATTTAGGGCAAGCATGCTGACAGGGGAACTAAATCGCATTTCCTGCTTAATGTACTGGTCTCTGCTAAGAATTGACAAATTACAGGGGCTTAAAAGCAGTAGGATACCAGCCTATTTTCCATTCTCCCACCTCCTCCCTTCTCTAATCCTTCCTTTCCCTTCCCCTTGGGCAAGATAGAGAAAAACAGTATGCCCAGCTTTGTTTGCAATGAAATGATTTTATTTTATTTTCTCTTCTCCCCACCCCCTCCTTGCTGTTTCATGACCCTGCTGTCTCTCAAAGTGGATTACACAATGACGTGGAGAATGGGACTCAGTTTCACCATGTTGTTGGCAGTATTGCTGGTATGTGGATCAGAACCCCAACTCCATGCCAAGAAAAAAAGGAGCCATGAAGGGTGGAAATTACCTCTGGTTTCCCAAACTGGCAATAGACCAGCTCGGTTTCTGAGGCACACAGGGAGGTCTCAGGGAATTGAGAGATCCACTCTAGAAGAAACCAACCTTCAGTCTCTCCAAAGAAGGAGGAATATGCCAGTTTTGAGACTAGTACACCCAACCGTATCATCAGCCCCTGCGGGCATCCATGGGGCCTTCGTGAGACCTGAGCAGAGACCAACAGCCAAGCGCTCCCCTCGTGAAATGGTCCGAGATGAGGGGTCCTTGGCTCGGTCAAGAATGTTGCGTTTCCCCTCTGGCTCCAGCTCCCCCAACATCCTTGCAAGCTTTGCAGGGAAGAACAGGGTGTGGGTCATCTCAGCCCCTCATGCCTCGGAGGGCTACTACCGCCTCATGATGAGCCTTCTGAAGGACGATGTGTATTGTGAGTTGGCAGAGAGACACATTCAACAGATTGTGCTGTTCCACCAGGCAGGCGAGGAAGGGGGCAAGGTACGGAGGATCACCAATGAAGGGCAGATCCTGGAGCAGCCCTTGGACCCAAGTCTCATCCCCAAACTGATGAGCTTCTTGAAGTTAGAGAAGGGGAAGTTTGGCATGGTGCTGCTGAAGAAGACCCTCCAGGTAGAAGAACGTTACCCGTATCCGGTCCGACTAGAGGCCATGTATGAGATCATTGACCAGGGTCCCATCCGCAGGATAGAGAAGATCAGACAGAAGGGTTTTGTCCAAAAATGTAAAGCCTCTGGTGTAGAGGGACAGGTGGTGGAGGAGGGGGACAACAGTGGAGGAGGAAGGTCCAATCTGGGCAATGAGAAAAGAAAAGAAGACTCAAGGAGAGCATATGTGCCACCAACCAGAGAGAGTCGGGTGAAGGTGGTAAGAAAACTGGTCGTCACTACAGTGGTTCCTCCCCCTGCTCCTCCAACCCCAAGGGCCACCACCTCTCCTCTGGCTCCAGTCACAACAATGACGCGCTCCACATCTCGGGTGGTAACTATAGCTACAAGACCTACAACCAGTACAGCCTTTCCAACCACCCAGAGACTCTGGCCCACCTCAGACTCCCACAGGCCCCCCACCACAGCTGAGGTGATGACCACTGCAAGGGGGGGCACCGCCTCAGAGAATCTCTACCCTCCACCCAGGAAGGAGCAACACAAGGAGAGGCCACAACCCACCAGGAGGCCCAGCAAGGCCACCCGCTTTGAGAGTGTCACTGCCGCCCCTCCCACCACCATCTCAGAACACAGCACGAGGGTTGGCCCGGGCCGTTTCCGGGACAACCGCACAGACAGGCGGGAACATGGCAACCGAGATCCAAATCTGGTGCCAGGTCCTCTAAAGCCAACAAAGGGAAAACCTCCCAAAAAGAAGGCCCAGGACAAAATTCTTAGCAATGAATATGAGGATAAATATGACCTCAGCCGGCCTACCACCTCTGCCTCTCATCAGGAGGAGGTGAAGCCAGTGGGCAACATTCCCCCTAAAAAAGCAAAAGAGTCTAAAAAGCATGAGAAGCTTGAGAAATCTGACAAGAAAAAGAAAGCAAAGAATGAGAAACCAGACAAGCTACTGAAGAGTGAAAAGCAAGTGAAGAAGGACAAGCCTGAGAAAAAGAGTAAGCAGGAGAAAGAAAAGAGCAAGAAGAAAAAGGCTGATAAAACAGAGCAGGATGGCTACCCTAAACCCACTGTGAAACACTTTCCTCAGAGTCCCAGGAAGTCAGTGACTGACCTGCTGGGGTCCTTTGAAGGCAAACGGAGGATCCTGGTAAGTAATCTTCTCTCCTGGGCACTGTTCTGTGGACTGAGGTATTACCTGCTTATGTTTGGTCTGTTACTGTAGTAAAATCACCTTGCTAGATGCCAAACTGTGGGTGAACGTGTACCACATGAAGAAGGTCAGGAAATTTGCCAGGAAAGGGTAGCCATACCAGTAGCTTCTGTTGGTTTCCATGTTTTGTGAATGTCAACACAGACCCAAGGCCCTATGGTATGGAGTCAGTGATAGGGAGCCTTGGTAGAGAGCAGGTATGAATGGATGAGTGGAAAGGTCTTTGTTAGTGACCCTAATGGGACCTTACTAAGGTATACAAGGGGACTCTAAAAAGTTCGTGCCAAGAATGGAATTGAAAAATAATGGAATTTTTCCACCAACTCTTTGAAGCCCCCTCCTATTTCTAGATATGTTGTTGTTGTTAAGTGTCGTCCAGTTGGTTCCAACTCATAGCGACCCTATATAGGGTTTCCAAGGAGCGGCTGGTGAGTTTGAACCATCAACCTTGTAGTTCAAATTGACCCTGCAGTCCAGTGCATTCATTATCCCGCAGCGCAACACCAGGACTCTATTTCTAGATATGTTGTTGTTAAGAGCTGTCAAGTCGGTTCTGACTTACAGGGACCCTCTAAAGGGTCTCCAAAGAGACGCTGGTAAGTTTGAACTGCCAACCTCGTGATCTGGTGTTTTATCCCACAGCACCACACCAAGACTCTAGATATAGGAAAGTTCTTTTTTCAAGTTCAAAATAAAGGAGAAGAATGAAAAGTTCTTTGGAGTAGAATGCACTGACTAATCATAAGTGCTTGAGCTTGAGAACTAGAAACATGTGTATGGGGGAAATGTCAGAGTACTCTCCTCCCTCCCTAATTGTATCTATTTTCATAATGAAAAACCTCAAAGTCAGCCTTGATAGGGAGCAGGCACGAATGGACGAGTAGAAGGGTCCTTGTTAGTGACCCTCATGAATATATGTAACACCAGCTAATAGAAATAGTCTTCCTTTAAAAGCTGCCTTTCCATCACTGCCAAGCTACCAGAAAGAAACCAAGAGAATGGAGGGTAGGAAATTAGGGTCATTGCTCCAATTACCAAGACTCCTGACTTTGGGATCCAGATGTCAATTTATCTTGAATCCCCATAAAGTGCTCGTGTGCGTGTGTTTACATGTGTTTATGTATGCACATATGTGTTTGTGAAAAAGGAGGACAAGCATTCCTAACTTTGACTTTGTCTCTGGTTCTGATTGCTGCTAGTCTTGAACAAGTTACAGATACAACTGAATAACCCTCTTTCTAATATAGGGCCTACCTAGCTAAACCTATGGAGGGCTATGAGTAGGAATAAACCTCATCCCAAAATAAGGTCTCTTTATTCTCTCTGGGTCTCCTTCTTTTAGTGCCTGAAGATTTCTACCCCTCACTTCTTAATGCTGTCCTTTTCCTCTTAGCTGTCAAAGAGAGAAAGATGGACGCAATGATTTCAAGATTCAAAGATCAGTAAATCACCTCAACTGTAACTAACAACAGTGTGAGTCAGGAATGATGCTCTCAGATGCCTGGGTGGAGGGAACGATCACATGCCACTAAAGGGCTGAAGGGGCAAGGGAACTACCCCCTACCCCCATCCTGCAGTCCCAGATGAAAGAGTCAGTCACTCTTCTTTCAAGATAAGTCACTCATTACTCAGGTGGTATTTTTGGAATCCTGGTGTGGTCCTATAGGATAAGCACTGGACTGCTAACCACAAAGTCCGCAGTTCAAACCCACCAACAACTCCTTGGAAACCCTAGATAGGGTCACTATGAATCCTAACCACTTGAAGGCACTTAACAAACAAATTGTAATATATCTGAGAGCTTGAATTTGGCCTGCATTGCATTAATGACCTGCGTTAAGACTCTGTTGGAGTCCAGGTGTGGTGCTGCAGGTTTATGTGCTGGACCAAAATTGGTTTGAACCACAAGGTTGGTGGTTCAAGCTCATCAGCTGCTCCTCAGAAACCCTATACAGGGTCACTGTGAGTTGGAACTGACTTAACAGCACTTAACAAGAACAACATTACTCTATTACCCACTTTAATGTGCATTTAGAATGCTGTTCAGCACAGAGTCCCTTGTGGGGTTTATCATGTCATGTCCCAAGATTCTCTTAGCTACCTTCATTGATAAGGAATCTATGTATTAGAATGAAACTCAGGCTTTGGACAATTTGAAGATCACGTGTATGTGAGTGTCTATTGTGGTACAACTATGTATCTTTAAATTACATCCTAATGCATTTACTTACAAGTTTTTTAACAGAGTGGGGCAAACTGCTCTCTATTGGTTTAAGGGAAGCCCTCGTGGTGCGCTCCCTCCTCTCCTCCTGAGTACCTGGGACTGTGTCCAGTCTGCTTAAGGACATCACCCAACCTGACCATTGAACTAACAGGACAACCAAAGCCTGATCATGGTTAGAATTAATCAGAAAGAAAGAAAGAAAACCATGGATAAAACTCCAGGATTGTAGTTGACTGTGCACCCACCTGGCAAATACATTCATTGCCCCCAGTTCATGAATCAAAAGAGAGGGGTTTTACTACCATTTCCCTGATATTAGTCATGCCCCTTTTTGCTCACTTTCTGCTCCCAGATGGGCCTTTTCTACTTTTAGCAGTATCCCTGGTTGTACATTTCTAGCAAATGAAACTCAAATGACAACTTTTGCTGATGTCATGTGAGGCAAAGCAGAAGCCAGATGTAATTGCTCTTGGCAGTGTTGGCTCTTTGGGGCCAGCAAGAGAACAAAGTTTGTTATTAGAAAGGAAGCACCAACAGGAGGCATTATTGCCATCTTGCCATCCCCATGTGCCCCAATCAGACATTTGTTTTCTGATGAGCTAATGATGATTAATTTAAGAATGGAGTTGGAAAAGAAAAGATAGAATAAAGATGATAAAAAGTCAAAAGGTGAAGAAAAAACAATCTGCTTCACAGGCTTAGTGAAAACCAGCGTTTCTGGGTAAAAGACCATATGGACTCCATTTATCCTTTATTTCTAAAGACATGGCAGGTAGGACATGTGCCCTGGGCACCACTTGAGGTAGGGGCTCCATGAGCAGTTTCTGTTTGCCATCACAGTTTCCACAGCCAGCTATGAGAGGTCACTAAACAAGTTTAAACTAATTGCCACAGGCACTATTTTCTGTTGATCCATCACTGCCTTTTCCTACTCATTTTTTCCTATCAAACCTGGCTGATGTTATTCCGGAAGCTCAGTGTTCAATTAATATTTATAAAGGTTTAGCACTCTCCTAGCCATTCAAGGGCTGAGAGTGTTTCCTTCCAAATGGTCTCACCTTCACCCAATGTGCACAAACTTAAATGAGGTTTGCATTCCAAGCAAATTGCACAGGCCTTTTGGCGCCTCTCTCCAGTTTTGCAGTAACCTGAGGCTTAACAACATAAACTACTACTAGTCCTTTACATTTACTTATACCATTCTTTAAGAGTGCTGGTGTTACTGTAGGATGAGCACTGGACTGCTAAGCACAAATTTGGCAGTTCAAACCCACCAATTGCTCTGTGAGAGAAAGATGAGTGTTTATCCTTGCAAAAGTCTTACAGCCTTGGAAACCTGATACAGATTCGCTATGGGTCAGAACCAACATGACGGCACCTAACAACAACATACCATATTTTAGATATGAAAAAAAAAATCATATAATCATGATTTTACCAGTGACTTGGAGAAATACTGGTAATGATGGTATAGGTTGTGGTTGAATGAATGGTATTATGTTGTTGTTGTTGTTTTGTGCCGTGGAGTCGGTTCCGACTCATAGCGACCCTGTACAGGGTTTCCGAGGCTGTACATCTTTACGGGAGCAGAACACCTTATCTTTCTCCCATGGAACAGCTGATAGTTTTGAACTGTTGACCCTGAGATTTGCAGCCCGATTTTTAACTACTACATTATAGAGACCTTCAAAGAAGTTGTAGATGGACCCAGTGTTCTATTCTAAGTCAGAGTCCAACCCGTTCTCTCAACTTGTCCAAAGAGAAGCATATACCTTGCAAGGGGCATGGGGGTGTGGCAGGAACTTTGTGATCTTAATTCTCACAAAAATCCCGTTCAGGACTTTTTAAAATCCATTTTACAAAAGAAGAAACAGAAGCTTAAAGAAGTTGAGGAATTATATATACAAAGGGGTTTCAAAACTTTCATGAAAAAAATGTCTATCTTTTTTAATCCTCTTCTTTCCATGAACCTTTTAAAATACCTGATATATAATTAAATATTCATATTCACATATGATCTGGGAGCACAGTTGTTGTTGTTATGTGCCATGGAGTCAGTTCCTACTCATAGCGACCCTGTACAGTGTTTCCGAAGCTGTAAATCTTTATGGGAGCAGAAAGCCTCGTCTTTCTCCCACAGAACAGCTAGTCGTTTCGAACTGCTGACCTTGAGGTTCGCAGCCCGATTTGTAACCACTATACTACCAGGACACTATAGCTCCACACAATAAGCACTGGACTGTGAACCACAAGGTCCACAGTTTGAGCCCTCCAGTTGGTCCACTAGAGAAAGAAGAGACTCGCTGCTCCTGCAAAGATTTAAAGTCTCAGAAACTGTATATAGGGTCTGCATGAGTCAGAGCCAACTGGAAGGCACTGAACAGCAACAATATATAACATATAGAACTCAGGTCTGCTTGATTTGAAAGTGCTGCAGTCATTCCCCATTGCCTTCCTGGGGGCATGTGGCATGAAGCAAAGGGGAAGCCTAAATCTCACCCTGTTTATAAATCAATCTGCACATTTCAACCTTGATTTACTTGAAAATGTATTGTCAACATTATGTGCTAAGTACTTGCAAACGTGAAACTTCTGCTTCTAATACTCAGCTAGCTCTCCGCACCTCACATTTCTGAACCTACCAGCAATCAGTCAAGGACAATAGATTGAATCCCAGTTAATCTAATCCTGCTGGAGGCTTGGCACCATAGGATAAGCACCAACCTCAAGGTCAGTTTGAACCGCAGGGTCAGTGGTTCAAACTCACCTGCCGCTCCTAGGAAACCCTATACTGAGTCACTATGAGTCAGAACCAACTCGACAGCACTTAATAACAACAATGGTAAAATTATACACATGTTATCACTAAGTTTGCAGAATGTATCTGATAAGTCAGCATTCTGGACCCTGAGATCAACCAACATGTCAATCAACAAGAGGCTTCATGTAAATTCAGGTACAAATTTAAACATTCTTCAGAGACTGAATCTCCTATAATTCAAGTAAGTTGATACTTTCAAATGTACCTCAGGAATCTGGATGTTGGGACAACAATCTACTTAGTTGGTTTTATTTTTAAAAGGATCAAAACCCTGCCTCAGTAGCTAGAATGTTTCTTTTCTGAATACTGTCAAAATCCCATGTTTTGAGCCCAATACCAAAACCAGTTGCCTAGTCAATTCTGATACACATGACCCCTTGTGTGTCCGAGTAAAACATGTTCCAGAAGGTTTTTAATGGCTGGTTTGGGGAAGCAGATCTCCAGGCCTTTTTATGAAGCACTGCTGGGTGGACTCAAACCACCAAACCTTTCAGGTAGCAACTGAGTGTGTTAACTGTTTGCAACATTTAGGGACTCTCTGGTAGCGTAGTGGTTACAAATTGGGCTGCGAGCCGCAAAGTCAGCAGTTCGAAACTAGCAGCTGTTCCGCTGGAGAAAGATGAGGCTTTCTGCTCCTGTAAATATTTACAATCTCGGAAACCCTGTACAGGGTCGCTATGAGTCGGAATCAACTCCACGGCACATAGCAACAACAATAACAACAACAACAACAACAGGGCCTAAAGAAGAATTCAGAAAAATCTGAGATTGAAATTATCTTCCCACACAGAGTCTTCCCATTCCCAGTTGCCCCTTTTACTATGTAAGCAGAATTCTTATTCTCTGAGGCTCCCTGAGCCAACACACTAGTTGGAACAGAAACATGAAGGAAAACACACACACACACACACATACAATTTTAAACTAATGATACATTCCCTTGTTTAATGCCACTATACTGGAAAGAAGCCAAGAACAGCTGCCAGACAATAATGTTCACTGCAAAGTTTTAGGATGCTCTCTTTAGGAAGAGGGAACAACTGGAAATGATTTTCATGTTAAACACTGTTTGAAATACTGCCAAGCTAGAAAATGGCTGTGAAAGAGAAGCCAATCAATCTATAGGGGAAGAGTTACTGAAATGTGTACAGCGGATCAGGCTCCTCTGTTTTCCCTGATACAAACTCAAGGATCATATGAAATGTAATGGAGAGGGATTTTTCCTGTGTGGTTTATGGGCTGTATCTAGAGCTATACAACCAGCTCCTGTCTGTCCTCAAGCTATGGAGCGATGTACATAAATTAAGGAACGTGGTTCAGGATTTGTACTCCTACCATCACAGAGTCCAATGACAGGGGCTGGGGCTTCAGCTCCTGGAGGAACTTAAACTCTCGTTGGAGAGGTGCTGTATAACATAAAAATGCTAGTAAATCAAGGAAATTCAGAAATTTCAAATGAATAGTCCAGAAAGTTTTAAAGAACAAAACAAAAAAACCTGTTGTTGTCATGTTGACCCCAACTCATGGTGACTCCATTTGTGTCTAAGTCAAATTGTGCTCCACAGGGTTTTCAATGGCTAAGTTTTTTGGAAGCAGATTTCCAGATCTTTCTTCCAAAGTGCCTCTGGGTAAACTCAAACTTTTAACCTTTTGGTTAGTAGCCAAGCACATTTATCATTTGTTCCACCCAGGGATTCCACAGATAATATTACTGTTATGGCATCATGGAGTGAATTCCAACTGGTCTGGCAGAGTAGAACTTCCTGTAATCTTAACAGGAGCAAGTCACCAGGTCTTCTCCTATGGAGACACTGGTGGTTTTGAACGATTATTGATCTTTCAGTTAACAGTTTAACCTTCATGTCTCCAGGACTCCTTTCCCAGACAATAAGAACAGTCATTTTAAAAAAGAAGTGACCATTGTGGGCTAGAAAAGATGAAAAGAAAGATGCTGCATTTGTAGAATGACTCAGAGGTAGTAAAGGTGGAGCAGATGCTGAGGGCTTACTAGGTGAGGGGAGGTGTTGTGGGTAAAGGCAAAAAAGGAATGTGGGTGAACTATTCAGAGGCAACAAATATGTATGGTGTTTGGGTACACATAGCCTGTTCACATTTATTTTCTCATTAGATTCCCACAAAAATTGTATGAGGTTGGCAGAGAAGTTGTTTCATTCTAAAGCTGTGGTTCATAAGTTTAAGTGGCTTTTTGAAGGTTACAAGCTAGCCAGAACTTGAACAAGGAATACAATGTAGGCCTTTCCGTTTTGACTACAGTCACATTTTCTCTGTGCCATTCTGCCCGATTCATTTTATTTCACAATTTAGATGTGTCCGATTGTAGGGGGTGAAAGGAGCAGGAAGAAAGGTTAGCAAGAGGGGCCAGACAGTGGAGGCCAGACAGGCATGCAATCTGACTGTTATCACACCAGTGAGTGAAGTCATCCTAAAGCTGAGGACCTGAGGTAAAAATAAACACCAGAGACATTTATGTATTTGTCACATTCCACTGTGTATCCATGGCCTAAAGCTTCTATGTGCAGAGCTATAGAGGAGGAGCTAACAGGAGAAGATGAAGTTCTGGATTATATGTAGAAATTGTGTGAAATGCTCAATTATGCACAAGATGGAAAAGACAAGGGAAGCTTTGAGGGTTCTTTGAGGGTCTGTCAGAAGGTTGTAAGAATTCATGCAGTGTATGCTGCTGTTAAATGCCGTTTAGTCAATTCTGATTCACAGCAACCCTGTATAGGGTTTCCGATGAACAGCTGGTGAGATTGAACTACTATTAACCTTGTGGTTTCCTGTCCAGCACTGATCCTACAGCTCCATATTGTTGTTGGTAAGTACTGTGGAGTCAATTCTGAGTCATAGTGGCCCTGCACAGGGTTTCCGAGCCTGCAAATCTTTACAGGAGCAGAAAGCCTCATCTTTCTCCCGCGAAACAGCTTGTAGTTTCGAACTGCTGACCTTGAGGTTAGCAGCCCAATTCGTAACCACTATGCTACCAGAGCTCCTTACAGCTCCATATAAGAGAAAGGAAATGGGCACTATGGGTGATTTTGAACTTACATTGCTGCTGTTATTGTTAGGTGCCATTGAGCCAGTTCCAAATCATAGCGACACTATGCACAACAAAATGAAACAGTGCCTGGTCCTGCACCAACTTCACAATTGTTATGTTTGAGCCCATTGTCACTGCCACTGTGTCACTCCATCTCCTACACTTTGCCAAGCATGGTATCTTCCTCCTTTCTGACCACACGTCCAAAATACAAGAGATGAAATCTTATTATCTCACCTCTAAGGAGCATTCTGGCTGTACTACTTCCAACACAGCTTTGCTTGTTCTTCTGGTAGTCCATGGTACTTTCGATATTCTTCACCAAAACCATAATTTAAATGCATCAATTCTTCTTTAGTCTTGCTTAGTCATTGACCAACTTTCACATGCACATGAGACCATTGAAAATACCATGGCTTGAGTCAGATGTATCTTAGTCCTCAAAGTGACATCTTTGCTCTCTAATACTTTAAAGGAATCTTTTGCAGTAGATTTCCCTAATGAAATGAGTTATTTGATATTTTTGGCTGTTGCTTCCATGAGTATTGATCTTTAATCCAAGCAAAATTAAGTCTATGACAATTTCCATCTTTTCTCCACTTATAATGATGTTATTTATTGGTCCAGTTGCGAAGACTTTTGTTTTCTTTTCATTACGGTATACTCCGTACTGAAGGCTGTTCTCTTTGATCTTAATCAGTAAGTAGTTCACAACGTCTTTGCTTCCAGCAAGGAAGATTATATAATCTGCAAATCACAGATTGTTAGAGCTTTCTCCAATCCTGATGTCATGTTCTTCTTCATATAATCCAATTTCTCAGATTATTTGCTCAGTATACAGATAAAGTATGGTGAAAGTATATGACACACCTCTCTTGACTTTAAACTGTTTTAAACCATTAGTATCCCCTTTTGTTCTGTTTGAATAACTGCCTCTTGGCCTGTTCTTCATGAGCACAGTTCAGTGTTCTGGAATACCCATTCTTTGTAATGTTATCCATAGTTTGTTATGATTCACAAAGTCAAATGCCTTTGCATAGGCAACAAAGCACAAGTAAACTTCTCTTCTTTGAGCCAAGATCCATCTGATTTTAGAAATGACATACTTCATTCCAATCCTCTTCTGAATCAGGCTTGAATTTCTGACAGTTCCATATTGATGTACTGCTGCAACCATTTTTGAATTATCTTCAGTAAAATCTTTCTTGCATGGATATTAATGATAGTGTTTGATGATTTCCACATTCCATTGAGTTTAAACTTAAAGAGCCAGGTAGTTATTAATGATCTAACCGTCTGGACAGTTGTGCCCCAGTGACTTCCCTAAATATATTCCAAATATGGGTTTATCTTTATCCTAGAATTCATTATGACCACCAGTTTCTCTTGAGTTGATTCTTACTCATGGTGACTCAATGAATGTAAAAGTAGAGCTTTGCTCTATAGGCTCTTAATGGCTGGTTGTTTTTTCTGAAGTATATTACCAGGCCTTTCACCCATGGTGCATCAGGGTAGATTCTTCCTCCAACCTTTCAGTAAGCAATCAGACGTGTTAAACATTTGTCTCACCCAGGGACTCTAATTTAGAATTAAAAAACAAAAAACATATTGCATTGGAGTCAATTCTGACTCATACATGATGAGTGAATTCAAAACCATAAGTAGTAAATAGCTTCTTTTTACATTTTTTAAAAAATATGTCTTATGTTTTCATTTAAACCCTCATTTATTTTAAAATAGTATGCTTATGAACAAAGATCAGCCTAAATAAAAACCTAAAATATGCTAAATGAAAATAAAACTCCAAGATTTGGGCTACCATCAAAACCTGAAAAAATATTTTCACATGTTGTAGCATCTTAAAACAAACAAACAAATTGAAAATTTCATATTTGTTTTTTATAAACACAGTAAGTCTTTTTTTAAAGGTGAAGGCCAACTGACTGGATTAGATCCATATTTGTGCTCATTCCAAAGAAAGGTAAACCATGATAATGAGGAAATTATCTATCAATATAATTAGTATTACACACAAATAATTTTTTTTAATTGTAAAATGTTTTTTTTATTGTAAAAACAGAGCCAAGAAAGATTGACAATGCAAATGTTATCTCAAAACATTTCCCTTGGTTCCTGAATTTGCTATGTTCCTATGTACCAGCAAGTCTCCATCAGCATTTCTCAGATCTCATGGTCTTTTTCAGAAACAGTGATTGATTTTAATATATATATATATATTGCTTAGAAACAAAAGTTCATTTGACATTTAAAAATAACAAAACCAAAAGCTAGCCCTAGCCCTGTTGTGTCTTTTTCACAATTCCTATAGGGATATCTGTGTGTCTCCGGTACTTTCAAAATTTAACAGTAAAGTAAAATTAGTGCCTCAATCAAATATCAAAGAATCTTCCATCACAAGTTATTGAATAAACTTCTCAAGACATTTGTAATAAACCCATATTTGAAGATTAAAAAATAATTGATAATTTACAACAAACTTTAGACTGCTGATTTTTCATATTTGAATTTCATATAGTTATTTGAAGCATACAATGGGAAGTAGTGCAAAATGTATCAAGTTTTATACCATAAATAAAATACACTTTCAACCTAATGATGGCCTCAAAAAGCAAAGAGTGAAAAATTACCACTTCTCAAAAGCAATCTAGATGGACTCAACAAAGCTCACAATTTAGACACTTCTACTCTATTTCCAGAGTTTGCAAAGATTTCAGAAACAGAGTAAACATCAATATGTTTTACAAAAATAGAAATATTGTTTGGGACTTTACAAAACTTTATAAAATATAACACTATTATTTGTAAATTCAAGATAGTTTTACACTGAAACCAACAATATTTCCACATATATGAAATCTTTTCAAAATTAAGTTTCTGAAGACATTTCCTGCTTTGACCATTATTATGTATTTTTTCTCCCAAATCTTTACACCAATCTTGTGCTCAATCATGGGAGTATTGTTCTTATAAGAGACTGCTTATTTTCAAGGGTTTTAAAAAAAGATTTCTGATTCTAGAAATGTTAAAGCAGATAACTTATATCTAAAAATGTTTTACTAAAAGTAGAAAATAATATGACGATTCAGTATTATTTGATAACTGCAAACCAAATTCCTAGAAATTGCAACCTATTATAATTTAAAATATATATATTTGAGAATTATAATTTGGTACCTATAAAATGTAAAAATATAATCACATCGATTTCATGGAAAAATATCCATAAAGACTGAAGATGCCTCTACATTTAGAAATTTGTAGATGTCTAGAAGTATTTCCTAATTATACCCATTCATAAACATTCATTTTATCACCTCAGACAGCACCAGTTTATCTTCTAAACAAACTAAACAGTGAGAAGGTAGGGGCTTATTTCATCTAATAGTTATTATTATAAGGCACCATTTGGTATATGAAAAAGTCAAACCAAAAGTATTACCAAATTATGTATTTTTGTTACTGATGTCTTAAACATTAGATAGGATGGTTTGAAAAAAAACTAATAATATTATTGTTAATTGACCGCATTATACTCCATTTTTCATCATTCTTTGCTTTCAGCCTTTCCATATAACAGAAATAAAAATAATAATGTAGTACAAGATTGGTTAAATAACAATTGCATCCAAACCTTCCAATAAAATAATCTAGAAATAAACAAGAAGCTAAAAATTTATCTGCTGTATTTGTAATAGTCTCTATCCCTGTAAAAGAATAGGGAGTGTGTATGTGTGTGTCACGGGGCTACTTTCTAAAGAATATATTGAGGCACCTAGATAAAAAGTTTCTCAGGCAAATTCATGGTTACAGCAAAATTGAGAGGGCTCAGAATTTTACATTTCCTCCAAAGTGGATTTCTCAGTCACACCCAATTAAATATTTCAGAGTGTGCCCTTAGTCACTGCTATCATCATCGTCATCATCATCATCAGATACATCATTTAAAGGAGACTTCAATGACTGACTATAAGAGTCCGATCTGGTAGGCTGGCAAGTAGCCATGTCCCCCGTCGAAAGCAGGTCATAGCAGAAGTCACAAATCCGCACCAGCTTGGAGGACTGGGCGTGCATGGGAGTGCCTCCACCCCACAAATAAAATTTTGTTGAAGATAATTTTTAACTGTTTGCAGCAGTACATCAACAGGGAACTGCCAGAAATCCAAGCCAGATTCAGAAGAGAATGTGAAATGAAGAATATCACTGCTGCTGTCTTGGATCTTGGCTGAAGGCAAAGAATACTACAGCTATGTTTGCCAGTGTTTTATTGACTATGCAAAGGCATTTAACTGTGTGAATCATAACAAGTTATAGATAACATTGAGAAGAACAGGTATTTTAGAACGCATAATTGTGCTCATGAGGAACCTGTACAAAGACAAAGAGGTAGTCATTCAAATAGAACAAAAGGATATTGAATAGTTTGAAATCCGGAAAGGTATATATCAGGGTTGTATCCTTTATTCAGAAGTCCTGGTGTGGCTCCATAGGATAAACAGTCATACTCAAGGTCGGTTCGATTCACAAGGTTGGCAGTTCAAACTCACCAGCTGCTCCTCAGAAACCCTGTACAGGGTAATAATGAGTCAAAACCGACTCAACGGCACTTAAAAACAATAGCAATGCTTTATTAAATCTATGTGCTGAGTAAATTATATGAGAAACTGGACTATATGAAGAAGAATGCGACATCAGGATTAGAGGAAGACTCATTAACAACTTGCCACATGCAGATACCACAACCTTGCTTACTGAAAGTGAAAAGGACTTCAAGCATTTGCTGATGAATACCAAAAAGACTACAGCCTTCAGTATGGATGACACCTCAACATAAAGAAGACAACAATCTTCAAACTGGACCAGAGAAAAGATAGAAGTTGTCAAGGATTCCATTTTTCTTTGCTTCACACCAATGGAATCAGCAATTAAGAAATCAAACATATTGAATTTGCCAAATCTTCTGCAAAAAACTTCTTTAAAGTGTTAAAAAGAAAGAAAGACAGACAGACTAGTGCAATACCTGAGACAAGAAGATGGTCCTTAATCACCCTTCATGCCTAGAGCTGAACTCACCCCCATTAACTCCACTTTCAGTCAAACAATAGGTCTATAAAGTGACAATAACACTAGAGGTACTATGGGAGATAATAATCCTTGGAACAATCACCCATCTGAGATCAAAAGGGCAACATTTGCCCAAAGGCAAGAGTTCAGAAGTTAGGAAGGGTTTGGAAAGAAGGGGGAATGGAAATGGGAAACATGCGGTAGAAGTGGATAAGTGATGTCACATTGTGGGGATTGCAATCAATGACATGGAACAAAATGTATATGAAGTGTTGAATGGGAAGCTGATTTGTTCTGTAAACCTTCACCTAATTCACAACAAAAAAGTTTAAATAAATAAATGAAATGTTAAAAAGCAAAGATGTCATTTTGAAGACCAACATGCACTTGACCCAAGCCATGCTATTTTCGATCGCCATGCATGATTGTGAAAGCAAGACAAACAAAGAAAAGAATTGACACATTTCAATTATGCTGGAGAAGAATATTGAATATACCATGGACTGCCAGAAAAATGATCAAATCTGTCTTGTAAGAAGTACAGTCAGAATGGTCCTTAGAAGTGTGGATGGTGAGACTTTGTACTTTGGACATTTTATCAGGAGGGACCAGTCCCTGGAGAAAGACATCATGCTTGGCAAAATACTGTTGTTGTTAAGTGCCGTGGAGTCGGTTCCGACTCATAACAACCCTGTACAGGGTTTCCGAGGATGTACATCTTTACAGGAGCAGAAAGCCTCATCTTTCTCCCTTGGAAAAGCTGGTAGTTTTGAACTGCTGACCTTAAGGTTTGCAGCCCAATTCATAACCACTATGCTACCAGAGCCCCTTTGGCAAAGTACTAGGACAGGAAAAAAGAGACAGACCCTCAACAAGATGGATTGACACAATGGCTGCAACAATGGACTCAAATATCACAGTAGTTGTAAAGGTGGCATAGGACCAGGCAGTGTTTTGTTTGCTGTCTAGTTGGGACCAACATGATGGTACCTAACACCATGGTGTGGCGCTGTAGGAGAAGTAACCACAAGGTCGGCGGTTCAAACTCGCCACTCATCAGAAACCCTATAGCAGGTTACTGTGGGTTGGAACAGACTCAACGGCACTTAACAACAACACACCCATACACAAGTATGAATAAATGGCTAAATTTAAGGAGGTATTAATACTTTTTCCTCTTGAGAAATTACATTTCTACAACAAGCACTTCCAACTCATTTTGTCCATCTGGACAGGCATATAAAAAATAATAAATAAACTAGAACATGTCAAATTAAAATAAATTATGGGGGGAAAATTATCATCCCAGAAAACCTTTATTAATGTTCCACTGAAAGGCTATTAAAAACATTTTTGTTTCCATGAGGGATAGCATTTTTTTATGCATACAGAATTCTTCGATGAGAAAACCTGTATGAAGCTGTAAACATCTCTGACAGAAAAAAGTAAACAGCAGGATCAAGCTGGTACCAAATTTATTAATTAGTTTTGATAAAATATTTGGAAGGGGTTTAACAAAATGGTATCTTCCCCTTTGAAACATACCAAACTTGGTGGTGCAAACTGTTAGTACACCTGGCTGCTAACTGAAATGTTCGGAGTTCAAGCCCACCCAGAAACACCTCAGAAGACCTGGCAATCAATTTCCAAAACATCAGCCATTGAAAACCCTAGAGAGCAGAGTACAGTTTGACTCTGACACATATGAAGTCATCATGAGTAGAGCTGATTTGACAACAATTGGTATTGGTGTTAGCAGTAAACTGAAAAAAAAAAAAAAAAATTATAGGACTGTGTAGGTGAGTAGAAAAATACCTTGTATATTAGATTGTGGTCAAATGTGAGAAAATTGTTGTTGTTGTTGTTGAGTGCCGTCAAGTCCAAGTCGGCACCACCAACTTTGCAATTCAAACGGTTTTGCAGTCTGGCGCATTAACCCACAGCGCCACACCAGGACTCCAAGAAAATATTTAGCGAAAAATAAAGAGGTTTGCTAATGAACTCAGTGATGAATCGGCAAAGAACAAATAGTGTCCGTTGCAAACATTAACCTTGAGAGCTGTCCTTATCAGGAGGAAATTGTTATTGTTATTGTTGTTAAGTGCCATCAAGTAGGTCCTGACCCATAGCGACCCTGTATAGGGTTTCTGAAGAGTGGCTAGTATGCTTGAACTACCAGCCTTGTGGTTCAAAGCAACTTTTGCAGTCCAGTTCATTAACTTACAGCGCCTCCCTCCACTTCCAGGGTGAACAGCACCATGCCCAGTCACTCACAGCATATGGTGCACAGTTGTAATTTCAGCTCAGTAAAAATCTGGTGATATTGGAGAAGCCTCAAAAAAGGGTAACTAAAACAATCAAGGGTTGGTGCTGTGGATAAATGCGCTGGACTGCAAAGGAGGTTTGAGCTTCAAGGTCGGCAGTTCAAGCTCACCAGCGGCTCCTTGGAAACCCCATACAGGGTCGTTATGGGTAGGAACCAACTCGATGGCACAAACAACATGAAAAACTCTGTGACATTCTTAGAAAGAGGGTTCAAGAGGATCCCTAAAATATAGGTATCCCCATTTTATATAAAATAATAAAGCAAATATTTTCCCAGGTGGCTGGTGACTAAAATTCTTTTTCAATTTCTGACTTTCCTCTTTTCCTCCAGAGGAAGACAGGGTTTATTATCGTAAAGAAGCTGACTCTTTTTAAGAGTGGATGATATGGGGCTAAGTGAAGAATGTTAATGTTGTTGTTAAGTACCGTGGAATCAGTTCCGACTCATAGTGACCCTACACAGAGTTTCCGAGGCTGTAAATCTTTACTGGAGCAGAAAGCCTTAACTT
>NW_006408579.1:14455953-14456709 GCF_000296735.1 Chrysochloris asiatica
AAACTCACCAGTAACGTCAAGGATGAAACATGGGCAGATCTCCTCATCATTCTGAGACAGTCTCAGAAATCTTATATAGGGTCACTGTGAGTAGGAATCCACTTGATGGCAGTGGATTTGTTCTTTGCTTTTTAATTGGAGAGAAGGTTGGATTGAAAGAATCAAAACCATCCTCCAATCAAAAGACGTCCTCCAGAAGCCCCATATAGGCACACTGTGACAATGAGTATTTTCAAGGATAAAACATAAGCCTGTCCTAAAACCTTTCTCCAAGATTGCCTAAACAAAAAATTTGTAACTGTAGAATGTTTTATAGTGCTCAAGGCTTGCTTATGAAACTGTCTTAACTTGGTTGAACATGAAATAGTCGTAGGAACCCCTGAATCTGTGATAGTCTCATCAGCCAATTGGGATAAGGAAAATCAAATGAGGGAAGAGAGGTAACATTTGTTGCCAAGTTTTCATGTATTGTTCACAAGATTCTTGCAAAATAAGTAATCCTGTACAGAGTTCACAAATGAAAACAACCAAGACACTGGATGAAGTAATAAAGCAAATAGTGGAACTGAGTAGAAAACTTAAGCTGTCTGCCAGTATTTCATAAAAAGCTCTTTTCAAATAATCTTTCTTGGCCACAACTATGTTAGCTATCAGAATAGTAGGTATTTTATTTTATAATGATTTCATTTCTGTGTCAATCGCTACCAGTTTTCTATTCTAAATCATTCACTTGGCTTTTTTTTTTTTTTTTTTTTT
>NW_006408579.1:14457094-14470910 GCF_000296735.1 Chrysochloris asiatica
TGTTTTATAGTTGTTGTTGCTATCTGGTATCTCTGGTTCCGATTTTTACTTGACTTTTTCATCAATATGAAACTATCACTGTATATTAATCTGTGCTTGCTTTCACCCACCTCAAGCTGATTACTGCGCCTAAGGCTGAGAACCACATGTATGTGCAACAGCGAGACGAATATCTGGAAAGCTTCTGCAAAATGGCCACCAGGAAAATCTCTGTGATCACCATCTTTGGCCCTGTCAACAACAGCACCATGAAAATCGACCATTTCCAGCTAGGTGCTCTTAAAATCTTTTATTTATTATTGTATTTCTCATATCTAAGGTGGCGCAAACTTTATGAGAGGGGTAGAGTGGGAAGGGGAAGCAAAAGGTGGATGCAGATGACCAGAGGGCCTCTTTTCCTTGTGTAACAGAGGTCAGTGTGCTTGCTTATTTATATGACCATATAGGGCTTTTTCTGGTTTAAGTTTTAGCACTGTAAAATGAAAACTATGCAAGCACCCTATGGTTCAAAAGTCCGCAAGGCAGACAAAAGCTAAAGAAGAATACAAAGGGAGGGGTACCAGCAAGGTATTGAGGTACTCATTTGAATCCTGAGTCTTGCCTGTGAGCGCCACCACCTAAATCTCCTGTAGATGACGCATGCACAGTGGGGACCTGCAGAACCTTAGAAGTACTTGACTTTGGGCAAGACTGAGGAGGGAATTAACCAGGGCTGTAAGAAGCTATTAACATATTAACATTAAAATAAATGAAAAGTCACTTAAAATATAAACTGAACTGCATCTGAGTCCTTTTGGCAAGCTGAAGAAGTTGGCTGAATTAAGAGTTTTCACAATTCTCCATATTAATGATGCATGTGAGATGCATAAAGCGTACAGCTCAGCATTGGATAGCTGAGATCTAAGTCATTACAGTTCTCATGGGAAAATTACAAGATGTACTGTGAATATTTCAGCCTCATAGTCAGAAGTCCAAAGTATGATCCACCCATTTTATTTTATAATTATTCCATTTCTAGGTCTTTATTCTTAAAAACACCCACACACAAATGAACATTCTTTCTACATACATTATCTACTTTGAGAGCCTTTTGGTTGTGAAAATGATTAACACACTTGAAGGTGTGAGTCAATCTAGAGGTACTTAGGAAGAAAAATCTGGCAATCTATTTCTGAAAAATCAGCTCTTGAAAACTGACTCGACAGCATCTGTGTTTGCCTAGTTTTATTAGCTCACCTTCCCCTAAGATATCTCCAAAGAAAAATAAATAGCATCCATTAATGTCTCATTATAAATTATTGCATATTGGTGATTGGTTTGTCTACGAGCTCATGTGCTGTGTATATGTTTGAGGGAGAGAGCAAAAAATTGAATGTGTCCTTAGAAAAAACAGGAATAGCAATAAAAGTCATGCATGCATCCCAAAAATACAAGAAAGGTCCTGGAGTCAAAGTGAGAGTTCAAACCCAGAGACACAACTTACTGGTTTCATGACCTTAGACAAGTCACCTTCTAGTCTTATCTTAAAGGATGATCAGTCACAGACTGTGGGGAGGATTTCTTGATATAATGTGTGCAATACCTGTAAAATATTTAGGTGAATTGGATTTGTGTGGCTTTCATTGTTAATACCAGTGGGTTTGACAGACATCTGGAAGTCAGTGAATAGTCACAGGGACAACCAAACCCAAACCAAATCTTATTGACTCTGACTCAGGATGATCCAATGTGTGCAGAGTAGAAATATGTTCCGTTGGGTTTTCATAGCTCTGAACTTTCAGAACAAGATTTCCAGACCTTTCTTCCAAGATGCCTCTGGATAGTCCAAACTGATAACCTTTTGACTAGTAGCTGAGTGCCTCACTGTGCTCCTCTGGGTCTCTTTCACAAAGACTGTTGTTGTTAAGTGCTATTGAGTAGCTTCCAACTTGTATCAATCCTGCAAAGGGTTTCCAAACTGTAAATCTTTGCAGGAGCAGAAAGTTTCATCTTTCTTCTGCAGAGCAGCTAGTGGGTTCGACTACCAACCTTGTGGTTCACAGTCTAGTCCTTATCCTACTGAGCCACTGCAATTCCCCCACAAGGACTTATTGTCAAGTGCCTTCAAGTCGGTTCCAACTCATAAGGACTTTATATAGGGATTCTGAGGTGCAACTGGTGGGTTTGAACTGCCAACATTGGGGTTTGCAGACCAATGCTTATCCTATAGTGCCACACCAGCTCAGTGACTAGAGCACCGAAATACTCCTAATTGCTCTTCTCAAATCACCAAATGTTGACCCATGAGTCCTCACAACTGCTTTCAAAGGTCAGGCTGCGTTATTACTCCTGATGATAAAATTGAAGCTCAAGAGACTAATACTGTAAAGCCAAATATGTAGTGGTTGAACTGGGATTCGAGCCATTTGCTTTCTGGATTTTCAAATAGTAGCATGAGCCAGTAGCTTAATTATGATCCAGATGTCTCAAGAGGAAGTAAATAAATATTCATTCCAGCACAGAGACTGGCACTGATCGTGATGAAAACTATCCTTAACCAGGTGTTCCCAGTGTCAAATGTGTTACCCACCAACCTTACACAAAGTATCCTCCTTCCTTATTTCAGAAAAGTTTGGAAAAATCATTAGATCTTCCATCTCAACCTCTGTATTTTCTTAACTATTATAAGCATATTGTGCTGTCTTGACAAATTTTTTTTTTCACATAATCTTGCTATTTTCTGAACATCTAGATTGACTGTGAATTTTAGAGGAGCTGAAGCTTTGTTTTTACTGCCTTATTGGAAACCAGGTATTGTGATTTGGGTGTTTGTCTCATTGAATGGCACACTGGACCAGGTTTTGAGGCCTTTATTTTGCTCCTCATCTAATTCCTGGAAGACCTTTCTTACCTTGTACCATGTCCCAGGTTAGCCTTATGGGAAAGACTTTAACATGCTGAGCCAAGGCTGAGAGTCAGCCATGGAAAAATAAGAATTGACATGAGTCATGATCTCAGTGAACCAAACTCCAGCCTTGACCAATTTTCAGCTGGAAATCTATCAGATGGCCTTACTTTCTTTCAAAATAAATCAAGTGCTCTCTGCTCTTCCAGACTTTTCCTGGGCTTTGAAAGTTGCCCAAATTCACCTACAGTGTAGGTTGTACTCACTTACTGGTCTACTGGCTCAGTCTTTTGGGAACATCAATAATGAAGCTACAAACAACCAGGAAACTTACCCTA
Source organism: Chrysochloris asiatica (assembly GCF_000296735.1). Lineage (NCBI taxonomy): Eukaryota > Metazoa > Chordata > Mammalia > Afrosoricida > Chrysochloridae > Chrysochloris > Chrysochloris asiatica. The sequence continues at coordinate 14,460,317 of NW_006408579.1, forward strand.
AGATTTCAGGCATTTTTTCTAAAGAAAGTTATGTATGGTTCTGTAAATTCCCAGGAGAGATAGCCTATTTGGTTTGGCCAGCACAATATATGTTATATGTTGTTGTTAAGTGCTGTCGAATCAGTTCCGACCTATAGCAATCCTATATAGGGTTTCCAAGGAGCAACTGGTGAGCTTAAACCGCAGACCTTATGGTTCAAACTGACCTTGCAGTCCAGTGCATTAACCCGAAGGTTTTTAAATGGCATAACATATAAATGCATTTTTTTCTCTTTCATTGTCTTTCTTTATTAATTTTTGTTTTTTAAACTTTTTATTGTGAATTGAATGCAGGTTTACATATAAGATCATCAGCTTTACATTTAAACAAATAACACACTTTACTTCATCTCAATAATTGTAAGCCCCTCCCTGGAACAACAGCTATCCGGCTTCCTCTCTATGGTTCCTACCTCCACTCCACCCACCTTCCTATCTCTTCTCACTTTTGTCCTTAAGTACATGTTGCCCCTTTGATTTTGAGTGGTTGACCATTCCATAATTCATAGTGAGCATACTTTATTATTGTTGTTACCCCTATATACCTATCTACTGCTTGGCTGAAAGTTGGGCCACCAGAGTGAGTTCCTTTCCAAACCTGAAGGGTAGTTGAAGGCCATTGTCTCAGGATTCTCCAGTCTCTTTATAACTTAAGACCAGTTGTTTTCTTAAGTTTTTCACAATAATGGTAACATACAATATTTGTCCTTTTGTGACTAATTTCACTAAGCATAATGTCCTCCAGGTTCATCCAAGTTAGAAGGTGTTTCGTAGAGTCATCATTATTGTTCAGTGTTGCATAGTATATCCCATTGCGTGTATGTACCAAAATGTATTTCTCCATATTTCCATTGTTGTGCACTTAGGCTGTCTCCATCTTTTTGCCATGGTGAATAGTGCTGTACATCAGCTGCTCCTTGGAAACCCTACACAGGGTTACTATGAGTCGGCACCTTACTTGGTGGTTCTTAACAATAACAATGGACCAGGCATAGGGACTGCTGGGCCATAAGGTATTTCTATTTCCAACTTTCTGAGGAAGCACCATACCATTCTGCAGAGTGGTTGAACCATTTTACAGTCCCACCAGCAAAGTAAGAGGGTCTCAGTCTCTCTACACTCTCACCAGGATTTGTTGTTTTTTTGAACTTCACTGTAAATGTTGGTGAGAGATATCTCATTGTTGTTTTAATTTGCATCATCTTCCTGAATGTGCCTTATCTTGGAAGCTAAGCAGGGTCGGGCCTGGTTAGTACTTGGATGGAAGACCACCTGGGAATCCCTAGTGCTGTAGGCTTTGGGAGTTTGGTGCTGTGGGTTAATGTGCTGGACTGCAAGGTCAGAAACCCCATACAAGGTCGCTATGAGTCAGAAACAATTCAACGGTTCTTAACAACAACAACAATGGCTAATGACTATGAACAATTCTATACCTTTTGGCTGCCTGACTTCCTTGGTGAAGTGTCTGTTCATGTCTTGAGGCCATTTTTTTAATTGGGCTGTTTGTCTTTTTCTTGTGGAGGTGTTGTAGTTTTCTATAAACTTTAGACTTTTGTCCCTTGTCTGATATGTCATTGCAAGAAAAAAAAAATCCCAATCTGTGGACTCCTTCTTACTCTTTTGGCAAAATCTTACTCTTTTAATGCACATAAGTTTCTAATTTTGAGGAGTCCCAGTCATCTGTTTTGTTTTCTAATACTTGAACATTGTATGCAATATTTGATAGTGTATGTATGCTATGTATTGTTGTTGTCGTTGCTGTTAAGTGTTGCCAATTGGATTCTGACTCATTGCAACCCTATCTGGGGTTTCTGAGGAGTGGCTTTGAGGAAGCAGAGAGCCTCATCTTTCTCCTGTGGAGCAGCTGGTGGGCTTGAACCACTGACCTTATGGTTTGCAGTCCAGTGCTTATTGTATGGAGCCACCGTGCTCCCTATTTAACTTTTGGATAGATGATAAGTTTTCTGGATTCAAAAGTTAAAGTTATGTACAAAGATAAACCCAGACTACTCTTGTATTCTCTTCTGACCTGTTTATCCTGCTCTCATTGCTCTATAGGTAATTATTTGTTTGATTATTTGTGTTCTTTATATTCCTTTCAAGTTTCTTTATGCAAATATAAATACTATATTCCCCTTATATTTATATAAAATGTTGGTGGTGATGGTTTTGTTGTTTGATTGTTGTCAAGTTGATTCCAACTCCTGATGATCCCATGTGTGCAGAGTAGAACTGTTCTATGGGATTTGTAAGGCTGTGACCTTTAGAAAGCAGGTCAGCATATTTGTCTTCCAAGGTTGAGAGCATAAGTGCAATCATTTTGAGAGAATAGCTGTTTTGCTTTATTGTTGTTGTTTTTAAGTGTCATTGAGTCAGTTCTGCCTCATCACACTGTATAAGATTTCCAGGGACTATCTGGAAACAACCCAATTAATCTTGGAGTCTGGTGCACATCTTACAGTGCCACACCCAGAAATTTATTAAGAGTAAATAATGGGTTACGCTGTTCGAATCCACCAGCCATTCCACGGAGAAAAGATGAAACCCTATACGGGGTCACTATGAGTTGGAACATACTCAACAGCAAACAACAACCAACAACCAAAATACATATAATCAAGCACTGCTTGAAAGCATCTATTATACACCCCTAAACTTTGCCTTGTTTCTTAAATGTATGTTTTGAGTATTTTAACTTGAAATGTTAATAATTGTCTGGCTTTGCCTGGAGCCTGGTCCCTGTTCTGATAAGGAGTGACCATCTGGACAAAGAGGCACCAGGATTGTAGTCATACCCTCCTTGAGATGCTTATTGGAGCATCATGATATAGTGCAATTTAGTATGAATTTGGAGTCCTGATATGGCACCGTAGGATAAGCACCCGACTTCATGGTCAGTTTGAACTGCAAGGTCAGTGGATCAAACTCACCAGAAACCTTATACAGGGTTGCTATGAGTTGGAAGTGACTCAACGGCATACAACAACAACAGTGTGAATGTTCGAATTGTAACCCCCTTTGCATATAGTATGTGACTAACCTTATGAAGTAGTACAAAAAGTGCTGGGAGTAATGTCCTTCGAACACCAAACACACCTCTTTGCAGCGGATGTTCCTGTAGTTATAATATATTGTTGTTGTTGTTGTTGTTATTGTTGTTAAGTGCCTTGGAGTTGGTTCCGATTCATAGCGACCCTGCACAGGGTTTCCGAGGCCATAAATCTTTACGGGAGCAGAACGCCTCATCTTTCTCCCGCGGAACCGCTAGTAGTTTCGAACTGCTGACCTTGCGGTTCACAGCCCGATTCGTAACCACTACGCTACCAGAGCTCCTTATAGTATAGTATACTAATAAAGTTTTAATATAGTATGATTATAATAGTTAGTTATAATGTAATATAATCATATAGTGCAATTATAATATAGTATAATAATAAAGGCTTTTCTCGTTCTTCATCTGGAGTGTTTTTTAACTGGGTTCAATCATTTGACAGCATCAGAACTGAGCTTTGGGGTAAAAAAGTGCCTCTGTGTGGATTCCAGCCACTAACATTTCAGCTAGTAGTTGAATACTTAACTGTTTGTACTACCCAAAGTCTCCCTTTATACAAAATGTAATATACTATGTATGCTGTTCTACACTTTGCACTTTTTATTTAAAGTGTTTCCTGTAGGTCTCTACATACCAGTATGTAGAGATCTTTGTCATTTTTAATTAAGCCATTATGAATAGCTTTATTTAACCAGACCCTTGTTGATAAACACTTTGACTATCTTCATTATTGTCATATTATAAAACAATTTCACAGTTAGTAACCTTACACACAAGCCATCCTATGTACCTGGGTTCATCTTTAAAATACATTCTAAGAAGTAAGATTGCTGGATCAAATGGAAAATGTATCTAGTTTGGTATATTTCCAGACTTCTTTCCATTCAAATGCTGCCATTTCATAATCCCATCAATGAAGTATGTTGTTGCTGTTGTTAAATTTTGTCAAGTTGGTGGGTTCCAACTCATAACAACCCTGTATAGGGTTCCTGAGGAGCAGCTGGTGGGCTTGAGCCACTGACCTTGAGATTAGCAGTCCAATGCTTTTCTATAAGTGCCACACCAGGACAAAATATAAAGGTATCTATTTCCCTAAACCTCTCCAATAGAGTGTGTGATCAAACCTTTGACCAATCTGATATGTGAAAAATGGTATCTCAATGTAGAATAGTAGCATTGTTCTTTTTTATGAGTATAATTAAGCATCTTTCCATATATTTAAGGAGCATTTGCATTTATTTTTTAGTGCCCTTTGCTCATGTTCCTAGTGAGTCATTGATCTTTTTCATCTCAGTTTTACTGGTACTCTTTATATAAATTATAGTGAAAATTGAGACTCCCAGCTTCTCTCCCTATCCAAGATATTGACTCATTAGCTTGGGGACAGAGTCCAGGATTCTGCATTTAAAACTATTATTCAGATTTTTCTGATTTTCAGCTCAGTTTGATCTAGAGTGGAAGGCTGGGTCAAGGATAGAATTGAAATAGAGGTGTAGTGATATAATTTAGCATCTGATTTTAGAAGCCTCTAAAGAGTCTAAAGTCTTCTAAAATGGACAAAGACTTTAGAGTTTATTTGCTAAACCATGGAAAGGCAACAAAGATTTGTGACTATATTATTTAGATACATTTAAAATAGTGTTTAAGGTTTGGTGGATTTGTTCTGTAGAACAGAAAAATGCTTCGGTAGGAGACACTTCACTGATTGACAAGTTGCTCTCTCTAGGGGCCAAGTAAGAGCAGCAGCTTTGAGATCAGGAATGACCAGGTTACTCCACCTATGGATCCAGTCCAATGACTCATTTCACATTAGGTAATGATCCATTCATAAAATAAAATGGAAGCAAGGAGATCACACACAAACAGTCATTTGAATTTATGTTTCCAACCAAAGGGAAGTTAAGTTCTGTAGCTGAAAGCAGAATTATCATAACTGAAATGAATCCACTATTGCCCTGGTAGCATGGTGGGTTATGCGTTGGGCTACCAATGGCAAGATCAACAGTAGGAATCCACCAGCTGCACAGTGGGAGAAAGTTGAGGCTTTCTGCTCCATAGAGATGTATAGCCTCAGAAACCATATACTAGGAAACCGACCCCTAGGTACACAACCACCACTACCACTGACTGCTCAGTTATCCTGGGGATAGATATTTTTAAGATAAGAGCATTTAAGCTCTGGTAGTATAGTTTCCTCCAAGTTAACTCAAAGCACAACTGAAAGATTTTTGTTTGTTTGTTTTTTTAATCTGTATGGCTTTCTTGAATAGGATAATCATACTTTCAATACTTTACAAATGTTTCATTTAAAAGATCTACTACATTAAAATCTAAATTTAGAAAAGAAACATGCTATGTCTTCTCAAATTGGACACCCTGAGTTGTATAAATGTTATAATACATGCAACTGCTAACCAAGAGGTTTGTGTCCACTCAGAGGTGTTCCAATGAAAAACCAGGTGACCTACTTCTGAAAAGCCAGCCACTGAAAAATTGTTATGGAGCACAGTTCTACTGTGTACCCATAGAGTATGTGGTTCATACTTTGAAAAACTGCTAGAGGAGATTGGGAATGACTGTAACTATGGGAGAGGCCAGTGGTCCAAGGACTTTGGTGGATGGCCTGAATTTAGGAAGGGGAGGACCTGATGGGAAGAATCCACAGAGAAGCAATAGCAGCTTTGAACACACCACCTGGCACACAACTGGTACTTAAGACTTTGTAGTTGAGCCTGAACTCTCCTGAGTTCAGGTATCACTGCTGTCTATAGTCAGACATAGACAAATACATGAGACAAAAAATTGGCTACTGACTTCTGGGTTTGGGGGCACATATCTCGCTTTCACTCTGAGGTAGGTTCTTACCAGATGCAACAGAGTTCATTCTCCATGACTATCCCTTTCCACAATAATCTTAGGCATGAGGGATAGGTTGTGTGGAATGACCAAATCCTACCACATTGGCTTTCATCTGTGAATCATTTAGCTGAGTTAAGAACATGTGGGCAGTTTATAAGATTTGTTTTTACAGTTTTTTCCTAAGCACTGCAGCCCTTAATGAAAGTTAGTTTTAGTAGATCTTGGATAAATTTGACACAAAACTGTCAAAAGTCTGTTGTTTTTGCAAACAGAGGAGACCCTCTTGTTCACACAGATAATAGGATGCAGAGTGTAACTGAGACTTGCGGCAGAAGAGGCTACTGGAGAGAGAAGCTGGCCTTGTATCATATACTTTCCTCAGAATTCAGTCTGTTGTCAACTCTGGCTTCTTCTCTTCCTAGTTTGATCAAATGTTGATCAGTGCATTTATTATCATTCTTGGCAGATTTTCCTACTCAGAACAAGCATTAATTTAAGATTCAGTCATTTCTGTAGTCTCAGAATGAAGAAATTTTCATATAATGTTTGGTAGAAACAGTTCAGGAACTATCTTGTTTGAAAGAATAACACAGACCATACATTGTTTTCTTGCTATACCCTAGTAGAACAAAGTTTGCCTTAGATCTTGGTGGTAGCTCCTCTCTATCTTTTGAGGCATTTTGCTATAACAGAGACAGCACTAGACATAACTGAGGTAGCTCTATTGAGGTAGACTCATTAACAACTTGCAATATGCAGATGACACACCCTTGCTTACTGGAATCAAAGAGGGTTTGAAATACTTACTGATGAAGGTCAAAGACTACAGCCTTCAGTATAGATTGCATTTCAATGTAAATAAAATTAAATACTCATAATTGGACCAAGGTCAGTTGTTCAAGACCACCCATCACTCCTCAGAAACCCTGTATAGGGCCACTACATCATAATCCCACTTTCATATGTGAGGTTATTGAAAATACCATGGCTTGGGTCAGGCATACCTTAGTCCTCAATCTGACAACTTGGTTCTTCAACACTTTAAAGAGATCTTGTGCAGCAGATTTGTCTAATGCGATACATCATTTGATTTCTTGACTGCTGCTTTCATGAGTGCTAGTGGTTAGTGCATACAAAATGAACTCTCTGATAACTTCAATCTTTTCTCCATTTATCACGATGTTATTTATTGGTCTAGTGGTGAGGATTTTTGTTTTCTTTACATTGAGGTGCAATCCATACAGAAGGCTGTGTGGTCTTATCTTCATCAGTAGTATTTTAAGTCCTCTTCACATTGAGCAAGCATGGTTGTATCATCTGCATACCGCAGGTTGTCAGTGAATCTTGCTCCAACCCTCTTGCCATGTTTCTCTTCATAAAAACCAGCTTCGTGGATTTTTTGCTAAGCATACAGATTGAAAAGAAATTATTAAAAAAAAAACACAACCCTGGCTCACACCTTTCCTAATTTTAAACTATTCAGTGTCTCCTTGTTCTGTTCAAACAACTTCCTCTTGGTCTATGTACAGGCTCCCCATGAACACAATTAAGTGTTCCAGAATACTCACTCCTGCTTCTTGGAAACCCTGCACCCAGACTTATTCACATTTCATTTGCCTTAAGATAATGAGAAACCCATGCGCGTGGTGGGTGATGAGGATTTGGTAGACCAGCATCTCATCAGCGAGCTGAGGAAAGAGTATGGAATGACCTACAATGATTTCTTCATGGTGTTGACAGACGTGGATTTGAGAGTTAAGGTATGGGTTCTTGTTCTGGTTGATGTGCTGCTGTTACATAAAACTGAGACTCATTGTTTTTTTGTTTATGTCAATGAGATTATTAGACATATAATTAAACTGCTCAAATTATTTCCTAAAACGTAAATTTTTAAATGACCCAAATATTCTTGGTTCTTCTATAAAATTTGTGGCAGAAATTTGGTCTCTGACCTCCTATGGCCCAGCTTCTTGATTCACACTGGATATTTCTCTGATATCAATGTCATGCATTCATTGGACACTTATTGCACTATGATGTGCCAAACTCTAGGAATAAATGGTGAAGTATATTTTGCCTCTGTCTTTATGAAAATCATATTTAATACTGGTCAAGCTTTGGAAGGGTTAGAAATTTACCTCCTGTTTCATCATAGATAAAAACTGTAGGATTTTGCATACACTTTCTTTCCATATTTAGGGACAAAGGTCCTGGATCATTAACAATTCTGTAATGTAAACATAATAATAACTAACAAAAGTAGCTAACTTTATTGAGTGTTTTTCTTGGGCCAGTGTCTCTCCTTAGCCATTTACAATTCTTATCACAAGTCCTCTAAGATGAATATAAATATTGATTTTTTTTTTTTTACTTATATATCCTTTGATTCACAGAGGAAGAAACAGAGGCCTAGATAATTAAGGTACTTGCCCACACTCACTCAGTTAGTGTTAGACTTCAACTATCTTTACCACTGTATCTTACTATAGTAAGCCATGCTTAAATGAGGATCTCTAGGCAAAAGCCTTGGTCATAAAAATAATTGATTCAACTTGCAATATTTTTATGTAGCTGGAGAGAACACCTTTCGTGAATTCATTCTTTACTTGAGTTGTGCCATCTCTAATGTAAGAGGTAGAACTAGAACTTCAAGGCCCCTGTCAGCTAACAGTCTCTAATTTACTGAATTCTCATTGTGGGCCCAGCTCCAAGCCTTGTCCACACTGCTGTCTGATTTGTGCTGGTTTCGTTTAGCCTTTTGGGGTAGCTGTTATAAATCCATACAGCTATGATGCAGGAGACTGAATCTCATTGTTGTTCATTTGTTTATGAAAAAAAGAGTAAGATGTAATTTTAAGGAGTGTTCACTCAATAAAATAATCTTTAAGAATAATAAAGACTTCATGGAGACTCCTGATAACCACAGAATAGGTTTCTTCCTGTGGAAAACTGCCCTGATTGCTCAGGTCTGATACTCTAACATGTTATTCCATTTGCTTTCTGCATTAGACAGAGTGTTTCTCTCTTCCCCTCCAGTTGTATAGTGACCAGCTTAATCCCAGAGGTAAGAAAGTGAATCTAGGAATTGTATGGTGAGGAAGACATGGACCCTTTCCAATGAAAAACACATGAAATCCTCCTGAAAAGTAATACTTGTTTCATGGTTTCAGAACCTCACAACATTAGCAGAAGCTGACTGCAGTGGAGGCAGATGTGTTTCCGTGGTAGGATTCTTGTCTTCAAATGGGAGACCCAGGTTAAATTCCCATCAAATGCTCCTCATTGTAGTCATTACATATCCATCTGCCAGTGGAGGCTTGTGTGTTATGTGACGCTGAACAAATTTCAGCAGAGCTTCCAGACTAAGAAAGACTAGGAAGAAAAGCTTGTTGATCTAAATTAGAACTTAGCCAATGAGCACTCTGTGGATCCCAATGGTCTGATCCCTAACCAATCATGGAGATGGTACAGGACTGGGCAGCATTTTGTTATGTTGTGCATAGGGTCGCCATGAATCAGAGGGTGGACTTCAGAGTAGTTAGCAACTATTGTATTGCAGGAGAAAGTTTCAAATCAATGAGAATTCTAGGTTTGATTTCTAAGAGTTCTCCTGAGTTTTATGAATTCTCCCAGGTTTTCTATCTTCAGATCAGAGAGAAGAAATCAACTTATGCATCATATACTGTCTACTCTTTCTTAAACAGCAATACTATGAAGTGCCAATAACAATGAAGTCTGTGTTCGATTTGATCGATACTTTCCAGTCTCGAATCAAAGACATGGAAAAGCAGAAGAAGGAGGGCATTGTTTGCAAGGAAGACAAGAAGCAGTCTTTGGAAAACTTTCTATCCAGGTATGTCACCTTTGCCAACTATGAGAAGGCATGAGGGAGTTTGCTCTTGGGGAACTAACGAAAACAGCAGGAAAGGATAGAGCTGGCTAATGAGCTTCAGTATTGTCTGTTGGAAATTGCCCTGGTCAGGAAAATGGTTGGGTTCACTTCTAAAGCTGATTGTTTATTTGATAACTTTGAATAGGTCTTTTCTCTCTTTTCTATTTGTTTCTTTTTTGGCATAGATACAAATTTTCCTTAAGGGTTAATTTATTTAGCCAGTGAATTTAGAGATCTTTCTATTCAACATTTTAATTCTATGGATTTATTTCTTCTTGTTGTTAAGTGCTGTAGGGTCAGTTCTGACTCACAGTGACCCTGTAGAGGAGTTCCAAGTAGTAGCTAGTGAGTTTGAACTGCCGACCTTATGGTCAGCAATTCAGTGCTTATCCTACAGCACCACATCAGAGGTTCTTAGGCCCCTTCTAATTCCAGACAGAATTTAGCACACTCTGCTTGATATTCCCCTTCCTTCCAGCCCTGATTCTCCAAGACCTGTCACTTATTGAAAAGGGTTGTGCAGAAGCTCTGGTACTAGTGGGGGAGGAGCACACCCTAAGAAGAGTGTAAAATAATCACTCTACTCCTCCCTTCCCCATCCCTCCCTATGGTGGATCAGAGTTCTACTCCTCCCTTCTCCATCCCTCCCTATGGTGGATCATAGGTCTCCTCCTCCCTTCCCCATCCCTCCCTATGGTGGATCATAGTTCTACTCCTCCCTTCTCCATCCCTCCCTATGGTGGATCATAGTT
>NW_006408579.1:14471120-14489492 GCF_000296735.1 Chrysochloris asiatica
TACTCCTCCCTTCTCCATCCCTCCCTATGGTGGATCATAGTTTTACTCCTCCCTTCTCCATCCCGCCCTATGGTGGATCAGAGTTCTACTCCTCCCTTCCTCATCCCTCCCTATGGTGGATCAGAGTTCTACTCCTCCCTTCCCCATCCCTCCCTATGGTGGATCAGAGTTCTACTGAGCCTTAGGAGCCCTAGGAATTACAAAGCTTCGGACACTCCACCCACAACAAATAAACTCATAGAAATCATGGTCTAAACATCAGGCCAACTGCACCTTGTGACTGGGGAGCTGAGGGGGTTCTCCAGAGATGGGACAAGCATCTGCTTGAAGGCTCAGCATTAAATGGATATCACTGCAAACTTTTGTCTAAAAAAAAAAGCACCTTCTCCAGATTTGAGTTAGAGAATCAAGAATTGTATGATTCAAACAAATAAACAAACAAACCTTCTTACTAAACTAGAAGAATTGTATGATTACTAAGTAAATTGTATGATTACTAAGTAAATAAACTGAAATCCTATAAGCCCTGGAGGCTCAGAGTCTTTTAAGAGACAATATCATGACAGATAAGGAACACAGAATTTATCACTGGTCCTAGTATGGGGTCTGCATATTGGAAGTTGTACTTCTCTACCAACCTGCCTTAAAAATGTGTCTCTTCATATGGACAGTCTTTGGAATGACATAAAACCCTAACATATGTAAATGTATTTACCAAATATTTTATGGGAATGTAAAGCCTATCAGATGTTACTTTCATTATTATTTCAGGATCATACATGATGGTTTATCTATTATGGGTATAATACCTTATGGATATTCAGAATGGTATACAATCAAAATTTGAATGTCCCATGGCTGCACATTGTTGTTGTTGTTGTTATGTGCCATGGAGTCAGTTCTGACTCATAGCGACCCTGTACAGGGTTTCTGAGGCTGTACGACATGTAAAATCATTCTCTGGACAATTATTCCTGATCTTTAAACTTAAAGTGGAATAGTGTGTTGCTTAAAGTCATGGGTAAGACAGCCTTATGTTTGAGTTTTCACTTTCCCACTTACCATCTGTTAGACCTTGGGTCCACACTTTAGCCTCTATGGGCTTTAGTTTTCTCATTTCAAATGAGGATAAGTGTATTTATTCATAAAATTGTTGTGAAGAGTAAATGTATTGCTAAAGAAAATGTACTTAATTCAGAACCTAGCATGTGGTAAGCAATCAACAGATGTTGGCTATTAACTAATATTGGAGTCCTGGTGTGGCACTGTAGGATAAGCATTGGACTGTTAACTGCACTGTTGGCATTTCAAAACCCACCAGCCACTCCTTGGAAAACCTGTACAGGGTCATTGTGAGTCAGAACTGACTCAACAGCACTTACCAACAACAACATTATTAACATTCAGGTAAGTTACTCAGATCATGATTCTAGAACTTTGTCATCTTGTTGTTGTTACGTGCCATCAAGTCAGTTCCTACTCATGGTAACTGTATATAGGGTTTCTGTGGAGTGGCTCATGAGTTTGAACTGCCGGCCTGGTGATTCAAACTGACCTTGCAGTCCATTTAATTGTTAAGTGCCATGGAGTCAGTTCCTATATAGGGTTTCCAAGGAGCTGCTGGTGAACTTGAACTGTTGACCCTGTCATTTAAATAGCCTTGTGGTCAACTGCTCATCCTGCAGTGCCATATAACCTAGGAAGAGGTAAAAAAGAAGACATAGAAACACCCCAGAACTAAAATTCAAGCAAAGAGAAATACAGGAAAAAAAGTAAATTAAACCAACAGCTTTCTAAGTATATCTCTATCTAAATGGGAATTTTCCTATAAATGTGCTGAGTGGCTGGTGGTACAGCTTAGTTTCAGCTAACCCAATCCTGAAGCTCTGAAGTCAGACTGGTTTACTGCAATGCTCATTTAGTTTAGGCTGTAATTACCTTTCTCTGAGATAAAAACCTCAAAGAATGGTGTCAAATGCCCACTAATTTGGGAATGTCAGTTAAAATAAGCAAATATGTGCATAGTTTATAGAACTTTTATTTACTAAAAAGCTAAAGGAACAGAAAAGCAAATAGTCCAAAATATGGATCTGGGCCACTTTCATAGGTCTTGGTACATTCCATGGAGATTATTTCCTTTGGTGTCTCAAGCTAAAGCCTTGTGTCTCGATGGAAGGTCTGTTGGAGAAAGAATCATTACTTAAGGGAGATGTCCCTTGGTTTTGTCTGAGACAGGGAGTCTCAGATCCCGGCTCACTCTCAGTTAGTGGTGTGCACAGGTAAACAACCCAAAATATATCTCACCCAAAATAGCTTCCTCCAGGACACCCTCTGTTCTATAGGCCAGGAAGACTGGGCTGGGCTGGCCTGGCATGCCTCCTAAGGAAGCAGGGAAGGTACGGGAGACCATGTTTGTTATCTGATAGCAGCTACTGCTTCTTTCCCAAGAAACCTCAGACAGTCTCTGACTCTCCCCTCCCCTTCTCCATGACCGAGCACATTCATCTGTCTATTCTCAGTGGGGATTTTTGCTTTTCTTGTCCTCTGAAGAAAAACAAGCAGAGGAAGTGAATGTAATGTTAAAACAAGCAGTTCTTGGCAAAAGGCATTGATTCAGAGCTTATATTTCGTCAGACTATCATTTTCTTTCACTCATCCAAACCACTATTCCCCCCAAAGGCCATTTTCTTTGGAGTTCAAAATGCTTAGATTTATTCTGAGGCTGGAAGAGGAGGGATAAGGAGAGGAGTCATGAATAAAACCAACTGGCTTCCAAGTTGGTGAACATAATAACACCTCACGGTGGCCTACACTGGAGAGAGCAAAACCCTTCTCCAGTGAATGTGGGATTCCATATAACTCCATACAGTGAGCCTTTGGACACACCCTCTCTCCTTCACACCCTTTTAGGACATTGATAGCATCAGCATTTCTGAGGATGTGTACTAGTGAAACCGCTTGACCAGGCCATCTGTGAAATCATTCATTGACTAATTGAGCAAGTTCCTCTACTTTTCTAAGTCTCATTTTGTTATCTACAAAATGGCAAAAAATTAGTATGCCCTCACCAGAGTTTAGTGAGGAACACATAGTATAGGTGACCACGAGTTTAAAATGATATACAAACATGAGTACTAAATAGATGATCATGTGGCATTGTGATAAGGTCCAAGGTCTATCAATGTTCTACATCTAGAAACGTGCAGATTAACACTTGATATTTTACGCCACCACGTGGATATCTTATATGGATATGTTTTAAAGTTTAATTCATCTAGTACCATTTTGAAGTAGATAGTGTTATTTTCAATTCTGTAGCTGTTGTTAGGGGCCATCAAGTAGGTACCAACTAATAGAAATGCCATGCACAGCAGAATGAAACACTACCCATTCCTGGGCCAACCTCACAATCGTTACAACTGAGCCCATTGCTGCTGTCACTGCATCAATCCATTTTATTGGGAATCTTCCTCTTTTTCTCCAACCCTTTCCCGATTTAAATCATTAGGTGTTCCTGTGTTCTGTTCGAATAACTGCATCTTAGTCTATGTACAGGTTCACACAATTAAGTGCTCTGAAATACTCATTCTTTGCAATGTTGTCCATAGCGTGTCATGATCCACACAATCAAAAATCTTTATTTAGTCAATAAAGCAATGATATCCCTCGTTCTATGTCCTCTTCTGAATCTAGTTTGAACCTCTGGAAGTTCTCTGTCAATGTATGCTTGCAGGAGTTTCTGTATTATCTTTAGTAAAACTTTACTCTTGAGGGATATCAATAATATTGTCCAATGATTTCCACATTTCCTTGGGCCACCTCTATTTGGAATGGGCACACATACAGATCTCTTCAGTCAGTTTGTCAGGTTGTTGTCTTCCAAATTTCTTGACAGAGATGATGAATGTCTCCAGTGCCACATTAGTTTGCTGAAAGATTTCAAGTTGTATTCCATCTATTGCCTTGTTCTTTGCCAATGCTTTCAATGCACCTTGGACTTCTTCTTTCAGGATACTTGGTTCTTAATCACATGCTACCTCTTGAAATGGTTAAACATCAACCATTTATTTTTGGTACAGACTCTGTGTTTCCTTCCTTCTTCTTTTGATGCTTTCTATATCATTCAATATGTTGTCCATAGAACCAGCAAGTCAAGGCTTAAATTTTTTCTTCAGTTCCCTCAGCTTGAGAAATGCTGAACATGTTCTTCCCCTTTGGTTTTCTAATTCCAGGTCTTTGCATATTTTGTTATAATATTTGATTTTGTCTTCATGAACTGAACTTTGAAATTTTCTATTCAGTTCTTGTACCTCCTCACTTCTTCCATTTGCTTTAGCATCTCTACACTGGAGAGCAAGTTTCAGAGTCTCTTCTAACATCCATTTTGGTCTTTTCCATCTCTCTCGTCTTCTTAATGACCTTTTGCTTTCTTGCTGTATGAGGTTCTTTATGTCATCCCACAACTCTTTTGGTCTTCAATTTTTAGTGTCTAATGCATCAAATCTCTTCTTGAGATAATATCTGAATTCAGGTGGGATATATTCAAAGTCATAGTTTGGCTTTCATGGACTTGTTTTAATTTTCTTCAGTTTCACCCTGAACTTGCATATGAACAGTTCATAGTCTGTTACAAAGTCTGTTCCTGGCCTTGTTTTGGCTGATGATATGGAGCTTTGCTACTGTCTCTTTCCACAGAAGTAGTCAATTTGATTTCTGTGTGTTCCTTCTGGTGAGGCCCATGTGTATAGTTGTCTTTTCTGTTGTTTAAAAAGAGGTATTATAATAAAGAAGTCATTGGTCTTACAAAATTCTATCAAGAGCTCTCCAGCATTGTTTCAATCACCAAGGCTATATTTTCCAACTACGGATCCTTCCTTTTTGCTTCCAGCTTTTGCATGCCAATTGCCAGTAATTATCTATACATCTTGATTTCATGTTTGATTCACTTCAGACTGAAGAAGTTCTCCAATTTCATCATCACTGACTTTAGTAAATTGGTGCGTAAAATAGAATAATAGTGATAATTACTGGTCTTCCATGTAGGCATGTGGATATTATCCTATTGCAGTCAGATTTGTATTTCAAGATGAATCTTGATATGTTCTTTTTGGTGATGAATGTGATGCCATTCCTCTTCAATTTGGCATTCCCAGCATAGTAAGCCATGTGATTGTCAGATTGAAGAGTCCATTTCAGCTCAGTAATACTTAGGATATTGATGTTTATGCATTCCATTTAACTTTTGACAATTTCCAATTTTCCTAGATTTGTACTTCTTACACTTCATGTTATGATTATTAATGGATGTTTGTAGCTGTTTCCCTTCATTTTGAGTTGTGCTCCATCAACAAATGAAGGTCCCGAGGGCTTTACTCCATTCACGTCCTCATGATTAACTCTACTTTGAGGAGGCAGCTCTTCCTCAGTCATATTTTGAGTGCCTATCAGCCTGAGGGTCTCATCCTCTGGCACTATATCTGACAAGATTCTGGTCCTTTTCATCATGTGTCAGTCTTCAATATTCTGGTACTGATAGTGTTTCACTGCTATTCATAGTTATGTTGAGTAACTAAATATTCAATAGTCTATCTCTCCTTCTTCGTAGTCTGTCTTTGTCTGGAAGCTCAGCTGAAACACACGTGTCCAATGTAGATGACCCTATGGTATTTAAAATACCTGTGGCCATAGCTTCCTAAATCACAGCAACATGTAAGCCACCAT
Source organism: Chrysochloris asiatica (assembly GCF_000296735.1). Classification (NCBI taxonomy): domain Eukaryota; kingdom Metazoa; phylum Chordata; class Mammalia; order Afrosoricida; family Chrysochloridae; genus Chrysochloris; species Chrysochloris asiatica. The sequence goes on from NW_006408579.1 coordinate 14,476,842, forward strand.
AGTACGACAAACTGACAGAGGAGTGGTGGTTGTTGTTCAGTTGCTGTCAATCCATTCTGACTCACAGTGACCCCATGTATACAGGATAGAGCACTCCATGTGGTTTTCAAGGCTTGGACCTTTCAGAAGCAGATCTCCTGTCCTGTCATCCTAGGCACTTTTATGTGGGTCGGAACCACCAATCTTTTAAGCTAAATCAACACTTAGGCATTTATGCTACTGCAGAGATAAGGAAAAACTAAAACATGAGTGAACTGAGTGACGTACTCAAGGTCACCCAAAACCCAAATTCAAGTTTCCTGCCTTGAAGACAAAAGCTCTACTACCTTACTGCACTGAAGTTATAAGAGCCCAAACCATGTTTACTCTGTAGTCTAAAAGTAGTGTAGTGGGTTACAAGTTGGGTTGCTCTCCACAAGGTCAGCAGTTTGGATCTACCAACTGTTTCACAGCAGAAGGATGAGGATTTTTGCTCCCATAAAGATTTACAGCCTTGGAAATCTTATATAGGGTTGTTATGTGTTGGAACTCACTCCAGTGCTCATAACCATCATCACCACAAGCTAAAGTCCTATGACTCTAGGTTTAGCCCCTCTCTGCTTCATAGGGGTACTCCACGACTGATAGGACCCCTGTGTGACATAAATGTTAAGCATTCAATTAAGGCTGGCAGTTTGAATCCACCAAGAGGAACCTCAGAAGAAAGATGTTGATTAACTTCAGAAAGATCACAGTCACTGAAAAACCTTAAGGAGCTCAGTTCTACTGTGAAACATATGAAGGTCTCCAGGAGTCAGAATCTGTCCCATAGCAACTGATTTATAAGTGATCGTTCTTAATGTTGAAAATAGGGTACATTTTAGAACCTGTATTTGCCTCTTGAAAAACATTAGGCTACTTAAGAAGGTATATGGTGGTGGTGGTGTGCCGTGAAGTCGGTTCCAACTCATAATGACCTTCCACAGGGTTTCCGAGGCTGTACATCTTTACAGGAGTAGAAAGCCTCATCTTTCTCCCACAGAACAGCTGCTAGTTTCAAACTGCTGACTTTGAGGTTAGAGCCCGATTCGTAGCCACTACAATACCAGAGCTCCTTAAGAAGGTCTATAGGGCTTTATCTTTCCAGGAACCTTTCTTGACCCATTGAGTCATTCTCCCCTTTTCCTTTTTCCTGTCATTGCCATCTCCTTAAAATTCAGCTCATTTTTGCTATTTCTTGTTTACACATTCATCTTTTAACCCCTTCCAAACTCTAATGGGAACTTCTCTAGAACTTAAGTTCTCTTCATTTTTCTTCAGAGTTCCTTATTTCTGTTGCTACAATTTAAGATACAGCTTTCACCAGTTTTCATTGTATCTGAGAACTTCACCTCTCCCTAAATGACCTCTGACTCATCCATGCCTGTCACATCATACACATGCCAAAGTAGGGGAAAAAGTACAATCCAGTGTGGTAATTCAGTTTAATGGTGGTAAGAAGTTATGGAAGATAACTTCCAAGGCTTGGTGGTTTTTATTCTGGGCACAGGAAAACACAGAAAGCCACAGTTACTATATTTTCTCACACTGACCTCTATTATTTTAAGTGGTAACTGGACTTCTGATTATTTTCCAGGTTCCGATGGAGGAGGCGGTTGCTGGTGATCTCTGCTCCTAATGATGAAGACTGGGCCTATTCACAGCAGCTCTCTGCCCTCAGTGGTCAGGCATGCAATTTTGGTGAGTGGGAGGCCACGTCATTAATGCTTCCCATACCACTGTCTTCCTGGTCAGTTTTGAAATGGAACACAGACACTTAGCTCATCCAAAGATTCCAAAGTCCAGACTGTAGATTCCCAGACACATAACTCTATTATACTGAGCACAACGTTGCTCTCATACTGGAGTCGTAGTCAATTGGGGGTATGTATAATTGTACAATAGTCTCCCTTTTTCACCTCTTCACTGAAGTGTTAGGAAATATCTATTTTACTTTGAAGTAATCTGCATTGCTTGTTTTGTTGTTTGTTTCTTAAAACTTGTCTCCAGATCATAAAAGGGTTCTATTTTATTTGCTTAGATATCATCATTGGGTACTTTTCCATAGGTTAACCATCTTTTATAAAATAGAGATGACTTTGAGAATTAATATTTTAAAATTAAAGCATGCTCAAAAAGGATGTTGATCTATAGTTGGGCACCAAGAAGGCAACAAAATCTGTTGAACAGAATTTTTTATTTTTGATATAAACAGGTCAAATGCAAATATAATTTACTTTTTTAATTGACTTGCTTGGTATTTTAAAATATAATGCGTGTTTTATTTACCAGACATTCTTATCTCTATAAGAGGCCCCAGCAGCATAAGGGGTTATGAATTGGGCTGCTAACTGAAAGGTAAGCAGTTTGAATCTACCAGCTGCTCTGTGGGAGAAAGATGAGGCTTTATGCTCCCACAAAGATTTACAGCCTTAGAAACCCTACACGGAGTCACTATGAATCGGAACAGACTCCAGCATACACAACTGCCACACCATTATAGAATTGACATAAAAAGAAAATTTACTACGTAGAATTTATTAATAAGTTCAATGGTGAGCCAAGGAGACCAGGCTCTTTTAAAAATGGAAATCACAATGATAATCTCAATTGAAATATGCCTCTGCAGTGGAAGAATTTTTATAGAAACACTAGAGGAAAACATTTTAAATATAGTTAATGGTCACAGATTAAGGAGCTCTGGTAGGATAGTGGTTATGAATCAGGCTACTAATCTCTTGGTCAGCAGTTCGAAACTACCAGCTGTTCTCCTGGAGAAAGAGGAGGCTTTCTGCTCCTGTAAAGATTTACAGCCTCAGAAACCCTGTACAGGGTCGCTGTGAGTCAGAACTGACTCCATGGCACACATAACAACAACAACAATGGTCACAGATTAGAAATTCATAGTTAGAACACAGATGAGTCAGCATTATTTTGATACTTCTATTAGGAAGATGAATCATCGATTTATTATAAAACTTTGCTGAATTGAAAGCAAAATAAGATAGGGGATAAGTTTTCCAAACGTTAACAGAGTCCGGGGCTTTGCTGTGACATAATTGTAAATTATAAATCCATTTCAATATTAAGATGTGAGATAATAACTCAAGTGAAGTTAAAAACATATAACAGTAAGAATAACTAAAAAGTTTCTGAATTTTTATTTAGGCAATTATCAAGGTTAATAATTTAATACCTTACTAAGACTTGACTGTGCCAATATTCTTAAGTCTATTTAAAATTATTTATTGTCACTAATGGTGTGGTGCTACAGGATAATGCACTGGACTGAAAGGTTGGTTTGAACTTCATGGTTGGCAGTTCAAGTTCACCAACTGCTCCTAGGAAACCCTATACAGGGTCTCTATGAGTTGGAATTGACTTGGCGGCATTTAACAACAACAATCGTGTAGCCCTGTAGGATAAACACTGAACTGCAAGGTTGGTGGTTCCAATCAACAAATTGCTCCTCAGAAACCCTATACAGGGCTGCTATGAGTCAGAACCAACTCAACAACACTGAACAACAGCAACAGTTATGCTAAGTAAGACATTTGTAGAGCAGTAAATCATGACTTGTTGCTTTCAGGGCCTTTGAACTGGTTCCCTGTTCAAACATAGCCATATGAAATGAAACCTAAACAGACCCAAATTTATAACATAAGGGTTCCTGGCATGATAACTGGAATGGGAAAATTATGGGTCGACACCCTGCTAGAAACTTAACCTCCTCTTAGAAAAAAAAAAAAAAAACAGTATTTGTTTGTGCTGCATAGCAACCAAGTATCTTGATTGGCAGAGTCAGAAGCAACAGAGCCCTACTCAAAGATGGTAGCTAACCACATCATTTTGACTGTGTTACTCTCCATAATTCTGGCAATAATCCAGTCTTCTATGTCAAGCTCCAGAAGGGAGTCACTATGTCTATTCTTAACCTCAAAGTCTTTGACCCATAATTGTTCCCATTCATGTTATTGTTCCAGGATACCCACAATTTACAACTTTAGATCTGTTTCAATTTCCCTCTGTCAGTCAAGAATGAACCAGTTAGAATTGATTTGAAGCCCTAGTCAATTTCTTAGCACACAGCGCCTGTATTACATCAGTGTCAGCAAGCCTTTTTACAATACACTGGAAATATGAAAAGTCTTATTGTCTAGTTATAATTAAATTAATGCACTTCCTTTATAAAAACACCAACATTTATAGTAGAATCTTATACATAATAGAAAATGGTATTGTTGTTAAGTGCTGTCAAGTCAGTTCCCATGCATAGCAATGCTGTATAGAGCTTCTGAGGAGTAGCTGGTGGTTTTGAACCACCGACCTTGAAGTCCAATCTGATCTTGCTTATCCTACAGCACCATACAAGGGACCCAAATACATAACAGAAAATAATATAATGTGTTTAATTTTAACATATTTATTCCCAACGTCATTTCTATGGAACAACAATAAAGACAGAAAACAATATTTTAAGATCTTTTTGCTTGTATTTCTGGATCTTAGCTCCTACTTCAAAGAACCCTCCCATGACAGCTTTAAATTTTCTTTCCTGAACAACAAATACCTTCAATATTAATTTTATTAGTTCTAAATTACTATTCTGAGAGACTGGCAGTTTATCTAAAATTGTGAAATCTTGATGTGATTATTTGACAGACCCCCTGTCCTCCTATTTTCTTTCTCCTGAATCACTTCATCTTTCATCTTCAAAAGAATTCCAACCAAATACCAAGGCCTGACCTTCCCTCTTTTCCTGAAACTTTAGGGGGTGGGCATATGAAGGCAAGTTGTGTTTGCCCGAGTATTCCTTTCTCCTTTGAATCCTCTAAAGAAGTTATAAAAATCTGCTCTTTATTTAGGTCAAACAAACTTTTGAGAGAGGAAGCCCATAGTTATTACTTTAGCATCACAAGTTAAGATCTTCAATCCTTTCTTTGAGAGAAAGTTATCCATAAAGGCTATTATGATTTCAGACTTACCTTTGTTTTCCAGTACACTAACCAGCTTAGATCGCTGTAGAAATTTTAATGCTCCAAAGAGTTTATTTATGTTTTGTTATTTAATAGAGTGAGAATCTCAATTTAAGAGAAAATTCTTCTATAGATGAGGATATATAGAAAAACAAATAATAATTTGACCCAATTGTTCATCTTAAAATAATTCATTGGTCATCTTTCAGGGTTTTAAAAATATTTTATTATTTTCTCAGGGAAAAAGTTTAATGGATTATTCTGTCTTTTTAGGTTATGTTCTATATTCTTTTTAAATTTAGGAGACTTGTAATTGTTAGATCTCAGATCCTTGGAAGTAAAAGATGACATAGAATCCTTTACCATAATTCTGTACCTTTCTTTCCTTTCAGGTCTGCGCCACATAACTATTCTGAAGCTTTTAGGTACTGGAGAAGAAATTGGTGGAGTTTTAGAACTGTTCCCGATTAATGGTAATATGTTGTTATTTTAAAACAGTTAAATTATATTAAGCAATATGTAAGCACCAAGTGTCCCTCTCAGGTGAAAGTTCACTGAATCCCCCTCCTACCTTGCCTGTATATGTGTGTGTATGTACAGAGTGTAGGGGGAGGGTACGGGAGGTGGAGAGCAAAGACTAATATAAAACCCCTTAAAATGATATAAAATGTCAATTTATTAACTACAATAATATTTTTTATCTTTATAGGGCTTTATGGTATACAAAACATTTTGATTTGTTCATCATTTCATTCTCACAATAGTTCCACGAAGCAATAGGCCAAATTGCAATTATTCCCTTTGATAGATAAGGATGGATTCCTGGTGTGGCACTGTAGGGTAAGCACTGGACTGCTAACCAAAAGGCCAGAGGTTCAAACCCACCAGCTGCTCCTTGGAAACCCTATACAGCGTTGCTGTGAGTCAGAAGTGACTTGGTGGCACTTAACAACAGCAACAACAATAGATGAAAATATATACTAAAGGCTCATAGGTACAGGAAGAAAATCACTAGTGGTTTAAGTTTCAGAAAACAAATCCAGTTCTTCCTCTTAGGAACAAGCTCTTTACATGAGGTTTGTGTAAAATACCTAGCACAAGTAAATGCTATCTACCTTGCCCCTTCCAATTTCTTCTTTTCACTAACCATGGTCTAAATACGTTTGTCTAAAGCTTCTGTAACTGGAATATTCCACCTTTCGCTATGACATAATATCACAAGTAAAAGTGCAATTGCAAAACAATGAGCAACTACACTAATTGAAAGTAAGTTTAGAAATATAAATAATATCATCTTTGTTCATGATAAAATTTAAAGAAACTCATCTTGCCAAGATTAAATTGTTTTTGTTGTTGTTAAGTGCCGTCAAGTTGGTTCCAACTCATAGTGACCCTGTATAGGGCTTCCAGGGAGTGGCTGGTGAGCTTGAAATACCAACCTTGCAGTTCAAAGGGACCTTGCAGTTTAGTGCATTAACCCACAGCGTCACACCAGGACTCCAAGATTAAATTAAGGGACTCATTTTTAGTGTGCAACATGCCTATGAACGAGGCATTAAGTGCCCCAAAGTTTGATACTAACCCTAAATAGCAGGAACATTTAAAATTCCTAGTAGAAAAAGCAGCATATTTCTTTAATTGGATTTTGAACCACAGGGAAGAAGCTCACGGGTCTTCCATCTATTCTCACAGTGATTTCTCACATCTCACTTTGATGTTTCTCTGAGCTCTGATTCTTGAATCAGCTAACGAGTATTCCAATTCTTTTTCTAGGGAGCTCTGTTGTTGATCGAGAAGATGTACCTGCCCATTTGGTGAAAGACATTCGTAACTATTTTCAAGTGAGTCCCGAGTATTTCTCCATGCTTCTAGTTGGAAAAGACGGAAATGTCAAGTCCTGGTATCCTTCTCCAATGTGGTCCATGGTGATTGTGTACGATTTAATTGATTCAATGCAACTCCGGAGACAGGAAATGGCCATTCAGCAGTCACTGGGGATGCGCTGCCCTGAAGATGAGTATGCAGGCTATGGTTACCATCAAGGATACCAGGATGGTTACCAGGATGATTACCGTCATCATGAGAGTTACCACCATGGATACCCTTACTGAACAGAAATATGCAGCCTTAGCCCCAGCCACTGTCCCCTACAGCTGCTGAAGCCACATGTGGCCAGCTAAGTAAAGGAGTTTTTCCACACTGCCTACATTCCTTGTCTTTTTCTTTCATTGTTCTCCTAAGACTAAATAAATAGTAAACTTTTGCCTACTCATGACTTGTTATTGAAGCTTTAAAGCATAAGTATTTCTCTAATGGAAGCCATCTGGTGCTCATTATTCCATTGAAAATGATTATTCCTTTTCATATAATGGACACTATTTGGTAGAGAAAAAAAAAAAAAACATATATAATAAGCATTGCTACACTTCTCTTTTAAGGAGACATGGTAGCATAGAGGGTTACACATTGGGCTGCTAACTGAAAGGTTGACAGTTCAAATTTACCAGCTGTTCTGTGGGAAAAAGATGAAGCTGTCTATTCCCCTAAAGATTTGCAGTCTCAGAAACTCTCTGGAGCAGTTTTACTCTGTCTCATAGGACCTCTGCAGTCCTGGGGTAGCTCTGCAGGTTAACATGCTGGACTGCAAAATTGATTTGCACAGCAAGGTTGGTGGTTCAAGCTTACCAGGTGATCCTTGTAAACCCTATGTGGGGTCGGAATCGACTCGACAACACTTAACAACACCAACAACAAAGGGTTTCTATGAGTCAAAATCAACTCCATGGCAGTGGGTTTGGTTTTTTAATACTTCTCGTTTTCTTTATTTTAGGATTTATTGAAAACTATGGTTGTTAAAGAATATTCATCAGACATCCTGGAACAGGTGTTTTCAGAAACAATTTCTTAATGACTTTGAAATGTTAAAAATGATGAAGAGCATCCTGCTTTTATTGTCCATTTCTTTCATGAAGTTGAGTCCAGTGATGGTGGTGGTGGTGCTTGTATGCTATAGAGTCAGTTCTGACTCATAGTAACCTTGTATAGGGTTTCCAAGGCAGTAGATCTTTACAGGAGCAGAAAGGCTCTTCTTTCTCCCACAGAGAGGCTGGTAGATTCGAACTGCTGACCTTCCAGTTAACAGCCCAGTTTATAATCCACTACACTACCAAGACTCCTTATAGGTGTTCAGTGATAGTGATCATCCAAAGCTTAAGAAAGGATCAAACCCAACTTTGTGATCACAGCTATTTCCTGCCCTGTTTTTGTTATCTTTAGTGAGAGGTACTGGGAAAAAGGAATCCCTAAATCTTCATTAGAATCTGCTGTTGCTGCCAAGAGTGATACTCTCAGAGTTCTAGCAGGGAAACCCAAAATTAAGCCTTCGCCTCTCTCTCTCTCTCTCTCTCTCTCTCTCTCTCTCTCTCTCTCTCTCTCTCTTTCTCGGTGTAGAGAGCTTTCTTCTTCTCCTTGGCCAGTAGTCTATCTGCACCTGCTGCTTGAGTTAGAGGCCAAGTAGCCAGTTTGATGTAGATTGCTCTTAAATTTCTGCAAAGATGACACACAGCTCAAAATTACTATATAATGGGTTTACCATTGATTCTGAAATTACTTAAAAATAATGCGTAAATAAGGATCCCAAATATTCTTCATTTCAGAAAAGATAGTAAAGAAGAAGTTTCTTCTCTAAGAAAAATAGTTGAATCTGACTGAATAATGGGAAAATTTAATCAATTTTATTATTTGGATTCATTTATTAATGGAAAATAATGTTAATTAGACTTATTTTGCAACTAGACACACAACACTTTTTCAAATCTGAGAAGACTTTTTCACTAGCCCTGAGATAATTCTTGATAATGCACCTGAACTCTCCTTCTAATGAGTAAGGCAAGAAGTCATCCTTCATTATTTGGAGTGCTGTGGAATAAACCACAACTCAACAAGGAACTGGAACACACTCAGAGGAAGATACTATTGGTAAATGTCCTAAAATCCTATGTTGTTGTTGTTAAGTGCCTTTCAGTCAGTTCCAACCCATAGAGACCCTGTATAGTGTTTCCTAGGAGCTGCTGGTGAGCTTGAACCACTGATCTTGCAGTTCAAACTGACTTTGCAGTCCAGCACATTAACACACAGCACCACACAAGGGGTAGTCTGGAAAAATGCAATTTACATCACAGAAAATAAGGAGATTGGAGAATTAGGTAACAGATTCTTTCTCTGCTGGGAGACCAGGTAATTTGAGATCTGAGAATTTCTTGTTCTTATCTAGCTCTGTGACCTTTATGACTCTTTCTGGACCCTTAGCCCAGATGTTTCATATGACTGAATGTACGTCAAATTCTCAGAGAATTCAGACTTCATAGTTTAGAATCTAGTTCCTGACTTTTGTAGAACTAGAGAATGATATTAAATATCTTCATTGGATTCGTTCCAGAACAATGCATTACTGTGGCTGAAACTCAAAGGGTCATCACCTCTAATGCACAGAAACCCTAGCCCTTTTGTTATGGTCAAACTGAAGTTTCCAAGAATATTCAGGGAGACAAGGACTGTGGGCAGCATCAACACCAAGAGAGTCCCTTCAATAAGCCATATATGTGGGCCTCAATGTAATTTCCTAATTTGATGACTACATATGCAGCCCCTCTCTGGTATCCTGAAGCTTAGACAAATGACTGCACAGACCTTAACTATTCACATTTCCCTTCTGGAAAGCAAAAGAATGGTCCTGTATTCCCCAATCCATGAGTTGATACATGTACCAGGGTACAGATTAATGGGGTGGGATAATTAGCAGGGAGTGTGGTGGCTCCATAAGATAAAGCATTGGACTATGAACCACAAGGTTAGTGGTTTGAGCCCACCAGCTGTTCTACAGAAGGAAGTTTAATCCCTGTACAGTGTCATATGAGTTGGAACAGACTTGACAACACTTAACAACAATGATTTTAGCATCTAACACTGATTCTGGGCAAAATTTTCTTTAGCTTCCCTTCTCCATCATCAGCGTCCATTAGCTCTGTACTGGCCCTTTCCCCTTTCCCAGGCCTTACTCCCATGATTCATTCTGGTTCTCAGATTGCTACAACTGATTAGGTGTAACTGATAGGCTAACGGTGCTAATCTTTCCAAGAATATCTACAATTCAAAAAGAGAACCTTGATGAAGTGGGGAGGTAGGGAACACCTTGGAAAGACATTTCTGAAAGACTGCCAGTTCCTACTGCAATCAAGCCTCACTTTATTTCCCAGAAAATGTAAATTCCACCTCTAGCCTTCAACACCATTCAGATTCTGTCTCTTTCACAAAGTCTCTTTTTTATCTTTGTCTTGCTTCTATCATATACTGTCTTTGGAGAGCCAATTAGGACAGGGTAGGTGAGGAAGGAAATAAGGCCAACTTTGACAAATCCTCTTCAGGGATAGCTGGAAATGTTCATGTGTGGAAAGAATCATCTGATTATTTCAATTCTTAATCCAAGGTATTATTTTATTGGTAAGATTGAAAATTATATGGCAATTCAAACTCTTATTGTATTTCTGCCACTTTATATGTACTTTGCTAGAAACCAGGAATGCAAAAATGAAAAAAGCATTCCCTGGGCAGAAGCCTCATCTTTCTCCGCGGAGCCACTGGTAATTTCGAACTGCTGGCCTTAAGGTTCACAGCCCAATTCATAACCACTACGCTACCTTGCCTTTATAGGCCCCCCCATTTTGGGTAGCCAATGTCTAAGTTGCCTATCCCTGTCAATCGAGTGTACCGAGGGGGTGGGAGTGATCCTCGCTGTAAAGATTTGTTCCCTTTTTTGAGATACTACATCCATTTTGTTGTTGTAGTTGTTAGGTGCCATCGAGTCAGTACCGACCCATAGTGACGTTATTCACAGCAGAACAAAACACTACTCGATCCTGGGCCAACCTCACTATTGTTGCCACACTTGAGGCCATTGATGCCACCACTTGGCCAATCCATCGCATTGGGGGTCTTCCGCTCTTTCTCTGACCCACCACCTTACCAAACATGATATCTTTCTCGAGCGACTGGTCCCTCCTGACAGTATGTCCAAAGTTTGAGAGGACAAGTTTGGCCATCTTGACCTCTAAGGAGCACTCTGGCTGCACTTCTTCCAACCTGCATCTATTGGTTCTTTTGGCAGCCCATGGCACTTTTAGTATTCTCCTCCAACACCATAACTCAAAAGCATCAATTCTTCTATGGTCTTCCTTATTCACTGTCCAGCTTCCGCATGCATATGAGGTTATTGAAAATACCATGGCTTGGGTCAAGCGCAGCTTAGTCCTCAAGCTGACATCTTTGCTCTTCAACACTTTAAAAAGTCTTATGCAGCATATTTGCCTAATGCCATATGTCATCTGATGTCTTGACTGCTGCTTCCGTTAGTGTTGATGTTGATCCAAGAAGAATGAAGTCCTTGACAACTTCAATCTTTTCTCCATTGATAAGAACGGTGTTTATTGGTCCAGTGGTGAAGATTTTTGTTTTCTTTACATTGAGATGTAATCCATACTGAAGGCTGTGCTCTTTGATCTTCATCAGTAAATGTTTTAAATCCTCTACACTTTCAGCAAGCAAGGTTGTATCATCTGCATATTGCAGGTTGTTAATGAGTCTTCCTCCAATTCTGATGCCACATTTTTCTTCATAGAACACAGCTTATCGGATTATTTGCTCAGCATACAAGTTGAATAAGTATGGTGAAAGAATACAACCCTGTCGCACATCTTTCTTAATTTTAAAACATTCAGTGTTCCCATGTTCTGTTTGAATAGCTGCCTCTTGGTTCATGTGCAGATTCCTCATGAGCACAATGACGTGTTCTGGAATACTCATACTTTGCAGTGCTGTCAATAGCTTGTCATGATCCACACAATCAAAAACCTTTGTGGAGTCAATAAAGCACAGGTAAACATCTTTCTGATATTATCTGCTTTCAGCCAAGATCCATCGGCCATCAGCAATGATATAACTCATTCCACGGCCTCTTCTGAATCTGGCTTGAACCTCTGGAAGTTCACTGTCAATGTATAATTGTAGCCATTAGCAAAACTTTACTTGCTTGAGATATCAAAGAGATTGTTCGATGATTTCCACATTCCTTTGGGATCATTTAAGATGGTGGATGCAGTGAGGAGTTCATCACCAACAACACAGAATACCGGATCAAGAAGGCTCAGGGGATGGTGCTAGAACTCTGAACTACATATAAAGGAATATTTAGAAGATTGGAAGGCTTACAGCTAGAGGAATTTGTAGCAGAATCAAGAAATCCATTTCTTTCTAATTCAAGACACTCAACTACTCCCGGAGCCACCATCTTGGGAGACACCAAGTAGGGAAAGGATCAGAACAGCCACGAATATCTCACAGAACCACAGAGATACAAGTGTGAACATTCTTTTTTTGGTATCTGTTCATTGGTCTCTTGCTGTCTGCGCACCTTCATTCTGGTGACCAGAGGGAATGCCTGAGCAAATGGACACCTCACCCCCACCCCAGGAGGGTTCTACTACACATGCACACAGATCTCCTCGAAATTTAAAGTGACAGTTTCCACTTAAAACCAAATGGTCACCATTTGTCTGTCAGTTTGTCGTACTGTAGTGGCTTGTGAGTTGCTGTGATTCTGAAA
>NW_006408579.1:14490901-14492481 GCF_000296735.1 Chrysochloris asiatica
GAATCAGAAAACCAAAAAGAAAGAACACGCTCAGCATTTCTCAAGCTGGGGGAACTGAAGAAAAAATTCAAGCCTCGACTTTCATTATTGAAAGATTCACTAGAAATACCTTATGGCCAGTATTCTTCTCCTTGATATTTACCCACAAGAAATATGAGCCATAACATGAGTAGATAGATATATGCACCAGAGTTCTGGTGTTGTTCCGTGAGTGCAGCTTCTCTGGGTTTTCAATCCCTCCCCCACAGAGCCTTTCTTACCTGGCTGTCTCTGCTGCCTGACAAAACCAGAACTTCTCCCAGGGACTACTTCTTCTGGGAATTTCTTAACTCTTATCTTGCAGCAGTTGTCTGGATGTCCATGAGGGACAATGACACTAATATTAAATAATTCATGAATACCACACGTTCCCTGAAATGCAACTAAAGGAATAACAGAATAAAAAGTGAATTTGTAGAAGAAAGCATCAAAATTGAAACTTAATTTCATAGCATGAACTTTGAGACATATGTGCCTATTCCCATCACCAACTTGAGAAAACTGGGCAGTAACAAATTTGTAGTCTATAGCCCATCCAAGGACTTGCTGTGTCTGGATCACCAAAGACAGTCTACTGTGCATGTTTTATCTTTTGTTTTTCTTCCTTCTGACCCACCTAGCTTCCTGATTGAAGGAAGGAGGTTTGACAGTGAGGATATATGAAAGTAGAGTTGATTTATAGCTAGACTGAAAAACTCTGTATCTCTGGGATGTTAGACTTTCTGATTTTTTACTTTTGTTTAAAAAAGGACGGTGATATTTATGATCTGCTGTTTAAAGTTCAGAACTAACCTGGCGAATCCCAGAGTTGGTTTCTTTACTGGGCAATTTGGCCTAACAAATTAAGTAAATTTAGTTTAATTCCATGGTCAGAAAGGTATAAAAACCCTGCTGGGATGGTCTACTTTTAGTTTAACTTTATTAAGCACAGATATTTCTCAGTTCTCTCAGAGTTGGCACAAAGCCCCCACCAAAATTCCTCACACAGGCCTTGGTGGTTCAAGCTGGAGAGAGAATGGAATCAATGTGTGTGAAGAAACACCCTGGGAGCTTATTATACAAGGCACATCTCTTAGACCTCAAATATCTGCCTACATAGTATCACCTCTTTTAAATAAAAGCCTGCTCTTTGGCGTATGTAAGTCTGTTCTTTGGAGTATGCAGTATCTAAGAACATAACTTACATAATATGTTCTTACATACTATATAAGTATGTTCTTTGGAGTCTAGTGAGTCCTGTCAATATCTGAACTTGGAATATCCATGTAGGATGACACATATATATTGCTGTTGTTGTCAAGTGCCATCAAGTAGGTTCTATATATATGGAGTCCTTGTGTGGCACTGTAGGATAAGCATTTGACAGCTCACTTCAAGGTTAGTGGTTTAAACCCTCCAATAGCTCCTCAGAAACCCTATAAGAGTTTGCTAGGAGTTGGAACAGACTCAACAGCACTTAACAACAACATACAATGGTGGTGGTTATGTGCCATGGAGTCAATTCTGACTTATAGCAACCCTGTACAGGGTTTCCGAGGCTG
>NW_006408579.1:14493050-14495425 GCF_000296735.1 Chrysochloris asiatica
ACCAATATAGACCGGGCAATCTAATTCTGAAAAAGTAGACACTGAAAATCTTAGGAGTAGCAGCAAAACACTGTCTGATATATTATCAGAATATGAGCCCCTCTAGTTAGAAGGCATTCAAAATACTACTGGGGAGGAGCTATCTCCTCAAAGTACAGTTGATCTTAATGACATGGATGGAACATAGCTTTCAGGATCTTCATTTGATGATATGACATGACTCAAACAGAAACAGCTGAAAACATTGATTAATAATCAGAATGTAGAATGCATAAAGTATGAATTTAGAGAAATTGCAAGTCATCCAAAAGGAAATCAAATGCAAAAACACTGGTATTTTAGGCATCAGTGAGCTGAAATTGGCTGGTACCGGCCATTTTGACTCAGATAATCACATTGCCTACTATGCTAGGAATGGCAAACTAAAGTGGAATGGTATCACATTTACTGCTAAAAAGAACATTTTAAGACCTACCCTAAAGTACAACTTTGCCAGTGAAAAGGTAGAAACAATTAACTTAAACAAGACAGGTTCATAAAACTATTATTCAAATTAATGTACCAATCATTAATGCCAAAGATGGTGAAACTGAAGATTTTACCAACATCAGCAGTCTAAAAATGATAAAACATGCAATTAAAATACATTGATAATTACTGGCAATTGGAATGCAAAATTTGGAAACAAAGAAGAGGGATCTGTACTTGGAGAACACTACCTTAGTGATAAAAATAATTCTGGAGATCACATGATAGAATTAAACAACATAAATGGGGACTATGTATGTGGCTCTCACCAGACAGAATACAAAGTATCAAACCCACTCCATCTGTGGAAAGAGAATACAGAAACTCAATATCATTAGTAAGAATAAGGCCAGGGGCAGACTGTGGAACAGACTATCAATTGCTCACATGCAAGTTCAAGTTGAAGCTGAAGAAAATGAAAACAAGTACACTAGAGTCAAAAGTATGATCTTGAGTATATTCCATCTGAATTTAGAGGCCATCATAAGAACAGATTTGATGCATTGAACACCAGTGACCAGACACCAAATGAGTTGTGGGATGACATTAAGAACATGATACAGGATGAAAGCAAATGGTCATTTAAAAGAAAAGAAATAAAAAAACCAAAACGGGTGTCAACAGCAACACTAAAACTTGCTCTTGAATGTAGAATAGCCAAGAAGAAAGAAGAAAGAATGAAGTAAATGAACTGAACAGAATATTTAAAGGGCAAAGTAAAGTATTAAAATGAAATATGCAAAGACCTGGAGTCAGAAAACTAAAGGGAAAGAACACATTCAGCTTTTTCCAAGCTGAAAGAACTGAAGAAAAAATACAAGCCTCAAATTTCAATACTGAAAGATACTATGAACAAAATGTTGAACAATCAAGGAGTATTATAAGAAGATGGAAAGACTACACAGTATCATTGTACCCAAAACAAAATAAAACAACAACAAAAAAACAGGTGAACAATCAGCCATTTCAAGAGGTAGCAATGGCATTGAAGGAAGAAGTCCAAACTGCACTGAAAACATTCGTGAAAAACAAGGCTCCAGGAACTGATAGTATACCAGTTAAAATGTTTCAACAAATTGCACAGCACTGGAAATATACACTCATCTACGCCAAAAAATGTAGAAGACAACTATTTGGCTAAGCAACTTTAAGAGATCCATATTTGTACCCATTCCAAAGAAAAGTGATCCTACAGAATGTGGGAATTGTGGAATAATATCATTAACAGCACATGCAAATAAAATTGTTCTGAAGATCATTTAAAAAACCATTGCAACAGTACGTTGACAGGGAACTGCCAGAAATTCAAGTTGGATTAAGAAAAGGATGGGGACCAGGCAAGTGGTCAGGAACCCTCAGAGCAAATTCCCTTCCAAGACTGAGACTCAAGGAGAATACGCGAGCAAGCATGTGGTCTGGATGGTGACCACGTTGGTCACCGATAATGGGAAGAGGGGGAAAAAATAGCAATAAAGTTGAGAGCTAAATTCAACCACATTCAATAGACTCCTGTGAATCCGGATGGAGACTTAGATAGACAGCAATACGACAAGACCTGGGGACTTTTGGGCCCAGAGGCAGTGACATGGCCACAGAGGACTAGAGCGGAGAGTGAAGCGTCCCGCTGATATGAAGTGAGGGGAGATGCACAAGAATAACCGTAATTGCAGATAGTACCCACTTGACCTGACTTCGATGGCTGGATGATCAGAACTCGACTAGAAGAAGAAAGTAGGTGGTGGGGCGGAGAAGAGTAACCTGCTACATTTGATGAACTTTACCTATACTTATGGATGTAGTAGTTCAAAAAAGGGGACAAATATTTACAGCAAGGATCACTCCCACCC
>NW_006408579.1:14496634-14512584 GCF_000296735.1 Chrysochloris asiatica
TTCACAACTGGATCCAATAAGCAACATCATAATCAATGGAGAATAGATTGAAGCTGTCAAAAATTTCATTTTACTTGGAGCCACAATCAATGCCTAGGGAAGAACAGTTAAGGAATCAAATGAATTGCTTTGGACAAATCTGCTGCAAAAGACCTTTTTAACATAGATAAATAGATAAAAAGCAAAGATATCATTTTAATGACTAAGGTTGTCTTGACCCAAGCCATGTTCTTTCCAATCATTTCATATGCATATGAAAGCTGGACAATGAATAAGGAAGACAAAATAAAATTGAAGCATTTCCATTATGGTGCTAATGAATACAAAATATAATCAGTCTTAGAAGTAGTATAGTTGGAATGCTCCTTACAAGGGAGGATAGTGAAACTTTGCCTCAAGCACTTTGGACATCCTATCAGGTGGGACCTGTCTCTAGAGAACATCATGCTTGGTAAAGTTGAAGGTCAATGAAAAAGAGAAAGACCCCTAAGAGATGGACTGACACAGTGGTTGTAGCAATGAGCTCAACCACAGAACAACTGTGGTGGTAACACAGGAAAGGATTTCATTCTGCTGTACACAGGATCACTGTGAGTCAGAATTCAGTGGACAGTACCTAACACCACAAGCAAACATGGAGCCTTGGTGGTACAAAGGTTAAGAACTTAACTGCTAACTAAAAGGTTAATTGTTTGAACCCGCCAGTGGCTCTGCAAGAGAAAAGATATGGTGACCAACTTTCTTAAAGATTCTAGTCCAGGAAACACTATGGGACACTTCCACTCTGTGTTATGGGGTTGCTAGCAGCCAGATTCTACTCTGCAACACACAAAAAGAACGCACAAGCGATCTTTGCTGGCTCCGTAGTAAAATTATCTCCTTTTATACTGGAGATCTATAAGATTCCTGGCCAATGCACTTTAAAAGCAGCTACCACCTGCCTGGAGGCTTTTGTGTTGCTGATGCTGAACAAGTTTCAGAGGAACTTAGCAACAACAAGCAGAATGCATTGTCAGACATAAACCGTGACACAAAAATTTATGTCATTTAAATTTTACTTGACATTCACTTAAAGAAAGCTTTTAAAGACTTATCATATATCATTCTTCTGATAATATTGAGATACAAGCTAAATAGAGAGTTGGAATTGTATGAATCACAATTTGACTCAAAGCTGTGTTTCTCTGAACCTAGAGTAGGATGATGACCTAGCTGTTTCAGGATGTCCTTCCAAACTACTGATAACCATTTACTCAAATGTGATGCTGGCAAGTACTTGATCTCTTAAACTGTTTTCAAAGTGTCCTTATTACTCAATCACTGAATGTCAAGAAGTTGCACTTATCCAGTACTACAACCAGGAATGGCTGCTCTGTGTCCTGCAGTCAGTTAGGACTCCGAGCGATCTTGTATTTCTGAGGCTATAAATCTTTACTGGAGCAGAAAGACTCATCTATCTTCCATAAAGTGACTGGTGGATTTGCACTGCTGACCTTTCTGTTAGCTGCTCAATGTGTTACCTGCTATACCACCAGGGCTCACATGGGCAATCAGAAATAATAACCAAATTCTAGCATGTGCAGTCAAAGACAACTGTGTCCCTACTGCCTCCAGGCAGCAACTATTTTAACTTCGTTGTTGAAAGCATCCCAATTTCAGAGATGGCAACGTACAAACAAACGTAGGTCTTGTTGTTGTTGTTACGTGCTATCAAGTCGGCACCGACTCATAGCGATGTTATGCACAGCAGAACGAAACACTGCCCGATCCTGGGCCAATCTCACTATTGTTGTCATGCTTGAGTCCATTGATACTACCAGTTTGCCAATCCATCACCCTGGGGGTCTTCCTCTTTTTCTCTGACCCTCCACCCTACCAAACATGATATCTTTCTCCAGTCACTGGTACCTCCTTACAATATGTCTGAAGTATGAGACATGAAGTTTGGCCATTCTGGCCTCCAAGGAGCACTCTGGCTGTACTTCTTCCAACACAGATCTGTTGGTTCTTTTGACAGCCCACGGCACTTTCAATATTCTCCTCCAAAACCATAACTCAAAAGCATCAATTCTTCTACGGTCTTCCTTATTCACTGTCCAGCTTTTGCATGCATGTGAAGTTATTGAAAATACCATGGCTTGGGTCATTTGCACCTTAGTCCTCAAGTTGACATCTTTGCTCTTCAACACTTTACAAAGGTCTTGTGCAGCAGATTTGCCTAATGCAATTATGTCATTTGATTTCCTGACTGTTGCTTCAATAAGTGTTCATAGTTGATCCAAGAAGAATGAAGTCCTTGACAACTTTAATCTTTTCTCCATTGATAAGAATTGTGTTTATTAGTTCAGTGGTGAGGGTTTTGTTTTCTTTACATTGAGATGCAATCCATAATGAAGGCTGTGCTCTTTGATCTTCATTTATAAATAAAGTATTTTAAGTATTCTTCATTTTCAGCAAGCAAGGTTGTATCATCTGCATATTGCATGCTGTTAATAAGTCTTCCTCCAACCCTGATGCCATTTTTCTTTATTTAACCCAGCTTCTCGTATTATTTGCTCAGCACACAAGTTGAATAAATATGGTGAAAGAATACAACCCTGTTGCACACCTTTCTTTTCTTTTTCTTTTTTAACTGTTTTATTGTGAATTATGTGATAGTTTACATGGGAGAATACTAGCTTTACATTCATCCTGTCGTATATCATTACATTGCCATAGCTACACTGCCCTCCATGCATCATCAACCAACCCCACAAGCCTGGCCCTTGGTTGTCAGCACACAGCCCCTCTCCCTCTCTGGCTCTAGAGTTCCCAGCTACTCCATCTCTCCAGTCATCATCTCTGCCTCCATCTCTGGCATTATTGTTTCTCTGGGTAGAGTCCCACACTCCACTATTCTCCTTGCTGGTCTCAGGGACTTCCACTCTAAGCCTGCAAAGTCAACCACTCCCCTTCTTTTGCTATAAAATGTCTACCTTTACATTTCCAACCCTCACAGTCAGTCCTGATAGTAATTATTCACTATTGTACCACGTGAGTGCTATCCCCATCTCCTTTCATCAGTCCCGCCCAGACAGATTGGATACTACTCAGTAGAGATTCTATCTTCCTCTGTGCCCTTTGGATCTAGGCTACTTCTTGAAAGCTTGTAAGCCAGTCACTTCTTGCCTTTGTAGCTCCCCTACTTTGGGTAGCCAGTGTCCAAGTTGTCCATCCCTGTCTACCCTGTGTATCGAGGGGGTGGGAATGATCCTCACTATAAAGATCTGTTCCCTCTTTTGAGCTACAGCATCTTTATAGGTGTAGATCAAGTTCATCAAATTGTATCAGATTACTCTGCTTTTCCTCTTCTTTCTTCTTCTAGTTGAGCTCTGATCATCCAGCCATTGAAGTCAGGTCATGTGGGTATTATCTGCAAGTGTGAGTGTCCTTGTGCATATGCCCTCTCTTCTTATCAGCATGGGATTGTTAGGAACATGGGTTGGTATGTCCTAGCAAGATCAGTGCAATTCTGGCAAATCAGCAGGTTCCAGTTATGTTGGCTGAGACATGATGGTGCTTTAGGCAACTGAAACAGTGAGTGGTGTGAACAGAAGTTCTACAGGGTTAAGTACTTTTAATTAAGGTTTCATTTATGTTCTTTTTCTATCTTATCTACTCAAAATACATTTGTTTCATTCTTGTTTATTAATTATTGTTGCTGTTAAGTGCTGTCTGGTTAGTTATGATTCATAGCAAGGCTTTATAGGGTTTCTGAGGAGTGGCTGGTGGGTTTGAACCATTGACCTTTCAACTCAACTCAACCTTGCAGGTTCAATGCATTATCCTGCAGTGCCACACCAGGACTCCTGTTTGTTAATTGACATGCTTATGTTAGGGAGTTTATTGTGAATCAATTTCAGCAAAACATTACCTTCTCATTAAATTCACAATTGACTTTAAAATGTATTGACTTTATAGTTTGTTTGCACTTTATAAGTTTGTGTTTTTTTTTGGGGGGGGGTTCATATAAAAATTATAAGCAAAGAGGCTTATAATTCAATTGTACATATTTAAATAATAGTAAAGTAGTGGTGGGGGGGAGTCAACATTGAGATCTGTGAGAATTTGTTTTCATCTAAAATGGAAATATAACTTATTTTTAAGTTTCAGAAACACTGATCTAGGTTTTAGGAAGGAAGGATCTCTTTCTTTCCATTGAGTTTGACTTTCTTTCTCAGCCTCTTCTTCCCATGTAAAGATGAATTATTGGGAAGAAATCAAGACCATATGTGAAGGAGAAAGGAGCCAAGCAGGACACACGGGCTGTACGTGGTCAAGCTCACTGGGTGGCACCAGCGAGCAAAAGGCCTTCCTGAAACTACAGAGCAGTCCAGCTCACCAGTGACAGGGATTCCACATGGCACGTTCTGAAGCTAAAAAACCTTGGCATTATAAACAGGGTGATGCTGCCCTAAGTGTCCCCTCTTCACATGGACCTTGAAAGTCTAATATAACAGGATGTAGTTGGCTAAGAATTTTGGATCCTGTATCTTAAACCATCTTTCCTTAACTAACAGCCACATTCTTTCCCTTCCTCAGAATTAGGCACATTCCTAGACAAAGTTCAGTTCCAGCACCAATGACTAAGATGGAGCCATGCCTTTCTTTTGTCTAACCAAAGACTATTCAGAAACTATGAAAGGAGAAAACTCAGTTCAGTAGTTTTAGGTCATAATTGCTTAGAATAAGAAGGGAATTCAGAAATCACTTTGTCTAACTATTATACCAATGAAGCAATTTCTTCTAAAACATCTCTGTCAGTGATACAATCTCTTCTTAAAAACTTCAATGATAGAGAATTTACTATTCACTTTCCACTACTCTTTAAGACCTTTCCCATTGTAGAAAAGTAATATTTTTTTCAGCAGCAATTCCAACTCATAGTAACTCCATCCATGTGTTACTGAGTAGACCTGTCCCATAGGGTTTTCCTGGCCATAATCTTTACAGAAGCAGATTGCCAGACCTTTCTCCCGTGGTGTAATTGAATGGAGCCAAACTGCCAACCTTTAGAATAGTCATTGAGTGCACACTGTTTGAACCACCCATGAAATCATTTTGTTTGGAGGGTCTTCCTTAAAAGAAATGTTCTCTCCAGGTTATGTAATCCCTTGACTCTAAAACCATCTAAAATGATAAGATGTGGTTTCTAGACCTCTCATCTTTTAAAATAGTGGCAGTCACAAAATATTCCTGGGAATTAACTTCAGTTCCAGCTCTAATAAGTGGCAAATAAGCACACCCATACCAGCACACAACAATAATTTCACTCAGCATAATGTCCTCCAAGTTTATCCATGTAATGAGGTATTTCACAGATTTGTTATTCTTCAAAATAACATAATATTCCATTGTGTGTATGTACCAAAGTTTGTTTATCCATCTTCCATTGATGGGCACTTAGGCTGTCTCCATCTTTTTGCTATTGTGAACAGTGCTGCAGTGAACATCGGTGTGCATATAACTACTTGTGTCCTGGCTCATATTTCTTGCTGGGTCATATGATATTTCTATTTCCAACTTTCTGAGTAATCGCTATACCATTTTCCACATTGGTTGAACCATTTTACAGTTTCCTTGATCTTCTTATTGTTGATTTTTTATTTTATAGCACTGTGATCTGAAAAGATGCTTTGCAGTATTTTGATGTTTTAAAATTTTTGGAGACTTGTTTTGTAACCTAACAAATGATCTATTCTGGAGTATGTTCCATGGGCACTGGAAAAGACTGTATTGTGCTGTTGTTTGGTTGAGTGCTCTGTATAAATCTGAGGTCAAGTTGATTTTGTTGTTTAGTTACTTTCTGTCTTTGATGACTTTCTTTCTGGTTGTTCATTTTTTGAAAGAGGTGTATTAAAATCTATTATTGTAGGGTTACTATTTCTTCAACTACATTAGAATTTGATTTATATATTTTGAGACTTTCATTAGGAGCATAGATATTTATTATGGTATGTCCTCTTTGCCAATGTACTTTTGGAGCCATTTTATAATTATCATTAGCAAAATTTTCCTTGCATGTGGTATTACTGATATTGTCTGATGATTTTCACATTCTATTGGGTTGTTAATGAACCTCTCTAAATCCTGATACCACATTCTTCATATGATCCAACTTCTTGGATTATTTGCTCAGCATACAGAGTCGATAAGTATGGTGAAAGATTACAACCCTGAAGCACACCCTTCCTGATTTTAAGCCATGTCGTATCGCCTTGTTCTGTTGGAATGACTGCCTCTTGAACCATGTACAGGTTCCACATGAGCACAATTGTTTTTGAATTTCAGTTATCTGTAATGCTGTTCATAGTTTGTTGTGCTCTATACAGTTCAGTGTCTTTGCAAGGTGAATAAAACACAAGTAAACACTGTTCTGGTATTTTCTGCTTTCTGACAAGATCCATCTGAAGTCAGTAATGATATCCTTTGTTCCATGTCCTCTTCTGAATCCAGCTTGATTTTCTGGCAGCTTCCTGTCTGTGTCAGTCTAGCTGGGCCTGGGTTCTCTGTGCTTTGGCAGTTAAGGCAAACAGTAATAGCAACCCCCCCCCATGACGAAATCTAATATAATGAAATCACCCTGTGATGTAATCAGCCCTGATCTAATGCAAGTATCTGATGTGTTGTAAATCCTCAGTTCTATGATGTTCATGTAGCCAGAATATATGATCATGGGATCTACAGGATCAGGTTGTATCTTAACTCAATTTCTTGAGATATAAAAGTAATTAAACAGGCAAGCTACGGCCACCAAGAAAGATGAGTCAGGAGTGGAGTGCATCTGATTGACCTCGAATCCCTGCACTGTGAAACTCCTAGATCCAGGGGAGGATTGATGCCAGGACACAGGGAGATGTCCAAGGTATGCTGGCCTACGGATACTGAAAGTTGACAAGGATCTTTCCCCGGAGCTGACAGAGAGTGAGCCTTCCCCTAGGGCTGGCACTCTGAGTTTGGATTTCAAGCCTTCTAAAATGAAGAGAAAAAATGTCTGTTAAAGGTATCCACTTGAGGTATTTCTGTTAGAGAAACACTAGAGAATTGTTGGTGTGTTTGTGTGCTGCTACAACCAATTTTTTTTTACACAGAGAAAATCATTATTTATATTTTTCCATAAACACACATATAGATATCCATACATTTAAGATGGGACAATAGGTACCGGATGTTTTGCAGTGTTTTTCCAACTAACATATGGTATAATCATTTTCATACCATTAAATTTTTTCCCTTAAGTTTTCATTGTGAATTGAGTGATAGCTTACATGGGAGAACATCGGTTTTACACTCATCATTTTATTTCATTGCAATGATTACAATCCCCTTTCATGCATCATCATTCAACAGTATTTGCTTCTATTCTCTATTTTTTTTGTTGTTTTGAATGTACACAAAAACACTAAGAAATATATAATCATTTAAACAACCAAAGAGCACATTCTGCAAGCCTGCCTCCTGGCCACCAGCACACAGCCTTTCTCTTTCCATGAGTCTAGAGTCCTCAGCTGCTCCCTCTCTCCATGTCATAATCTCTGCCTCCATCTCTGGTGTCACTCCTTCTCTGGATAGGGTTTCACATTCTGCTTGTGCTCTTCTCCCTTGATGGTCCTAGGGTCTTCTGCTCCTGGACTGTAAAGATTAACTACTCCCCTCTTTTTGTTACAGAACTTCTACCTTTACAGTTGTGACAACTGCAATTAGTCATGATAACAATTACTCACTATTGAATCATAAGAATCTTATTTCCATCTCCTTTCACCAGGCCCGTCTAGACAAGATGAAAACTATTCAGTGGGCATTCTATCTTGTATGCTGGGGAGCCATCAAGGCAAGCAATCATGTCCCTTTAGGACAAACCCCCCTCCAAAACTGAAAATCAAAGGGAGCACAAGAGCAGGCATGTAAGCTTGCTGGTGACCACACTGGTCTACATGTGAGTGGAAGTGGGGAAAAAGCAACAATGAAGATATGGGCTGAGTTCGAGCATAGTCCATTGCGGAGAGCCATTCCACTTCTGCTGTTTGACATAGTCCCAGCAGAAAGAGAAGCATCATACAAAGCAGATGATTCTCAGGAGCTGGCCTCTATCTCCTCTTTAGAATAACTCTGAATTCACTGGTAAAAATATATAATATGGCCACATTCACGGCTTTTACTGTGAGCTCTGCAGACCTTAGGAAGAAACCGGTCTGGCAACAATTGTTTCAGCTTCATCGGGTTGAATTCAAAGGGAATTGTATGAGCTACTCCCGTTCACAGAAAACCTAAGTACAAAGTAACTGCATTTATGAGATCACAAAAGCAGATAACAAACTAAAGCTGACGGACCCCTATAGACCTCACTACAATCAATTACCAGCCAGAATCCACAAACCCTCACTATTACATACAGGCACCTACGTAAATAGGCAGAGAATAGTGAACATAAGTGAAAAGTAGTTTTAACTTAATAATCTACATTTCCTGCAGCAATTAGCCAGGTTGGGCCTTATGCCTCACAACTTCAAAAGAAAGAAACATAGGACCACTGTGGTTAAGCAATTTAATGAATACTTTAGAAAATCAAAATAATTAAGTAGATGTTAGTAATACTTTTACTATGGAAAATAGTACATTATGTAGGATAGAAGATTGATAGTAGAAACAATAAAGTAGTGTAGGCATTGATGATTAATAGAAACTTATATTACTAAGAGGATGTAATCAGGGGTCTGATAAGTGGAAATGATTTGTTTAAGGTTTAACTTGATCTTTTAGTGGGAATAAGAAGAAACAATTTATCACTTACATAGGACAGAAGATGATTGTCAAAAGGAAAATGTTCAATGGTTGAAAAATGAACAGGATATGGAAAGGTCAGTTTGGACAGCACAGAAATACTTTTATTAAGGTTGTATAATCACAGGGTGAAGGAATGTTATGATTAAAACTGTGTAATAATTCAAGGGAAAATCAAAGTATCAAATCATTATGTACTGTGTAATTTTAAGTATAAAAATAAAGAAGACTTGCTGAGCTGGGGTTGAGAGAAAGAGAGAAAAAAAAAGACAAACAGCCAGACAGACTGTTGATAGCCCCATCAGCCAACTAAGCAGAGACTCCTTGATTAATTTTTGCCGATTCCGCGTCTCCTCTCGTGTCCCGCGACCCTGTGAGAGCTGGACTCCTGCATCCTATAGACTACTGTCAATCTGGAGATGAGAAAAGAGGAAGGGCTGGTTGATTGAAGTATGGTGAGACCTGGGGACTCCTGAGCCCATGGACAAGGATATAGAAATGGAGGTTTAGAACTGAGAGTGAAGCGTCTAGCTGATATGAAGGGGAGATGAGATGCACAAAAATGCCCAAACTTATAGATAGTACCCATTTGACCCAGCTTCATTGGCCTGATGATCAGAACTTGACTTGTGCTGTTAAGTACCATGGAGTTGGTTCTGACTCATAGTGACCCTGCACAGGGTTTCCGAGGATGCAAATCTTTACGGGGAGCAGAAATCCTCATCTTTCTCCCACGGAACAGCTGGTAGTTTCAAACCGCTGACCTTGAGGTTAGTAGCCTGATTCATAACCACGATGCTACCAGGGCTCCTTAGAACTTGACTAGAAGACTAGAGGAAGATAAAAAATATTTGATAAAGAAAACAAGTGTATATTGCTACAATTTGATGAATTTGACCTATACTTATGGATATAGTAGCTCAAAATACCAACTGAGGGGGATGGAATCTTCACATCAAGGATCAATCCTATCCCCTCTGGGTTGGTAGGGATGGGGAACTTAGACACTGGCTACCTAAAGTGGGATGCAATGAAGGCACGAGGTGACTGGCTTACAAGTTTTCAAGAGGGAGCTTAGTTTCAGAGTGTACAACAACCATTTCTGAATGATCTTCAACAAAATTCTACCCATGCGATATTAAAGATATTGCTCAATGATTTTCACATTCTGTTGTATCACCTTTCTTTGGCATAGGAACAAATATGGATGTCTTCCAGTCAGTTGGTCAGGAAACTCTTCCAAATTTCATGGCATAGATAAAGTGAGCATTTGCCACACTACATCAGTTTGTTTAGTTTTCAATTTGTATTTTGTCAGTTCCTGGAACCTTGCTTTTTGCCAATGGTTTCAGTGCAGTTTCAATGTCTTCCTTCAATACTGTTGGTTCTTGGTCATATGCTACCTCCTGAAATGGTTGAAAACCAATTCTTTTTGATACAGGAACTCTTATGTATTCTTTCCATCCGCTTTTGATGCTTCCTGCATGGTTAACTATTTTGCCCATAGAATCCTTCAATACTTCATGTTGAGGCTTGATTTTTTTTTTTTTTTTTTTTTGCTTCCAGTCTTTCAGCTTGAGAAATGTTGAACTTATTCTTCCCTTTTGGTTTTCCGATCTAGAGTTGCATACTTCATCCCAAGACAAGCCCATGGCTAGAAGAGCCATATTAAGTAATTCAGTGCATTGAACAGATGGAGGATTTCTACATTTTTGTCAATATAACAGGGGGAAATTCCATTATGTACTTTGTTTGAATGAGATAATTTCTCTCCTATTCAAAAACTAATTGTTTACCAACTACAAAGATACTTTTATCTTCCCATTTTTGATGGGAATCTTAGATTTAAACATTAGCCACCATAAATGTTTTAGTCACTATTGGTATACAGTGTGAAATATATTGTAGCATTTTATCTAAGGACTCTTAGTGGTACAGTGGTAAAGCACACTCTGCTGCTAACTGAAAGGTCAGTAGTTTCAACCCAGCAGCTACTATGTGAGAGAAAGATGGACAGTCAGCTTCTATAAGATTGTAGCCTTGGAAACAGTATGGGGCAGTTCTTCCTTCTAGGTCCTATAAGGTTGATATGCATTGGAATCAAATTAACACCAAAGGGTTTGGGTTCAGATTTTTGTTGTTGCTTTTTTAAGCATTCATTTGCAGGAAAATCAGGGGAAATAAAGAAGAGAAACGCATATAGGCTGCATTAGAATGACATCTTAAAATTCACATTCACAATGAAGTATCCTGCAAATATAAGGGCCCACAAGCCTAGTGCGACACTGTGGGCTAATGTGCTGGGCTGCAAAGTAGGTTTGAACTGCTAGGTCGGCGGTTCAAGCTCACAGCTGCTCCTTGAAACCCTATACAGGGTCACTATGGGTCGGAACCAACTTGATGGCACTTTTAACAACAAGCCAACTATATCTTATTACTATCCAGCTGCACAACAGGGGCAAGTCACTCTGTTTCCTCATTTTTTTAGTTTTCTATCACCTGGCTTCTCTGTCTTACAAAGTAAATTTTCTGCATGTAAAAGCACCTAAAAATATAATGCAAGTAGAAAATTATAACTGTAAAATGTTTCACTTTATTGGCTTTTACAGTAACACTATTCCTGGTGTGGCACTGTGGGTTAATGCACTGGACTGCAAGGTCTATTTGAACTGCAAAGTCAGCGGTTCAAACTCACCAGTCAAACTTCGGAAACTATAAAGGGGCCTATGAGTCAGAACTGACTCGAGAGCACATGTTTTAATGAAAGTCCACACTTATCTGAAAAGCAATTCCTTTAAAAGTAATCCCTTTAAACATTAGTTTTATTGACAATATAGTTATGATTTGAAGTCAGTGCCTTAACTTTTGGGAACAGGATATGACACAAAGGCACAAAATAGTCACAAGCATGAATTAAGACACAATAAAATGAAATGCCTTATTGATTCACCAAAATGTAATAATGCAAACAATAACGAGATCAAGATTTTGAGATATACAACACAGGAGAAATAAACAACTTTCACTTAAATTGAAGTTTATTCAGGTAGAAAAACATCAAAATAACTAAAAATCAAGCTTCCCATGAATTCTTAGCAATTGCCTCTTCAGCAAAACAGCACAGACTGCATTTCCCCAAATAATGATGTACTCAGAATTGAGGTCCTTCAGCCAACTTTTTAAGAAATTGTTATAAAATGAGGCTCTCAAGGCCTCAAACTTCAAGGATAACCTAGGAGATATTTATGACAGAAGAGAGAAGACTCTGGCATGCAGACTAACATTACTATCTGCCAAACTGATGTCTATTCATATATTCATCGGGTAGAGTTTACATGATTACTGCATGCTTTTTGGAACCTTGAAGACAGGAAAAATAATCTACATATATAAACTGTTGACTTATCCAGAGTCCTGGTGTGGCGCTTAGGTTTAATGAGCCAGACTGCAAAGTCATTTGAACTGCAAGGTTGGCGATTCAAGTTCACCAGCTGCTCCTTAGAAACCCTACACAGGGTTGTTATGGGTCGGGATCGACTCGATGGCATTTAACAACAGCAACATTAAGTACACCCACACTTGCAGATAATACCCACTTAACCTGGCGATGATCAGAGCTCAAACCGAAGAAGAAAGAAGAGGGAAAAAAGAATAATCTGACACAATTTGATGAACTTGACACACACCCTATGGAAGCAATAGCTCAAAAGAGTGAACAAATCTTCATAGTGAGGATCATTCCCACCTCCTCTGCACACAGAGGGGACAGGGATGGGCAACCTGGACATTGGCTACCCAGAATGGGGGTGCTACAGAGGCGAGAAGTGACTGGTTTACAAGCTTTTAAGAGGGAACCTAGATCCAGAGGGCATGGAGCAAGGTAGAGTCTCCACTGAGTAGTATCCATTCTGCCTAGTCAGAGCTGATGAAAGGAGATACAGATAGGTCTCTTGCGATACAATAGCAAATAATTGTTATCAGGACTGATTGTAAGGGCTGGAAATGTAAAGGTGGACGTTTTGGGGCAAGGTAGACATTTTGGGGCAAAGGGAGGAGTGTGAGTAACCTTACAGTCTAGGAGCAGAGGTCCCTGGGACCATCAAAGGAGAAGAGCGGAGAATGGAACCCTACCCAGGGAAGCAGTGATGCCAAGATAGAGGCAGACTCGATAACGTGGGAGATGGAGGGGCTGGGGACTTTGGATCCGGAGAGAGAAAGGGGTAGTATGCGGACGACCGGGAAAAAAGAAAAAGAAATATATATATTGTTGACTTCTCCAGTACTGAGCAATGGTTTCAGTCTCTATCCTACTACTCCTACATCAATCAGTTC
Organism: Chrysochloris asiatica; assembly: GCF_000296735.1. Taxonomy (NCBI): domain Eukaryota; kingdom Metazoa; phylum Chordata; class Mammalia; order Afrosoricida; family Chrysochloridae; genus Chrysochloris; species Chrysochloris asiatica. The sequence continues at coordinate 14,509,787 of NW_006408579.1, forward strand.
CTCCAGACTTGCATGGAACTCTTTAGGGAGTGGTTAGATATATACAAGGAATATTACATTTTAGGAACATTCTTAGTTTATCAAAGTTAAGAGATAACTATTACAACCGCTGAGAATGTGAAAAGTAGGTTTGCGAGAGCTGCCAATGACTTGGTACCAATTAGAAATTATCTTCATCCGATTCATTATCACTCTTGGGTTTTGTAAGCCTTTCCAGTTCTTCTCCATCCTAAAAGGAAATGCAGGATATCAATAATTAATTATAACAAAATTTGACGTTTTTAATTTTTATTATTTCATTTTCAATGATTGAATAAAGACAACTTATTCATAAGTCATTGCTCTTACTTGATTTAAAGTCAGGTGTCAGGTATGTATTACTTAGTGTCCATGATATGTTCTGTGAAACAGGACATTATGTGATTTGGATGTTGTAGGAGCACAGTATTAACTACTAACATCCGAAAACCATATTCAAACCTTATAGGATCCCACTTCTGCTGTCGTCAGCACTGTTATCATTGTTGCTGCTACTAGCAGAGGCTGCAAGGAGGGGCTTCGCCAGCAGCGGCCACAGGAACCGAGTGGGGAGGGGCAATGCGCACCCAGCCAAGCCAGCTGTTCCGCCTACTTGTGTATCAGGAGCAGTCTAGACCCAGGAGACCCCACCGACCCTTCCTATAAAGCCAAGAACCAGCACCCACAGCCATGTCCTAGGCCTCCGGTCAGGACTCCATAAATATATTGTTGTTAAGTGCCATCCTGTCGGTTCTAACCCATATTGAACCTTATAGGGTTTCCGAGGAGGGTTAGAACCACCAACCTTGCATTTCAAACTGGCCTTGTGGTCCAGCACATTATCCTGCAGCGGCCATAATATTGGTGGTGGTGGTATTGTGCAGTGCAGTCAGTTCCGACTCATAGCAAACCTGAATAAGGCTTCCGAGGCTATAAATCTTTACAGGAGCAGAAAGCCTCGTCTTTCTCCCGCGGAACAATAGGTAGTTTTGGACCGCAGATCTTGAGATTAGCAGCCCGACTCACAACTACCACGTTACCAGAGTTCCTTGGCCACATTATTAAGATAGTAAAAAAGTGAAATGCATTCAGTAGTTGGAGTTCAAGTTAACAGTATGTGAGAGAGCACCCTCTGCTGGTCTTAACGGGAATTAACTAAAGAGTGGCGAAAGGTATAAATCAGGCCTTGTTTGTTAACCTACAGTGATTTTCTTTTACTTGAAAATACATAATCAGTCTGTTGGAAAAACATACAGGACTTCTGGGAGCAGGCCATTTGGAATGTGAGCTCCCAATTTTTTATCCTAAGAATCTGCTGTGTTATCACATCAGGAGCATTACACTAAGTTCCACTATACCATCAACTCTGTAAGCAATAGCTTAACTGTCCCAAAGAATGAAAGGTTTATATATGAAAGATTCCATTTGTATATGTTCAAGAAAATTGAAATTTAGAGCTAGATGTTGTTGTTAAGTGCCATCTAGTCAGTTCTGACTCACAGTAACCCTGTATAGGGTTTCCGAAGAGCAGCCCGTGGGTTTGTATCGCCCACCTTGTGATTAGCAGAGTCCAGTGCTGATCCTACTGTGCCACACCAGGGCTCAAAGCTAGATGGAGAAGTCTATTTTATCTCTTACTTAAGCATATGAAGACTTCACTCCTTAACTGAACCTCCAAAAGATTGTATTAACTAATTTGCTGACAAGTCCTTCTGAAACTATGTGCAACTGGCAGTCTGAATCACAGCGTAAGCATTTTCCTCAAAACTATGTTTCTCCTATTTGCAGAAATCTCTTTGAAAACCTTTTTCTAAGTGGGATTAATGGGCCTTGCCCTTTTGGCAATTGGTTGATTATTAACTATGGGGAGAAGTCAGGAGCTTGGTTCTTTACTTAACAAGACTTATAGAAACTCTGGAGTCCTGGTGAGGCGCTGTGGGCTAATGCGTCAGACTGCAGTCTTTCGAACTGCAAGGCTGGTGGTTCAAGCTCGCCAGCTGCTCCTTGGAAACCCCACCAAGGGTCTCTATGGGTCAGAATCGACTCACAGCAGTTAACAATTGAAATCCTATACAAGGTCACTGTGAGTTGAACCAACTCAACGGGCTCTTAGCAACAGTCAGTGGTACGATCAAGTCTGCGTATGCATGAGGCTTGCCTCCGTTACTAAGGTGGAGTGGAAAAGCAGTAGTAAACTAGGAGTCAGACCCCATGGGCCTAATACCAGTTCTTCACTCACTCACTGTAAATCCCTCAGCCTCTGAGTCAGCGTCTCCACTTGCAAATCTGGGGAGATAGGACCAGGCAAAGCGTGAAGCAGCTGCCAGCTCCATGATACCACTACTTCATAAGGCCCTTGAGGCCACAAGTGACATTTTTTCTCTATGCTTCAAAGCACTTATAAGCTCTTACACATATCAGGCGTTCCATGAATGCTGGGCGAGTGATGTCTAAAAGTCACAGATATCCAATACAGTCGTTGCTAAATCAGACCTTTATTTCTGAATAACCATGCTCGGAATTTGAGAACAGGCAAAAAAGTTACTCGCTCACAACTCACCCCTCTGGAGCGCTCCCAAAGGCTGCCACTGAGATCTCGGATCCTTTCTTGCCTTGGTGCATGTTCCAGGCCTTGAGGCTTGCTGGCATTATAAATAAATATAGCAAGGAGGACTGACGGAGCTTCCAAGAAAAACTCCAGGGAGGGCCTGAAGTCAAACACCAGGACAGCCACTGTTGTGATGATGACAGTGGTGACCTGGGCCATCAAAACATGGAAC
>NW_006408579.1:14512814-14514589 GCF_000296735.1 Chrysochloris asiatica
GTGAGCTGGTTTCCTTCCTTCAATATCTTTTCATTATAGATATTGGCCATTGAAGAAATGAAACACTGGACTATAATAAGAACATGACCCAAGCTGAGAGAGATGTGACTGAAGACCTGGGCTGTGGTGTTCCACTTAGATTCAGGAAAAGGCCACTTCTTTGATGTGTCATTGTCTTTTCTGGGCCCCTCATCTTTGAAAACCAAACAGGAATTGGATGGGCGGAAGAACACATCATGATGAAATCCATGCCCTGCCAAGTTATGCTGTGAGGTTTTGGTTCCGGCAGTTAGGGCCACAATCGATAAAAACAGAATCAGGAGGGAGGCCCACTGTATCCAGTTTAGGTACCGCCTGTTTAAAGATGAAAAAAAGAGATTTTATTAATGCTGTTTTCTTTTGATTTACCAATAATTTCAAACAGCTGGAACAGAATGTGGTAGCTCCATACGATAAGCTCTGGGCTGCAAGCCAGCCGCTCCAACGGAGCAAGATGACGTTTTCTGCTCCCTCGAAGATGATAAGCCTCGGAAACCCTATACACACTCATTGAGTCAGAACCGACTCGAGGGCACTTTAATAACAGCTCAGAGACTGTATACTTACTGCTAGTATTCTCCACAGTTGAAGCTTTAAGGAAACTCTATGGTGCCTCTGCTTCTTACACTTACCATCCCTCACTCCCTTTTCTAATAGCTGACCCTTAATACCATTGAGTCATTTCTGTTCAATTTCTACTTTACTAAGCATCCTTTTTACCTCAAAAGTAATGTTATCCGAGGACATCATCTGGTATTCTAGAAATGATAACTATTATTGATTTGCCTGATCATTTACAATAACAACATAAGTTATAACAGATTCTTAATCTGGTGTTCATGAACCAGAAAGTACATGGATGAGCTTTATGAATATGTGAATTCTTTCACTGTTTTTTCAAATATAGGTGAAAGACTGCATTTCTCAAGCCAGGGGAACTGAAGAAATAATTCAAGCCTTCACTTTCATTATTGAAGGATTCTTTGGGCAAATTATTGAATGATGCAGAAAGCATCAAAAGAAGATGGAAGGAATACACAGAGTCACTGTACCAAAATGAAATGGTTGATATTCAACCATTTCAAGAGGTAGCATATGACCAAGAGCCAAAGATACTGAAGGAAGAAGTTCAAGGTACACTGAAGGAATTGGCAAAGAACAAGGTACCATAAATTGATGGAATGAAAATTGAAATCTTTCAAGAAAGTGAGGTGGCACAGAAGGCACTCACTCATCTATGCCAACAAATTTGGAAGACAACAACCTGGCCGACAGATTAGAAGAGATCCATATTTGTGCCCATTCCAAAGAGAGGGGACCCAACGGAATACGGAAATCAGAAAATCTCTTTGCTATCCCATGAGATTAAAGTTTTACTAAAGGTAATACAGAAATGGCTGTAAGCATACATTGACAGAGAACTTTCAGAGGTTCAAGCCAGATTCAGAAGAGGCCATATTATGAGGGCTATCATTGCTAATGTCCAATGGATCTTGGCTGAAAGCAGAGAATATCAGAAAGATGTTTACCTGTGCTTTTTAACTACACAAAGGCTTTCGACTGTGTGGATCATGACAAGCTATGGACAACATTGCAGAGTATAAGTATTCCAGAACACTTAATTGTGCTCTTGAGGAATCTGTACATGGACCAAGAGGCACATGGGAACACCTGTTCACGGTTTAAAATAAGAAAGGCGTATGACAGGGTTGTATTCTTTCACCATATTTATTCAA
>NW_006408579.1:14515253-14519856 GCF_000296735.1 Chrysochloris asiatica
TACTTTGGACATATTGTCAGGAGGGACCAGTCTCTGGAGAAGGATATCATGTTTGGTAAGGTGGAGGGTCAGATAAAATGAGGAAGACCCCAAGCGAGATGGATTGGCAAAGTGGCAGCATCAGTGGGCTCAAGCGTGGCAACATAGTGAGGTTGGCTCAGGATCGGGCAGTGTTTTGTTCAGCTGTGCATAAGGTTGCTGAGTTGGTACCAACTCGATGGCACGTAACAACAACGTATAGGTGAAACTTTCCCTGCTGGGGAGATCTTTCAAAGCTTATTAAATCTTCTAAGGTGTTCATAAGCTAAAAAATTTTTGAAAGGACTCTGTGATCTCCTGAATCTGTGATTTAATCATGAAACACTCATTATTCAGTAAACTGATGATTGAATAGGTACAGGACAAAAAAAAAGACATTTTTGAGCAGTGTTTCATAATTTACAAAGTCCCAACAATGCTTTTTTTTTTTTCTTTTTTTAAAGGGTGAGTAATTAAAAAACATATGGGATAAAGAGGACATTTTGCTGATTTATTCAGCTCAGCATACATTTAATAGGCAACTACCATGCTTCAGAAACCCAGGGAAATTGAGAAACTTGACAGGCCCCTCCATACTGAGGATTTTTATTTTAATGGCTATGAAGCTAACTAATGATCATATAATGTGCAGTAAATGACACACGGGGAGATGCAATGTGTGCTAAGTGGCACATGGGAAACGAGTACACTCAGTAAGGAAGAACTGTAAAAAGTCAGGTATGGCTTCAAATAAAAAAGTGACACTTCAGCTGCTAGATGGAAAACCAATTCGAATGTGCTGTGTGGAAAGGAAGTGGGATAGTCACAGCAAGAAGAGGGAAGAATCTATTCAAATGCAACATGAAGGTAAAGGTTTATGATGGAAAGAGTATTTGTCTCAGGTAGTTGAGGGGCATTCTGCAGGAACAAAGTCTTGAAGTTTGAAAATTAGCCAGATGAAGTGAGAGACCCCCAAATTAACATAAAGGCAGAAATGAAAGGCAACAGGTGAGAACCAGAAATTATAAAGAATTTTTATACTTTTGAACATCTACTATTGGGTCAGGGAATTCCTCATCAGGGGAGGAAGCAGTCCTCTGAGAGGTTCACTGACTTCCCTCAGGTCATGTATTTAGAAAATAAGGAAGGGACAAGGAGCCCTGGGGCGGTGCCATGGCTAGGCAGTAGGCCGCTAAACAAAAGATCAGCAGTTGGAACTCAACAGCACTTTTTGGGAGAAAGATATGACAGTCGGCTTCCATGAAGACTTGCAGCCTTGGAAACCATATGGGGCAGTTCTACTCTGTCCTACAGGGTCACGGTAAGTCTGACTCCCTTGAGGGTCCATGGATTTAAGGTAAGGATGTAGATCATGATCTTTTGTGTCTTCCTTCTTCATCAACACACCTATCAGGCATACTCTAGAGCTCTTGGCCAGCACCAAGAACAACTGTCTGATTTCGCCAGTGCTTTAGCAAAGCTTATGGTTTTGCAAATGCTAAATGGTTAGCTTACGTAGGAGCACATGTGGGACATGTATTATGTCTTGAGGGTATTTAACTTTCAAAGAACCAACTCTAGAACTCAGTGATGGCGTTAGCATGGCCCTTTGTCATGAAGTCAAGAAGTGTGAAAATAGTCACGTAATTTCTGAAAGGTGCAGCTCACACATACCAGGTAGCAGAATGGAAGCACAGCGAAAAACGGTAGAAATAAAAAAGCGGGTGCCTTGTTTATGAAAATCAATTACTGTCTATCACAGACAGATGAGGCAATGCCATAACTCACAGTTCCTCGGGATTTAAATTCTGACAACCATAGATTTCCAATGTGGACAATGAGAAAAAAACTTAAACTAAGACACCACTTATGGTAATTAGTACCTAACTGCAAAAAAGCACTTATTCAAAGTCACATCTCAAAAACCATGAAGACTGAAAATAAGGAGTTTCCAATCAACAAACTACTGGGGATTTCAGTTCTTACAATAGATCACTGATGCTTCATGGAGGTGTTTGCTCCTCACAGTTTAATTAATGCAACACAGTAGGATTTCATTTATTGTCTCCATTGCCCTGGAAAGCATTCAGACTGGCTCTCAGAACTGAACGCAGGCAACTCCGAGGCTTCACTCCCTGAGTACCTCTGCTCACCACAAATTGTTTACCAAGAATGTTTCTTGTGACCTCATTATTATATGTATGTGTGTATGTGTACATAGTATGTATGATTACATAAACTGATAAACTGAATGGAAAAACTAATTTCAGCATTGTTATTATTGTGGTCTCTTGAATCAATTCTGGCTCACAGCGACCCTGTGTAGTGTTTCCAAGGAGAGGTTGTTGGGTTTGAGCCACTGACATTGCGGTTACCTGCCCAATGTTTACCCTACAGTGCTGCACCAAGGGTCTTATAAGGACTGTTGTTGCTGTTAAGTGCCACAGAGTCACCTCCAACTCAGTGATCCTGTATATAAGGTGTCTGAGAAGCAGCTGGTGGGTTTGAACCACTGACCTTGTGGTTAGCAGTTCAGCACTTATCCTACAGTACTAGACCAGGAGTCTCTTAAGTACTGTGGAGTCAGTTCCAACTCATAGCGACCCTGTTTCCGAGGGTTTCTGAGGCTGTAAATCTTTACGGGAGCAGAAAGCCTCATCTTTCTCCCATGGAACAGCTGGTTGTTTTGAACTGCCAACCTTGAGGTTAGCAGCCCGATTTGTAACTAGTACATAAGAGCAAATTACTCACAACATAAAAATATAGCATTTGAATTAGGTATCCCCACTGCCATCCAGTAGATTCTGACTCATAGTGACCCGACAGGGGAGAGCAGAACTGCTCCATTGCTTCCAAGGCTGTAAATCCTTGCGGAAGCAGATTGCCTCATCTTTCTCCCTAGGAGCGGCTGGTGGGTTTGAAATACTTAGCTATGGATATTATTATAATGTAAGACTTGTTTTTGTTGTTGCTAAGTGCCATCAAGTTAGTTCGGACACATAGCAACTCTATACTGACCTTGAGGTTCAAACCAATATCATAGTCAGGTGCTTATCCTACAGCGTCACACCAGGGAACAAATAATACAACTCTATAGGGATTCTATTTTAAAGAGCTTTTAAGAACTTTTTCCACTTTAAAGACAGTGAAACCAGAAATAGTGGTTGATGATGCATATTAAATGTGGCTACATGCCAAAATGAACTCCAACCGGCAAACCTCACCCACTCTCATATGAAAAAACTTCAGTTCTACATCAAAAAGGATGATTGAATTTAAGTTAAAATAGTTTAAAGATCTAATTTTGTTTTGACTCCCCATTTTTGAGTTCTTTCAACAACCAAAAATTATGCAGAAATTGTGTTCAGCAGGAGAACTTGGTGGCAGTAAACTTAGATCATGAAAGTAATTAATTGGGAAGACCTGCATAATCGCTCCAGAAAAACTACACAGAGCGCATTTCTTAGAAGCACAGAGTTATCAGGAACAGTTACAAGAAACTGTAAGGATCTATCCAGTGAATGACTTTGAAGAAAATGCCTATACTAATGAGTGTCACCTTTCTTTATTCTTTTGCTAGTGTAGACACTGTTGTTGTTAAGTGCCACCAAGTTGGCCCTAACTCATAGTGACCTTGTATAGGGTTTCCGAGGAGCAGCTGAAGTTTGAACCACCGACCCTGTGGCTCACAGTGCAGTGCTTATCATCCTACAGCACCAGACCAAAAGTCCAGTTTAGACATTACATTTTATCAAAGTTTCCAGGACACTTACCATGTGTTTCAAAAAAATTTTTAATGATTTTTTGCATTGCTTCCCTTTGAAGATATCAGAGACACTTAAGTATATTCTTTTTGTAAAAGCTAAATGCTGATCTTGGTTTCCTTTGCCCACAAACCTCAATGTTCAGACTGATATTTCTCAAAGCACAGGCAAGCAAGATTACACAAACAGGATTATACAATGCCTACCGCCAGTTTCCTATGAACCAATGGATATACTTCAATGAGTAAATTAGTACATTCACATAGTTTTTCCAAAAAAGAACAGAGGACATTAGGATGGTGAAACGTCTTTTTCCCACTTTCAACTTCCTCCATATGATCCTTGCATTAGTCACTAGATTTATGTCTTCCTACTTCTGTAGCCTCATATTCTTAATCTACATGAGAAATGGTGTTTGATGGCTCTATAAGAGGTATAAAAGTATGAAAAACAAAGGCTTTATTATACTACATGAAACATTAATTATTAATGGCAAACAAACAAGAGTACGTGATAGAACACTTGAACTGCTAAGCCTGCATCAAGATTTCATTACCAACAGCAAGACAGTCAAATGATTCACAGAAAATAGATTAAATAGGGAAGAACAACATATACCACCACAACAAAAAAAGCAGAACAATGTTATCTAAACTGTAGTAAAAGACATTTTAAAGGCATTCTAAAAAAAGATATTAATTATCACATTGTTTTGTCTACCATTTGCAATAGCCCCACTGTTGATTTCTCAATCAGTCAGATTCAGACCTACCCATTGAGCAGCTAAGTCAGTACTTGTGAAATAGAAAAAACAAAAAAAA
>NW_006408579.1:14519995-14578910 GCF_000296735.1 Chrysochloris asiatica
ATTTAAAATTTAATTAAAACTAGCAATAATTAAATTAATATTAGTTTAACTAGTAATATTAAATTCAAATATTTTAAATTTACAGTACAAAAAGATTGATTTGGTTAAACTAGGAATTAACTTTTAAAATGTTTAAAATGGGGCAAAGCTAGGGCTACTGACCAATTTCAAGTGGGGGCAATACAAACACTGTATCTTTTCTTTGCAAAATTCAACTTTAAATTAATATCATTTGTTCATAATCTTTGTATATTATGTAACAGATGAATATATCATGTGTATTCATGAATTATCATTTCATAGGAAAACATTTTTACTTTAAAATCCTATTTTTGAGACCTTTGCTTTCTTATTAAAAAGTGAGCCATTTTATTGTTTTGTAGTCACTTTTTTCCTTTCTAATTTTATCACAAGAATCAATAAAAAAAATCATTGCTTTCATTTATTTTTCTCAGAACCAACTTTTTATCCTTCGAAATGAGCCACATGTCGATTTCCAAATAATTCAAACTATTTTGAACAGTGGTTTAGACTGCTAATTATCTTCACAATTCATAAATAAAATGAAGAACATGATGTATAAAGTAAATTTCAATGTACTCTACCATCTGAACTAGACTAAAAGTAATACTGATTCCAACCCCTAGTCCCACCTCCTATTCGTTCACATTAAGTATTAAATTGAATGTTTCCTCAGGGAAGGAAAATGTTTCAGAGATTCCATACAGCAGAGAGCAATGGATTTATTAATTCATGTACTGAATTTAGTTTCAGGCCTATGAGCCAAGTCATTCTTCCTTCTCTACAGATAAATTATGAAAGAGCACACTCTTACACGGCACAGTGAGAGGCAAGACATTAAAATAAGACAAAGGAAATATAAAAATTAAAGAGCCACCACAACAAATATGACAAGAAGGTGCTTTTATTTTTAGCATCATTACTATTATATAACAAGTGAAACTTTAGGTAAGTACCCGATCTATGTACCTTCCTCCTTAGGATATCCTGGTCTTTCCTTCAAAGCAAAAGCCTATGTAGCTAAATTTCTACATTCTTCAAAGGTTCTCCTGGAGCTAGAATACTGGTTAAGCTATTTGGAAAAAACTTAAAAACCTATCATTCTTACTTTCTAAGCTAAATTATAAACTTTTAAGATTCCTCATACAAATCCAAGTGTTTAATGATGAATTTGCTACTCTTTATCATCTCTAAACTCCAAAATGTACTCACAACCCTAGAAACCTACTATTATTATTGTTAAGTGACTTTGAGTCAGTTCTGACTCACAGAGACCCTGTATAGGGTTTCCAAGAGCAGTTGGTAAGCTTGAACATTCAACCTTGAGGACCAAACTGACTTTGTGGTCAAGTGTTTATCCACAGCACCACACCAGGACTCTGGAAACCTACTGGTTTCCCATTAATGCACAGAGATTCTGCACACAAAAAAAAGCAGCTCATGAATTTTCTGTTGAAAACCCAGCACTAAAATTTAAGCTACCAATGATTTTCATTGTTCTTAAATGCCACTGAGTTGGTTCCAACTCATAGCAACCCTGTATAGGGTTACTAAGGCTGTACATTTTTGTGGGAGCAGAAAACCTCACCTTTCTCTCACAAGCTACCACTTATAACCCAGTCAATTACCTTTTACATGAGATGCTCAAACCTTTCGTACATCTGATAGAGGATTAAGTTAGGTTCCAGATGGGCTAATCAAACCTTTCCTACATCTGACAGAGGATTAAGTCAGGTTCCAGATGGGCTAATCAACTTGCTCCACACAGAAAGTCAAGTGAGAATAAAATCCCCATTTGGGGAGAATGAAAGTTCAGTGCTCTGAGTATATCAACTGAAACAAGGCTGGGCTGGTTTAAAGTATGATATATGCTTTCACAGCAAGTTACTTACTTCAGTACTATCCTGAATAGAAGAGCTGTTGTTATAATGCTAAAATTTGAGAAGATAACAGCCATGGCCTAGAAAGAAAGAGAGGATAGATAGGGTTACAATCCAAACAAAGTACAGACCTCAGAAATCTCTCAGCATGTTGGTTCAACTGACAAAAAACAAAGGGTTTTGGTCAAAAAACCTGAGGGGTTATTAGGGCAGCTATGTCACTAGAGGATTAAATGCCATTTTTATTGCTTATTAAATTTATTCAGATATGATCAAATTATTGCACAGGCTCTGAAAATAGTTCAGTTTAAATCCGCAAATGCCTTGAAAATACATGTGCATGTGCAGATTTGAAAGTACTTAAATTCTCAAGGTTTAGCTGTGGAAATAACAGCTGTCATGCTTATGAAGTATACTTTTTCAAGTTTTCAATGTGCTTTTAAAGACTTTTAATCCTGCTTCTATGAGAAGAAAGAGCTACAGCGGTATAATGGGTTAAGCATTGGACTACTTACCTCAAGGTCGGTGGTCCAAGCCCACCAGACAGCTTGTGGGAAAAGATCAAGCTATCAGCTTCTGTAAAGATTTAAAGTCTCAGAAACCCTATATAGGGCTTCTATGAGTTAGAATAAACTTAATGAGAGTGAGTTTCGGACATATAGCTAGATTTGTTGTTGTTAAGTACCCTTGAGTTGGTTCTGACTCATAGCAACCCTGTATAGGGTTTCTGAGATGTGGCTGGTGGGCTTAACCATCAAGCTTGTGGTTTAAACCGACCTTGAGGTTCAGTACTTTATCCTATAGTGCCAAAAGGCAGTTAATGAAATGTTAGACCCACTTAAATGGTGAGAACACTGACGCAAAGGCTTTTCAACAGCTTTGCTATTCTAGGAAAACAATCAGTTTTCTTGGTTGAACAGTAGTGACTCAATATCAAACTCATAACTGAAAGTCCCTTGCACTAATGTGCTTTGAACATTTAGAAATGCATTAGCCAGATTTTATAAAGGTTTGTTTCTGTGAATTCAGTCATCTTTCACATATGAGCATGCTGAGAAGCTATGAAATTCTATTCCTGCTCCCCATAACCAGATTGGACAGTGTTAATAATTACTTTAAATTCAAATCCTACCGATTGATTTCAGCCTGCCTTCCTCCTTGCTATCACTTTAAGCTGATTAAGACATCAGAATATCAACAGTCTTGGATAACTACTATGATAGCAAACATAGCTAACATGTAGTACAATTAAAGAAATGAGTAAATCCAGTTAAGTTAGCCAAAATTTCAAATATATAACATTGTTGCTTTTCTACTGAATTTTTATGGGAATCAATATTTTCAGATTTTCTTAGTGTGTTTCAGTGTAGACAAATACTTGTGAACCCCCACTCAGAGTAAGAATAAGAGGTGATGAGGAAAGAGAAAAGGGCTTCTAAGAGTAAGGGCGTGGTGGTTGTAATCAATTACAATAATGGCAGTACAAGTGCATCTAACTGAGCAGACCTTCTGTCCTGATGAACTCTGAACATTCTTTCCAAGGCTCTTAAATTAAGTGAGACAATAAATAAAACATCAGAGCTCTGTGCCCCAAACTTTCCCTGCATCTCTACTTTACTCTGTCCAACTGGACTCAGGCACAGCAATACAGAGTGTGCCAGCTGTTTTGTAATACCTGTGGTTGCACTCAATCAGGAAGAAAAAGCAAAGCAATCTCCTGGAATAAGAACAAGGAAGCTGCAATCTTGTTTTGGTACCAAGAACAAAGAAAAGATCTGATTTAGAAATGACTGGTTTGATATAAATAGAATACAACTAATTAAAGTTTAATGAATATGAGTAAGTACGAATAAGGACATAGAGATTCTCAGGTCTGGGAGGGAAAAAAAGAAAAGAATTTAGGGGATGATACATTCCAGATAAATGACACACTTACTAGTAACATACATAACAGAGCAGGAAGGAATTACCAGGGACCAACCAATGCCCGTGTTCCTGCCTGTGGTCTGGTCTGGTATCATAGTTCAATTTTACAGAAGTGGCAAATGAAACTTGGAGCAGTGGGGCTTGCCAGTTACAAGGAAAAAGAGTCAAACTCCAGTCTTCTACTGCAGTGCACTTTCTATCACACCGCATTATTGAGCTCTCCTTTTCCCACTCCAGAAGTGAATTGACTGTACAAGGGGTGGGGGATTCAAAACATCCATGGAAAAATTCCAGTGCCTTCATTCCATTATTCTATGAGCTTTTGTTCACATGGAGAGCTAATGCCAGTAAAAAGGTAATTATGATTTAAAAAACAACCCTGCATTTATATTTTAAAGAAACTGAAAATTTTTAACAAAAAGCTTGACGTTATAGACTACTGGGGTAATATATACACATGAGAAAAAAAGACAATTAACAAAGAAAATATACATAGGGTCAAATTTGAATAATACATACAAGCAGAAGACTGAGCAGTCACCCTGATTCCAATGGCTCTCTAATTTGAGACAGAGGATTGAGAGCAATGAGAAGTATTCTTATGATTATGAATTAAAGATGACATTTGAATTAACTAGATATAATATTCCTATCTTCAAAGAACAGTATCAGTTAGATAATAGGTTTAAAGGAAAAACAAAACAAATGTAAGAAGGTAAGTTAAAAAAAAGTACTGCTACAAAATCTAGAAACCTTTACTGAACAAAAATAACAAAATGTTATTTTCTTTCTTGATATATCCACCACCTGGTGTGGCCTTGTGGGTTAATGCGCTGTACCACATGGTTAGTTTGATCTGTAAGGTCAGTGACTCAAGCTTATGACCCGCTCGCTCCTCAGAAGCCCTGCACAGGGTCGCTGTGAGTCAGAACTGCCTCAAAGGCACTACTTAACAATAACAACAGGTCTATATACTTCTGAAAGTAGTGTTTCCATCTCTTTAACCCTTCTCTCCACCATTTGTCTGTCAGTTTGTCATACTATGAGAACTAGTGATGCTACGATGCTGGAAGCTATGGCGACAGTATTTTAAATACCATTAAGGGTCACCAACGGTGAACAGATTTTAGCAGAGCTTCCAGACTAAGACAGACGAGGAAGAAAGACAGGTAAATCACTTCTGAAATGTCAGCCACTGAAAACCTTATGAATAGCAGCAGAACAATATCTGATATAGTGCCAGAAAACGAGTCCCTTGGGTAGAAAGGCACTCAAAAGACAACTGGGGATGAGCTGCCTCCTCAAAGTATAGTTGACTGTCATGATGCGAATGAAGTAAAGCCTTCAAGACCTTCATTTGTTGATGGGGCACAACACAAAACGTAGAAAACAGGTGTAAACATCCATTAATGGTGTCAGGACATGGAAGTACAAAGTGAATCTAGGAAAATTGGAAATTGTCAAAAATGAAATGGAATGCATAAACATCAATATCCTTAGGCATTAGTGAGCTGAAATAAGGAGCTCTGGTAGTGTAGTGGTTACAAATTGGGCTGCTATCCTGAGGGACAGCAGTTTGAAACTACCAGTTGTTCCACGGAGAAAGATGAGGCTGTCTGCTCCCGTAAAGATTTACAGCCTTGGAAACCCTATGCAGGGTTACTGTGAGTTGGAACTGACTCCACAGCACATAACAACAACAACAACAGTGAGCTGAAATGGGCTGGTTTTGGCCATCTTGAATGTGACAATCACATTTTTACTGTGCTGAGAATGACAAATTGAAGACTAATAGAGTTGTATTCAAGGAGCTTTGGTAGCGTAGTGCATACAAATCGGGCTGTGAACCACAAGGTCAGCATTCGAAACTACCAGCTGCTCTGCAGTAAAAAGATGAGGCTTTCTGCTCCCGTAAAGATTTACAGCCTCGGAAACCCTGTACAGAGTCACTATGAGTTGGAACCAACTCCACGGCACATAACAACAACAACAACAAGAGTTGTATTCATCAGCAAATGAACATTTCAAGATCTGTCTTGAAGTATAATGCTGTCTATAATAGCATAGTATCCATACGCTTACAAAGAAGATCAGTTAATACAACTATTATTCAAATTTGTGTACCACCCACTAAAGTCAGTGATAATGAAATTGAAGAATTCTACCAGCATCTTCAGTCTATTGATCAAACATGGCAATCAAACTGTATAAATAATTATTGGCGATTGAAATGCAAAGGTAGGAAATGAAGAATGATCAGTAGTTGGAAAATATGACCTTAGGGAAAGAAATGAAACTGGATATCCCGTAAAAGAATTCTGCAAGACCAATCACTTCTTCTTTGCAAATACCTTTTTAAAACAGCATAAAAGACTACCATGCACATGGACCTCATGAGATGGAATACAAAGAAATCAAACTGACTGCATCTTCTAAAGAGATGGTGGAAGCTCCATATCATCAGTCAAAACAAGGCCAGGGGCAGACTGTGGAACAGAGCATCAATTGCTCATATGCAAGTTCAAACTGAAGCTGAAGAAAATTAAAGCATGCCCACAAGAGCCAAAATATAACCTTGAATACATCTCACCTGAATTCAGAGATCATCTCAAGGGCAGATTTGATGCATTAGACACTAATGACCATCAAGACGAGAAGAGTTGTGGGATGATGACATCAAGAACATCATACAGAAAGAATGCAAAAGATCACTATGAAGACAAGAAGAAAGAGATCAAAATGGATGTCAGAAGGCACCCTGAAACTTGCTCTACAGCATAGAGGTGCTAAAGCTGATGGAAAAAAACGTGTAAGTAAGAGCTGAATAGAAAATTTCAAAGGGCAGCTAGAGAAGACAAACTCAAATATTATAATGAAATGTTCAAAGACCTGGAGTTAGAAAACCAAAAGGAAAAAACATGCTCAGCATTTCTCAAGCTGAGGGAACTGAAGAAAAAATTCAAGCCTTGACTTGAAATATTGAAGGCAAAATGCTGAATGATGCAGAAAGCATCAAACTAAGATGAAAGGAATACAAAGAGTCACTGTAACAAAAAGAAATGGTCAGTGCTGAAACATCTGAAGAGGCAGCATATGATCAAGGCACTAGGAACTGATGGAATACAAATTAAAATCTTCAATAAACTGATACAACTTTGGAGACACTCACTCACCTATGCCAAGAAATTTGAAAGAAAACTACCCAGCCAACTGGAAGAGATCCATATCTGTGCCCATTCCAAAGGCAGGTGACCCAACAGAATATGGAAATCATGGGGCAGTATCATTAACATTGGATGCAAGTAAAATTTTGCTAAAGATAAAATAAAAATGGCTGCAAGCATACATTGACAGAGAACTTCCAGAGGGTCAAGCTGGATTCAGAAGAGGACAAGGAATGAGGGATATCATTGCTGACATCAGATGGATCTTAGCCAAAAGCAGACAATACCAGAAAAATGTTTATCTGCGCTTTCCAGACTACACAAAGGCTTTCAATTTTGTTGATCATAACAAAACTATGAACAATGCTGCAGAGAACAAGTATTCCAGAACATTTAATTGTGCTACTGAGGAACTTGTACATAGACCAAGAGGCAGCTGTTTGAACAGAACAAGGGAACTCTAAATGGTTTAAAATTAGGAAAGATATTTGCCAGGGTTGTATTCTTTCACCATACTTATGCAATCTGTATGCTGAAAAAAGAATCCGAGAAACTGGATTATTAGAAGAAAAAGGTGGCATCAGGATTGGAGGAAGACTTATAAACAATCTGCGATATGGAGATGATGCAACCTTGCTCGCTGAAAGTGAAAAGGACTTAAAATACTTACTGATGAAGACCAAAGACCAAAGCCTTTGGTATGGGTTGCACCTCAATATAAAGAAAACAAAAAGTCCTCACCACTGGACCGATAGATAACATTCATACAAATGGAGACGGCCCTAGGCCAACTGTGGAAGGATCATCAATTGCTTATTTGCAACTGCTGGCTGAAGCTGAAGGAAATTAAAACAAGGTCACAAGAGCCTAAAGATGATGTTGAATTATCACATCAAAATTTACAGACCATCTCAAGAACAGATTTGATGCATTTGGCACTAATGACTGAAGACTAGAGGAGTTGTATGACAACATAAAGAACATATATGAAGAAAGCAAAAGGCCATTAAAAAGGCAGGAAATAAAGGACAAAAAAGATGTCAGAAGAGACTGAAACTTGTTCTTGAACGTAGAGAAGATAAAGCAACTGGAAAATATAACGAAGTAAAACAGGAAACTTATAAGGGCAGCTTGAGAAGACAAAGTATTATAATGAAATTTTAAAAAATCTGGAGTTAGAAAACCAAATGGGAAGAAAACACTTAGTATTTCTCAAGCTGAAACAATTGAAGAAAAAATTAAGGCCTTGACTTGCAATACTGAAGGATTCTATGGGCAAAATATTGAATGACACAGGAAGCATCTTAGAAAGAGGGAAGGAATAGAGAGTCTATGTACCAAAAAGAATTGGACAATGTTCAGTCATTTCAAGAGGTAATGTGTAACCAAGAACCTATGTAACACTAGTGACATATATGTTCACCATGGAATGGTAGGCCATTCAAAATCAGAAGGGCAACATTTACTTGGGGTATGGTTTAAGGGTATGGGAAAGAGGGAGGAACAGAAAAAGGAACCACAGGGAGGAAGTGGGCTAACTGTTGTTTTATGGAGGGGATTATAATCATTGAGATGAAACAAAGTATGACATTTGTTGGATGTGAAACTGAAGATCTCTTCTGTAAACCGTCACTCAATTCACAATAAAAATTTTCAAAAGAAAAAGAAATACATATATAAAATTCCATCAATTTATGGACAGGAACTATAAAAAATTTTGTAGGCTTCCAATAGCAAGAAAAATCCCAACAGATGTGTGAATGAGAAAATGAATATACCTAATTTCTCTGTGAAACTGGGCACTGAAAAGGTTGAGAACTTTCCTGTCCTAAAAACTGAGTACACTGACAGTTGAGAATTCCCATGCATGAGTAAAAGCTACACATACTGTTTTCTCATCATTGCGTTAGAAATGTTTTCTTAAAACATGGCGCTAGAAATATTCTCAAGCTGGTAATACAAAGACTATATTGAAAATATGTGAAAGTCTCAACAATTCCTGCTCATGGGTGTATTTTTTCTCAGTCACACATATATTGTGAACTCTTCCATCCTTATAATTCAAACAGTATACTGAAAATTTGTTAAACTCTTGTGCTTCCTAATAATGGATGGGAAAAACTGCATGTATGTTTCTTATTCAGTAGATAAATTTGAAACTATGTGTCTTTGTAATTCAAAAAATAATTCTGAACTTAATATGCTTTCAAATTCTTGTTACTGAATGGCATAAACTATATTTTCTTCTCTAAAATAAAAACCTGATGGTATTGAAGTAAGAAGTCCAAATTGCATTGCATTCATTGGCAAAAATCAAGGCTCAAGGAATTGACAGAAAACAAACTGCAATGTCTCAACAAACTGATGCAGCATTAGAGGTGCTCACTTGTCTATGCCACGGAATTTGGAAGGCAGCTACTTCAACAACCAATTGAAGAGATTCATATTTGTGCCTATTGTGCCAAATAGAGGTGACTGAACTAAATGCAAAAATCATTAAGCAATATCATTAATATCACATGCAAGTAAAGTTTTGCTGAAGATAATTAAAAAAACCATTTCAGTAGTATATCAACAGGGAGCTGCCAGAAATTCAAGGCAGATATAAAAGAGGGCTTGGAATGAGAGATATCATTGCTCACGATGGATGGATCTCAGCTGAAAGCAGAGAATTATCAGAATAAAGTTCACTTGTGTTTTACTAACTGTGCAAAAGCATTCAACTGTGTGGATCACTATGAATAAACATAGACTTTGAAAAAGGAAAGTCCCAAAACACTTCACTGAACTCATGAGGAACCTGTACCTAGACAAAGATGCAGTCCTTAAAACTGAACAAAGGGTTACAGAAAGGTTTAAAATCAGAAGAGGCTGTACCAGGGTTGTATTCTTTCATTGCACTTATTCAATTTGTATGCTGAGCAAATAATCATGGAAGCTGGATCATATGACAGAGCGTAGCATCAAGATTGGAGGAAGACTCATTAACTTGAGATATGCAGATGACACAATCTTGACTGCTGAAAGAAAAGACTTGAAATACTGATGAAGACTGAAGACTGAAGACTACAGCCTTCAGTATGGCTTACACCCCAAGATAAAGAAAACAAAAATTCTTATATCTGGATCAATGAAAAACATCATATAAATGGAGAAAAGAGAAATTGTCAAGGATTTCACTTTACTTAGATCCACAATCAAGGTGCATGGAAGTCAATTACATCAAAGGATGTATTGCACTGGGCAAATTTTCTGCAAAAGACCTCTATAAAGCCTTCACAAGCAAAAATGTCACTTTTAGGACTAAGGTGAACCTGACTCAAACAATGGTATTTTCAATTGCATGTGAAAGTTGGAAAATGAATAAGAAGACTGCAGAAGAATTTATGAACTTATATTATGGTGTTGCAGAAGAAGATTCAAAGTACCACTGACTGCCAGAAGAACAAACACATTTGTCTTGGAAGAACAACAGTCAGAATGCTTCTTAGATGCAAGGTTGGACAGTGTTTCATTCTGTTGGGCATAGGTTTGCTCTTAGTCAGAACTGACTTGAGGACCCCTAACTGCAACAACCACTCTTCCCTGAAGAATTCTGAACTCTTCAATTTACACCAAACAAAAAACAACAGCTTTGGTATCCTGAAGGGACTCACTTATGTTCCTTTCAGTATCTTTGATGTTGAAGGCAAACAGAAGTCTTATGGGGCAAGATCAGTGCTACAGGGTAAATAGGGTAAGATTTCCCAATGAAATTCTCATAGGATAGCCCTTGCTACACTTGAAGAATGAGCAAGTACATTTTTGAGATGGAAGGAAAAAAATCCTTCAAACAAGTTTCCTGGTCTTTTTCTCATCAATGCAGTTTTCAATTTTCTTAAAGCTTTTTCCTAATAAGCCCCCATAACAGTCCTGTGTCCTTTGAGAACAATCTGTCAAGATTACCCTTTTGTAATCCAAAAAACAGGCACCATGACCTTCTGAGCTGACCTATCTACCTTAAATTTAACTGACCCAGTAAATACCCTAGGAAGCCACTGTTTCGATATAATTTTTTTTTTTAAAGGAAATGAAGACAAGAGTATATAACTGAGATTTTGTCTGCAGCCATCCACTGATGACAGAAACATAAACATGTTCTGTTTTGAATAACCTTGTGCATGTATGAACTGGAATCCTTGTAGCAATACTTGACTTACCCTTGTACAAACAGAATACATTGAAACAAGGTTAAAGACAACAAATTCAGAAGGGTTAGGAAAGAAGGTATAATGAACACAGGCAGGAAGTGGGATAAGTGATTTTACATTGTGGGAACTGCAATCAATGACATGAAACTAAATGTGTATGAATTGAATGGAAAATTAAGTTGTACTGTAAACCTTTACCCAAGTTTTAAAAAAGTCTTACTACAGAACTTTTAAAAATAAGTAAAACAATAGTAAGAGAGAGGTTCCCAGAATACATAAATTGCTGAGTTAATCATGAAAATTTGGTTGGAAGTCCTAGATGCTGAAGTCAATGTTAAAGGCTGGACAACCACAGGAGGCTCAGACAATAGGGAAACTGGTGAAGGTTACAGAGAGGTGGCTCTGACCCCTTGGCCAATAGAGCAAATCCCCCAGAGCAGTCAACACAGTTTAATACAGTAATGTTTGACAGCGAGCGAATCTGGCAAGCAGACTGGCAATTCAGCATTCAGATGATTCTGGGAAAACCTCAGGAAGGCCAATGAGGCCAATGAAAAATGAAGAATGCCCGTAAAAATGGAATTATTTTCTCCATGTTGTTTCAATGTTATTTTCTTTGCTATATTTACTTACAGGCTGAAGATAGGATAGGACATAGAAAACAATCAAGTTATCCAGGAAATAAAGAAAGGCAGGAATGGACCACTTCATGAAGTTGGAGAACGCCTTCCAGGAAGTACATCTTAAGTTTTTACTTTGATGATCTTCTATAAAAAAAGAAACAGCAATAAGTAAACAGTCTTGATGAGAATGCACATTTTAGAGAAAGTAAATTGCATTTGATTACTGGTATAAATCTTTGAAAGGGGCTTTATAAACTTGCCTCCATAAGTGACTATTAGCATTAAGAAATCAAAGGCTATCCAAGATTGTATTACTGTCTCTTTCTTTTCCCCTCCTGACTTCATCATGAACAATCAGCAACATGATTGAATACTGATACTCCTAATTCCTTTTAACTTGAGATGGAAGTAACACTTATGATGACTCAGGACATACAAGGATGAGTCAAAAAGCACTGCTACTAGGATTCCAGTTCATACATATACGAGTTTATGCTATACAAAATGTGTTAAAACAGGTCTGTACAGATACACTCTTACAGTAGTCTCCTTAGGGTGCCTTCAAGAACAAAGGTCAATCAAAACAGTGGCTTCACAGGGGATCTGCTGGGTCAATTAAATCCAAGGCAGACATGTCAGCTCAGGTTATAGCAAATGCTTTTTGGTGATTACAAAGGGAGTAACCTTGACAGATTTTCTTGAAGGACACAGGACACCACCACCAGGACTTAATAGGAAGAAATCTGAAGAAAACTGCATTGGAGAGAAAAAGGCCAGGAAAGTTGCACTAAATAATTTTTTCCCATCGCACAATTCTTCTCATTCTTCAAGGGTAGCAAGGGTTTTCCTATGTGAGTTTTATCGGGAAACCTTAACCCCATTCACCCCACAGCCCGAATCTTGCCCCTTCAGATTTGGTTTTCTTTCAGAGATTTAAAGAAAATTTATAAGGAATACAATTGGAGTCTCTCAAGGATGCCATAGCTGCCATTTTGACATGGCTTCAATCTGAGCACAGAGGCTTGTTGAAGTGTCGTTGAGTCCGTTTTGACATAGCTAATCTTGCAGCTAGCAGTCAAGTGAAGGGTTAGAGAGCTGGAAACACCACCTTTAGAAACACAGAAACCTACATGAAGAATATGTAGAGAATCAATAGTCTCAATTTTCCCCCCTCTTTTTCTTTTTTTACAAAAGTTTATTCTTAAACGTGTAACAGGCTCCAAGACAACACTTCATTCTAACTACAGGTGGCAGCACATGTTATGGCAGGCACCCTGATGCTTAAATAGGATTGAATCAAGAATCACCACCACCTCAGTCAAAAAGAACAGCTTATTTTTCTATAGTTTTCTTAAGTCCAACTATGGCCAGGAGGTTCTTCCCCATAGCCTTCACTTGTAGCTCCTTGAGTTTCTTCTATCTTCCTCTTCCATTTTCCTGGTCTGCTTCTTGGGTTGTTCAGAGGCTTTTTTTTTTTTTTTTTTTGCCATCTTCACAGCTGGACAAGGCACCTGTCACCCTTTCCCCAGAACTGCCATCGGAAACAGATTAATAGCTTCACATTTGGAGGGATAAAAGTTTTCCGAAAGTATTCTGTAGCAATACCGTTTGACTTAGCCTTGTACATATGATTTCTCTAAGTATGGAAAATCATATTTCCCAAAGGTTGAGAACACACAAATAGAGAGAAGGCCAAGAAGAACAAGTTAAAATAAATACAAAAAAATCAAGTCTTCATGTTTCTACCTACCCACTCCATACCTGGGGAGCAGAGGAAAGGGAGACCCACTAGTGAAAATTGATATACATGGAACTATAGACAACAAGCTTTTACTAATTCTAGTCTGAGTTACTATCCTAACTCCCTATTTACGAAAGAAAACTGCTAGGAAGGTACTATAACAGACAGAATATGATATGAAAGGATGGAAAATAAAGGCAGCTTTAGTGTAAACCCTGCCAACAACGTATGAATTACATGGACTTAAGAAATGTATTCCATGAATTAGAAATTTTATACAGATTACAACCCTTGAATGTGAAAAGACATCTTCCTGGGCAAGGTTTATTATCTAAATTTATGATTACCTCATGTGGAAAGGCAGATCAAAGCAAGAGAGCAAAGCCTCAATACTGGGGGAACTGGTGAAGCAGAATTCCTGCTGGTGCAAATGGTTAACATGGTCAGCAGGTCACTGGAAGATCAGAGGTTTACAGTCACTGCAGGTTCCTCAAACAAAAGGCCTGGTGATGCACTTCCAATAAATCAGCACTCTGACACACACAGGACTGTCACAAGTCAGAATAAACTCAGTGGCAATTTGGAGTGCTGGTAGGAGCCTAGAGATGCCACAAAATACTCAATACTTTACAAATATTAGCTAATCCTTTGAGGAAGGGATTAGTATTCCTGTTTGTTATTTGAGGAAACTGAAGCTAAGAAAAGTTAAATCATCTGTTCCAGAACAGTGTACTAGGCTGCCTGCCTGAAGGACATGGGAACTGTTACATTTCAGTGTGTCAATTCACACATGGGATAACACAATGATTTAGAAGACCCTGATTTGGAATAAGAACTAACTTGCTGTGACCCATTAAGTAGTTGTTGTTGCTACTCTGTAATTAAATATGATGCAAACCCACCAGTAGCTTTGCATCATAGGGGGAGGCTCTCTGCTCCCATAAATATTTATAGTTCTGGAAACCCTGTCTCAGGTTGCTATGAGTTGGAATAAACTCAATAGCAGTGGGGTTTTTTCTTTTTTCTTTAAAGTATTATTAATATAATATCCTGTTTGCATCTTCACTTCCTCATATGAAAAATTAACAGGCTTAACTAAATTCCTTTCAGCTCTAGAATATTTAGATTTTGTTATTTTTTTAACAGATACATAATATCATTTTAAGACTCACCTTTCTTTATAACCCAGAATGACACAAGCACACATAAAACAAGCTTTACCAGTTCTGAGCAAACATTCACAGTAGTTGGAAGATAATCATACTTGTTCTCTGAAATGTAATAGAAATGATTATATTTTAACTATAAACCTTACTATGTAATGCTTATACTGTAAACAATTTGCAATTCTTTTTTAAAATTAAAAGTTGAATTTAAATAGTAATTAAACAAAATCATATCCAGTTGGTTTTATTCTTTTGAATTCTGAAATCAGTTCACCTAATGTATTAGCTGGAGTGGAGCTGTGGGTTAATGCACCAGACTGCAAAGCCATTTGGACTACAAAATGGCAGATCCAGCTCACCAGCTGTTCCTCAGAAACTCTATACAGGGTCACTATGGTTTACAATCGACTCAACAGCACTTAACAACAACAACAACAACAAATTAGCTATTCATACCCCATGGGGCTTTCTTATATCGTTGAATTTGATCAACATGCCTCTCATATTTCAGCCAAGTTACTGTGAAGTAAGTTGAGTTGGCCAGGGTCAGGGGCAAAGAAAGCTAAGTGGCATGGCATTAGACACTGCTTTCCAAACTGACCATTAATCAACATTCTCTGGATCTGGCTCATCAACCAGTATGAATATATCTGATGAATTATTACCCAGCTCACGGTTCTACTTGTGTGATTTATTTATCTTGTTAAACTCAAGATATACTCAGGTTATTGTATTTTATTAACTCAGAGTTTTCCAATTCATTTCATATTATGACACATTCCAAAAATGCCAAGTTCTTTTGGCACTCCAGGATAAAAGATACACTGTGGTTAAAAAAATTTTTAAAAAGGAAGATACTTTAGGCAAGAGGTATCTGGCCCAGGGCTCTGCCTACCCGTAGGGCTGAGGAAATACGCTGACACCTCCAAATGCCTTCACCATTTGGGAAGCTATGTCCTAACTTACAAATCAATCTAATTAGGAAATGAGGTTTAGTTAGCATAGCTTGGTTTTAGCTGTTACCTGTTTTTCCTAAATACTTACAAACAACTTAGTTTATAATTTTGCCAAGGACAGGAATAAAGTTTATTAGGCCCAATGTTCAGGAATGCACTTTCCGTCTTCTGAAAATATTTTCTTACAAATAACAAAACTAGCAAAACATGGGGGGGGGGGGGGGGGAGGGAGGTGTAGACAACCTGACATTTTCCCTCTCCAGAACACTCTTTCTTCCTCTTTGCTGTGGTTTCCCCTGACCTCCTGAACCTGAGATGGCACAGTTCTTTATTTGTCCTTGTTCCTGTAAACATTAAACACTAACTACCTGCAAAGCTCTGTAGTCATTTTTAATATGTCCGTCTTGTCCCTAGAATGTAAAATCCTTATGAGAAAGGAAAGCACCCTTGGATACATGAAAGGTCCAAGATCTGGATACAGCAGCTACTCCTGAGAAGAGGATGTGGGAATCTGCTTCTGTAGAGTCACAGCCTTGCCAACAGTATGGGAGTGCTCTGTGTGACAGGCTCGCTCGGAGTCGGACTTAAAAGCAGTGGGTTTTGAGGTTATCAAAGAGGGACCATGTTAGTCACCTTCAGATATGTGGCACTTACCAGTGCCTCATGCAGAATGGTGGTGGCTATGTGCAACAGAGTGGGTTCCGACTCACAGCGACCCTGTATAAGCTTCCCAAGGCTATAAACGTTTATGGGAGTAGAAAGCCTCATCTTTTTCCTATGGAACAGTTGGTAGTTTCGAACTGCTGACCTTGAGGTGAGCAGCCAGACTTGTAACCATTACACTACCAAAGCTCCTTCCTACAGAATGGGTACTTAAAAAAATGTTCGTATGAAATGTAAATATTTAATGAACTTTTTATATGGTAAATTTTCTCCAGAGTTCAAAGCCTCTTTAATACATCTCCTCCCTTTCCTAAGGTCAAAGTTAGACTTAAATAACACAGTCTGAGTAGTACCTTTTACAACGATCAGTAATACAGTTTCAGTAATACTTTGTACTCATTACTATCATTTTGAACAAGAAAATTAATAACAAACATCTTTTGTTGATTTTACAGTTTTCTTTATCCAGAATCAAATATTACCATAAAAAGCCTAACCCAGTCTGGACTAAGCCTGACATAGCTGATCTACAGCAATGTAAGTTTGTCTTTCCAGCTAGAAAAGGATCTTCAACAAACCATTACCTCCTGATATCATGGAAAAGACTCTAGGCTCTCCTAATTTAAATTTCAAAAAGTCTTATGACTGCAGGTGAGTCGAGGGGCAAATTTTTGACAGCCATGCATCTGCTATAAGAATTAAGCATGATTTATTAAGAGAGGGGACACATTCCTAACTTTGGTAGCCTTCAAACACTGTTTTTAAAGCTCTGCTATCTGTTGCTATAAGGAGCTCTGGTAGCATAGTGGTTATGAAGCGGGCTTCTAGAAGCTTGAAACTACCAGCTGCTCCGTGAGAGAAAGATGAGGCTTTCTGAAAGCTCCTGTGAAGACCTCCTGTGCAGGGTCACTATGAGTCGGAACCAACTCCACGGTACTTAACAACAACATCTGTTGCTATTGAGTTGGTTATGACTCCTGGTGACACTCTGTGTTACACAGTAGAATTGCTTCATAAGGTTTTTCCGGCTGTAATCTTTACAGAAGCAGATTACCTGGCCTTTTTCCCATGGAGCTACTGAGTAGTTAATACTGCTCATCTTTAGGCTGTTGTTGTTTAGTGCCATTGAGTCAGTTGTGACTCACAGTGACCCTCTATAGGGTTTCCAAGGAATGATTGGTGGATTTGAACAACCAACTTTACAGTTCAAATCGACCTTGTGGTCCAGTGCATATCTTACAGAGCCACACCAGGATTCTAACAATTAGGTTGGCTGTTGTTAAGTGCTGTGGAGTCAGTTTTACTCATAGCGACCATGTATAGGGTTTTCAAGGAGCAGCTGGTGGGCTTGAACCACCAACCTTGTGGTTAGTAGTCTAATGCTAATCCTACAGCCCAAGACTCTAGACTCTAATCTGGTTTCTAATCCCATCACTGCAGCAAACACCTTCTAATGACTAATTCCCAAGAGCAAGCTTTAATTCTTATCTTATCTTGACCTTGCAGTTCTCTTTCAGTTTTTAACTCCTTCCTTGATTCTCCAAGTCTACACGCATTTAGTTTACTCTTAACAATTTTTCCTTACTGTCCTTCATAACAAAAACAAAACAAAACCTATCACCCTTCAGTCAGTTCCCATGGTTGGCATTCCTTGGGTATATCCTTGGCTCATATTTTCTCATTCTATGTGCTTACTCTCTATACACCCTCCCCTGAAAAGGATTTGGAGTCTGATGTGGAGCTGCAGGTTAATGTGCTAGACTGTAAGGTCAGTACTTCAAGCTTAGCAGCAGCTGTGCACAAAACCTATACAGGACGGCTATGAGCTGGAACCAACTTGAATGTATTTAACGATCACCACCACTCAAGAATTTAAAAAAATAAACCCAATGTTAATGACCCCAAAAGTGTAGTAAAGATCAGTCACGGAAACCCTTGGGGCAACTCTGCTGTTGTTAGGGGCCATCAAGTCAGTATCAACTCATAGTGACCCCAAACACAACGGAAAGACACAACTCCGTCCTGAGCCAACCTCCCAAGTGCTGCTACGTTTGAGACTATTACTGCTGCCAGTGGGGGGGCAGACCTACTCTGTTCTATAGGATCACTATGGGTCAAAACGAACTCAATGGCAACAGTTTTGGTTTTCGGTCTACTTCCATTACTGCTCTGGTTACATTTTTATGGTATGTTTACATGAATGTTTCCTTCAAGAAAATGACGTTTTGAGGGCAAAGTCCTTGTCGTAAGTACTTTGAACCCTACTGTCATATTAATACCAGTGCTTGGCAGATAAATGTTAACTGAAATAGACTTAGATACACATGGGACATTGGAAGAGGACATTGAAATGGTTGGTTGTTGGTAAGCTCTGTAGATTCAGTTCCTAATCATGATGACCCAGTATAGGGTGTCTGAGGAGTGGCTGATAGTTTTGATCTGCCAACTTTGCAGTTAGCACTAGCTAGCTTATTCTACTACCACACCAGGACACTGATAAACTACTGATATATACAAATACCAAATATCCAAATATATATACCCTGTTTATTTCAGAAAAAGCATTAATTGTATATATTTTTATAGGCCCAGAAACACCTGTTGATTGAAGTAATATTCATATGCAATGATCTGATTTGTACCAAGAGATTACAATTATGTCGTTAACTGGCCCACATTTCATCCCATCCTCAAATGTTTTCTGCTTAAGGAATGAAAGGCCTAGATATTAAAATTTTCATATGCTTTCTCAATACTTGGCAGGATACTATCACTCTATTTTAAACACAAGGACACTAAAGACAGAAGCAAAATGAGTTATGAAATGGAAGTGTTCATACATTTTCCAAGTCTTAACTTACCTTCATTGGCTGAGTATTTCACCAATAGGATGCGACTTGAGCTTAAAGCAATGAAGATGGCTCCCAGAAGGAATGTATATATTTTTGACAATGAGCAGAGAACACGATGACCACAGCATTTGTTTTCCATTCTGCTGGTTTTTAATTGTCTTGAAAAGAAGAAAATTTTGATGAACAAATATTCAAAAAGAAAACAAATATTGTAATAAGCAAAAATTTTAGGGAAGATCTTCTGGGAGATTTAAACAGTAAGCATAATGCTATATTAAATATCAGTGATTTATGAACAGGAAAGGAAGTCTTTACATGTCTGGCTATTACTATATCAGAGCAGAGTGAAGAAATACAAGAGATACTACATGGAAAGGAGATGGAATAAAGAAAATCAGATAGGAAGGAGAATTCGAGAGACAGAAAAAAGTAGGGCCAGATCAGAACTGCTGACAAAGGTAACAAGTGAGTAGCTGACACTTCAGGGCCACTGGAAGAAAAAGGCAACTATAGAAAACAAACTTTTATACATTCTGAGCTAGGTTGCTAATCACAAGGTCAGCAGTTCAAATCTACCAGCTGCTCCACAGGATAAAGAGAGGTTTTTTGTTCCCAAAAAGATTTAGAACATTGGAAACCCTATACAGGGCCACTATGATTTGGAACCAAGTCCGCAGCACATAACGACCACCACCACCAAGGGCATGTTGTTGTTGCTAAGTGCCATAGAGTCGGTTCCAACCCATAGCAACCCTGTATAAGGTTTCCAAGGAGTGACTGGTGAGCTTGAACCACCAACCTTGTAGTTCAAACAGCTTTGCAGTCTGGCGCATTAACCCACAGCGCCACACCAGGACTCACCAAGTGCTAATTACTAGAACAGCAGTTTTCAACTGGGGGTGATTTTGTCCTCAGGAGACCTTAAACAAGTGTAAACATAATTCTGCTGAACAAGTGCTTGTGGAGCTGACCAGTGGGCTTTTTTCCATGTCTCTTCTCCTTCTCCACCTCCCTCTTCTCCAAATACTTGATGAAAGGCAGTGTATTTTGATGAAGCCTTCAAATAAAGGTATTGCAACAGCAACAACAACAAAATGTCTGGAGACATTTTTGGTTATCACAACTTGGTGTTAGCCCTGGCATAGTGGATTACATGTTGGGCTGTTAACCATAAGTCTGCAGTTTGAATCCACCAGTCAATCCATCTTGATGGGGGGTCTTCCTGTTTTTCTCTGACCCTCCACCTTACCAAACATGATATTCTTCTCCAGCGACTGGTCCCTCCTGACACGTCCGAAGTATGAGAGGTGAAGTTTGGCCATCCTGGCCTCCAAGGAGCACTATGGCTGCACTTCTTCCAACACAGATCTGCTTGTTCTTTTGGCAACCCATGGTACTTTCAATATTCTCCTCCAACACCATAACTCAAAAGCATCAATCCTTCTACGGTCTTCCTTATTCACTGTCCAGCTTTCGCATGCATATGATATTATTGAAAATTCCATGATTTGGGTCAGGCGTACCTTAGTCCTCAAGTTGACATCTTTGCTCTTAAACACTTTAAAAAGGTCTTGTGCAGATTTGCCTAATGCAATACGTCATTTGATTTCTTGACTGCTGCTTCCATGAGTGCTGATGGCTGAATCAAGAAGAAAGAAGTCTTTGACAACTTCAATCTTTTCTCTGTTGATAAAAATGTTACTCCAGTGGTGAGGAGTTTTGTTTTCTTTACATTAAATAGGTAAATATGCTTGACTGCTAACCAAGGAATTTGAGAGTCCACCTAGATGCAACTTGGGAAAAGGTCAATTACCTACTTCTGAAAAATCAGCTATTGAAAATCCCGTACAGTCCTACTGTAAACATAAATCAGGAAATACTTGACAGAAACGGGCTTACTAATTTGGCCCTAAAGGAACTGGCAAGGAGCAGGTTATCTACAAGTCACTTTGAGTCTCTTCAAACATCAATGTATTCCGGCAATGGCCAGCTCTGTGATTTAAAGCCTTCAATTAGGACCATTTCATTTCCTGCTCTAATCTAGCCACCTAATTAGCACTCTAAAATCTGAGAACTAGGCAATAGCAGGGACAAAGAATGACCTAAATTTAAATACGTGTTGAAAATTTCCACATATATTTCTCCTGTAATGGCGCACGTGGAGTCCTGGTGTGGCGCTAAGGGTTAATGCGGTTCAGACTCACCAGCCCCTCTTCGGACAGTGTATATAGGGTATCTATGAGTCGTAACACACTCAATGGAACCTAGGAACAATGGCGCATGTACACCTTCATGAGCTCCTGACAGCTGCTGCTATATCTGAGGGTAAGTAAATTCTGAATGGGGAATAGCTGATTCTTAAGTAATATCACTTCTTTTAGCATGGGCACTACTTTGCGATTGCCTCATTATTCCTTTTCAATCAATTCTATTATGTACTTGAGACGCTGATTACTAAATTGTTAGCATTTGTGCTCCTTATTCCAACAATCTGGAATTCTTTTTCATTCTTATTGGTAACTTTGTCCTTTGTTATTCAGTGCCATCGAGTAGGTCGCGACTCATAGCGACCCTGTTTAGGGTTTCGGATGAGTGGCTGGTGGGTTTGAACAGCCGAAGTTTGTTCTAGTAGAAAAATTCAGGTATGTACTCTTTCCTTAGTAGCAACTCTTCTAAAGGTGGAAAAAGAGCTTATTGGGAAGATATTTGAATGACTTGCATTTTCACTGAACCAGTGGTAGAAATAGAAGATATTTCAAAAATCAGTAAATCTGACACCCTTTTTTGATATGTTGAGGGCACTAAAACCCAGGCAGGTTAAGTAACTTGCCCAAGAACTCCGAATGTATTGGCAGGAATGGTCCAAACCACCAATATGGAGATAGGTGAGTGATGGGCTTAAAATGTCAGCTTTGACATTCTAACTAAGTGGGAGCCTACAGACCACCAATGAGAAGGCTGTCTGCACGAAGAGGGCAGGTTTCCCTACCGGTCAGGAAAGCCCTTCGTGTCACACATGCGCAGTAAGTAATATCTTCTGGCGCGCCCTCCCCTCACACGCACGCGTAGTTCTTTGCCCGCGGGGCGCGGTTACCTCGGTCCCATAGAGGAGCTTGTAGTGGAAGAGCTCACATCCTATAGCAGGGAAAGTAACTGACTAGCACCGTAGTAGCTGAAGTAGGTTTTAGGATCCATAGGCGAAGCTTTGGCAGGGAGAGAAACGAAAAAAACCTCTTCCCCCAAGTCACTATTCCGGAACAGAAAGCCAGATTACAACCCGGTTAGGAAGAAGCGAAAGGAGAGCCCTTTGCGCAGGCGCACTCAATGTTACGCTTACCGGAGGGAGGGGGGAGGCTAACTGATCCCGCCCAGCGAGGCCTGTCTCGCGTCACGTGTGGAGAGTGTCCTAGGTCATGTGAGGCCCAGGTGGCGGTGGAGCTACGGCGAGAGAGTGAGCTAGAGAATGGAAAGCCGGAAGGAGCACGAGTGAAGCAAAAGCGGGGAGAAGACAGCTCTCGAGCGGGCAAGGGGTACGCGTGCGCCCGCTTCTCCCGCCAGCTCTCCCTTGCTGGCAGGTGACAGCTGGGCCCGGTCCGCAGTGCACTGCCTTGTGCGCGAAGAGTGAGCGTCTTGCATTCGCTTGCGGCTTCGGCCGCCCCTCCCCCTCGTCCGGTCCGTCCCGTCGCGTCGCGTCCCTCGAGTGACTGCGACTAGGTGCCGATTCCAGGCGGTAGCCGCGGAGACATATTCTCACCATCCGGTCTGTGTCCCGGATACCCCGGCTGCTTTCCCCACCCCTTCGCGGGGCCGGCCGCTACTCCGGCCCCAGGATGCAGAATGTGATTAATACGGTGAAGGGAAAGGCACTGGAAGTGGCTGAGTACCTGACCCCCGTCCTCAAGGTAAGCCGGGACTAGCTTTCCAGGAGCTGTCAGGCACACGCTCAGGTCTGCGAGGACCCTGGATCCGGTGCCAGAGGGGTCACCGTGCTCTCCCCCTCCAGCAGAGGTTTTGGAGGTAGTAGGGGTGAAACACATAAAAAGGTGCACTCCCCAGCCATGGTCTAACCAGCGGTTCTTTAGGGCTTTCTGATTCCTAAGGGGTAAACTTGTAGCGACGCTGTGTTCGTGCGTCTGTCTCCACCCGCCAGCATTCTGTGTCTTTAGGTATGTCTGGTTGGAAGGTGGTCTGCATGCAATTAAAAAGATGTAAGAACGTGAAATCATGTGAAGTTCTAAACGAGGATTTTGATTAGCTTTTTAACAAATGAAATCTGCTTGATTCTAAAGTGCCATATGTCACTTTTTTAAAGTTTCATGGAAACCGTTTTATAGTCATAAATATGAAATAGTTAAGTTGTGACTGACGTCCCAACTTGTTTAAAGTTTTAGAGGAACAAGGTGAAATTTGCAACATTATTTATTTTAGTATCTTTAGTTAAGGAGCAAAATCCCGCCTCTCCCAAGCGTTTTAAAATAATATTTAATAGTTGTAAACCTTGAACTGAAGAGATTTTAATTAGTGGTTTGACACTGCTATATATTATATATACTTATTTTGGTAATAATACAGTACTTTTTCAAGTAAAAATTATGACACATTAGCTACAATGAAAGTTTTTTTGTTGTTGTTGGTTTTTTTTGCTATTTTCAAAAGTAAATTTCTAGAAACGCATTCAAGCCTTTTTATAACTTTCAGACTAAGATGTGTTCTTTAGTTTGGTAAGTTTATTTTTCATTTCTGAAAAGCAAGCAATAGAAATAAATGACAAATTCTTTGTTTAATTTTGAAATTTCCAGCTTTTAACTAAAACTTTACAAATCTTAATGTGGAGTGAAAATATCTTTGGAAATGTTAAGTGCCATTAAGTGGGTTCTAATGCTTATTCATCCTGTGTAGAGTTTCGAGAAACAACAGGTGGATTTGAACTGCCGACCTTGTGGTTAGAAGTCCAGTGCTTAGCTTAGAGCACCACATCAGGACTCTTTAAATAACATGTTGTTAAGTGCCTTTGATTAGGTTCCAAAGCTCTTGCAGCTCTGCCCCCTCGCCCCCCAATATATCCTATACCTTGCTCATTCTTGCTTAAATCAGGCTGACCTCCTTCCTCTTTGTTACTGTCAGACAGACATTCTTAGGCTTGCTCCTCTTCTTAAGGTCTCTTTTCAAATGTCACCTTGTCAGTGAAGTCTTGCAGTTCAAACTTACCTTACAGTCCAGTGAATTAACTCAGAGTGCCACACCAGGACTCTGTAGAATAAGCACTGACGTGCTCATCTAAAGGTCAGCGGTTCAAACCCACCAACTGCTCCTTGGAAACACTCTATAGGGTCGTTATGAGTCAGAACTTTAACAATGACAATTCTGTTTTAAATAGCCATATTCATCCCTCCACCCATTCTTCTCTACTTTATTTTTCTTAATGGCATACTTTTCTTTGTTTATTGTTTTTTCCCTCCACCAGAGCTTAAACTCTTTGTGAGGGTATGGGTGATTTTGATCTGTTTTATTCATTGTGATATCATCATCCCCAGTGTCTTAAACAATGCCTGGCACATACATAGTTGTTACTCAATAAATATTTGTTGAATGGATATTATTCTTAAATCAGTCTTTTTGTTTTTGTAAACCCTACCATAAAATCTTACATATAGCTTAAAATTTAGGGGGGGAAACCCCCAGTTTCAGTCAAATAACATCTGTGATTTAGAGGAGAGAATAATGTATCAATATCTTGGTAGAGATGAGAATAATGGGAAAGTGCTACATGATTTCCAGATTTTGTTTCTAATAGTGTTCAGTTGAAATGAGACATGGGCTGAATTATAGTGTGTTAAGGAGCCCTGGTTTGGTGCTGTTGGTTAATGCGCTGGACTGCAAAGTCTGCTTTGAACCAGGAGGCCTGTGGTTTAAGTTCACCAGCTGCTTCTTGGAAATACTATACAGGGCCTCTATGGGTCGGAACACGACTCGACGGCACTTAACAACAACAACAACAAAAGAGCCCTGGCAACATAGGGGGTTATGTGTTGAGCTGCTAACCACAAAGTCAGCAATTCAAATCTATCAGCTGCTCCACAGGAGAAAGATGGGCTTTCTGTGCCTTAAAGATTAACAGTCTTGGAAACCCTATACAGTGTCACTATGAGTTAGAACTGACTCTACTACATCACTTAACAATAACAAACATCTTTTAAGGAGTCCTCGTGTGGCCCTATAGGATAAGCACTGGACTGCTAACTACAAGTTTGGCAGTTCAAACCCAACCCACCACTCCTTGGAAACCCTATGTAGGATGACTTCATGTCAGAACTGACTTTACAGCACGTAGCAACAACAAACATCTTTAAAGAATCCCTAGTGGTACTGTGGGCTAGGTGTTGGGCTGCTAACTGAAAAGTTGGTGGTTCAAACCCACCAACCATTCCCAAGGAGAAGGAGAAGGTTGTTTACTCCCATAACAATTTATTGTCTCAGCAACCCTATACAGGGCCACTGTGAGTCAGAATTGAAACATCTGACCTATAGGTGGAAACATCTTTAAGACATTTTCATTGTATTGTAAAGTAAAAACTATCATCACAGAATTGTTATAAGGCTTCCTGGTTGTATAAACTTTGAATGCTTTGCCAAAGAACTTGCTCTGTTATAAACCCAAAGCTAGCCCACTGCCATCAAGTCGGTTCTGACTCATAATGACTCTGCAGGTCTGAGGGCTGAGGCTGTAAATCTTTACGGAAGCAGGCACCCTTTTAGTTAGCAGTCCAATGCTTAATTTAGTGTGTCATCAGGACTCCTTTGCTCTATGATAGTACTTTATTGTAATTATTTTCATGTCAGTTTCATCCAGTAAACCCCATTGTTCCTTGAGGTCAGATTTCCAGTGTTATCCTCGCTTTTATATCTGTTTCATTGCCAGACAAATAGTTACCTGCCCCACTGATATTCCTTAATTAAAATGAAAAATATACATAAAAAGTACATATGTAACACAGTTGTTCTTTTATTCTTTCTTTAGGAATCAAAGTTTAAGGAAACAGGTGTTATCACCCCAGAGGAGGTAAGTATTAAAGAGATTTAGAGGAACATTATATTAACCTCAGTGGTTTTGTGTATTTTATAAGAAAACATTTTGAAATTTAATCTTATTTTGGTTAAAACTGGATTCTGTTGACTATGTTTAGGAAATTTTTTAAAAATGTACGGCTTCCTATAGAAAAGAAGGAGTCCTGGTGTGGTGCTGTGGGTTAGTGCACTGGACTAAAAGGTTGGTTTGAACTGCACGGCCAGCTGTTAATATTCACCAGCCACTCCTTGGAAACCCTATGCAGGGTCGCTATGAGTTGGAATCAACTCGAAGTCACTTAACAACATAGAAGAGAAGGAGATAATTACTTCCCTTTTAATTTTCCACTTCTCATATTTCTCTGTACTTCCTCTCTATTTAGAAATAAGGGTGACAAAGATTCCTATGGTCACTTATCCTTTGCTTGTATTTGTGTCATATTAACCTTTGCAGGGGCCTCTGTGGCCCATGCTGTCTTGGCTCTTGTTTGCACCAAATAGAAATTTTCATGGCTTTTCATTTGGAAACTCTACTCACTGCTTGGACATTAAATTTTCTCTTTATATTCAAATTATATAGTTTACTGCAGCATACTTAACACTGCTTCTTTTCCACCATTCTTTCACTTTTTCTACTAACTAGCTTAGGTTGAAACTTTTAATGTTGGAAATAATGGCCATCTTAGAGGGCAGTTGTATTTTATTGAACTTTTACCATGGAGTTATGTAGGTTTCTCTGTTATGTAGCTAGCTTTACTTTATTCTCCATGAAGAAATAAACACTGGGCTAAAAATTCCTTTTAGAATCCAATATTATAAACAGTTGGATTGTATCAGACTAATTTTTGTTCTTAACATATGGCACAGTATTTATGTGAGCATGACTTTCAACTCACTGAAGACACAACTCATTGGTGGTAGAAGTTAATTCAGAGTTTTGAAAGAAAAATTTTGCAATGTGTCATGTTGTATGAACTGAACTCTGCTGTAAATTCCAAAATTTCAACACAGATAATTAATTGATATTTCAGTTTGTGATTGTGATGAAATCTGTACAATTCCAAATCCTGGTGAATTAGGCACATCTAAAATTATCTTTATTTTTGGTGAAGACGTGTGATGGTATAGAAGGAACCTAGGAGATTTATTTTCTAGACCAATTTCTGTAATCACTTATATTCTCACTTGGTCATCATTTAAACTGTGTAGACTTCTAGTTTGTTCATCTATAAAATGAGAGATTTTGAGTAGACATTCTCTAGAGATTCATTCTAATTATTTTATATGCCTAGCCCTGGTGTGGCACTGTGAGTTAATGCACTGGACTGCAAAGTTGGCTTGAACCACCGCATGGTCAGCAGTTCAAGCTCACCACCCACTCCTTGGAATTCCTATACAGGGTCACTATGGGTCTGAACTGACTCAGTGGTACTTAACAATGACAGTACAGCTGTAGCATAAATATCACAAGTGTGTTGCTTTAAAGGACAGAAATTTATTTTCTCACAGTTCTAGAAGTCCAAAGTCCTGATCAGGGTCTTGGTCATGTTGATGTCAGCCTTGTCACTAGCCCTGGGCATTTTTCATTCCTTCCCTTACAGATGGTCTTCACATGGTCTCTGTCTTTCCCAGTAAGTGTGTGCCTGTTTCTGTGCCTATTTT
This sequence comes from Chrysochloris asiatica, assembly GCF_000296735.1. Lineage (NCBI taxonomy): Eukaryota > Metazoa > Chordata > Mammalia > Afrosoricida > Chrysochloridae > Chrysochloris > Chrysochloris asiatica. The sequence continues at coordinate 14,547,905 of NW_006408579.1, forward strand.
ACTGTTAGTACAACTCAGAAGTTAAAGGTCCACTTATGACCTCAACTGATTGATCCATGGGTTTAGGGGTTTAGATACTAACACATATTTTGTGTGAACAAAATTCAATCCTTAACACTACTTTAGGCTTCATGGGTTTAATACCTTCGGTGCCAAATAACACTAGGATTTGTTCTTAAAGATATCAGTAAAATTCTTCAAACAAAGCTATAATTTAAATATACTCTTGAAATTAGTATATGAAATCAAGCAGTGATGAAAATATTTTGTTCTAGTATGCTTTGACTTAATCTCCTCGGTGGAGAAAACTAATTGGTAAATAGTTGGAGCTAGAGATGTAAGTGTGTGATGATTGGGTAGGATTAAGTTAACTATTTTAAAACAGGCATTAATCTATGCTTTTGACTTTTATCTTCTAATTTAGCTAACTTCTAGCTATCTTTTAGTTTTAAACAAGACATATGTAAGTATTTTGTTAAAAAAAAAAATGAGAGCAAACATTATGTGTATTGTATTGTTCTGGTGTGGCACTGTAGGATAAGCACTAGACTGCTAACCACGAGGTCAGTGGTTCAAACCCACCAGCCGCTTCTTTGAAATTCTATACAGGGCTGCTATGACTCAGAATTGACTTTGAAGGCACAACAACTACAACATGCTAGAAATTAGACACCATGGTGGATGAGTGGATTAAGCATTAGCCTGATAGCTGAAAGGCTGGTGGTTCGAACCCATCAGCCTCCTGGGAAGAAAGATGAGGCAATCTGCTGTTGTAAGGAATTACTGCCTCAGAAACCCTATAGAGCAGTTTTACTCTGTCCTCTGGGGTCAGTATGAGTTTGAATCAACTTAAGAGCTGTGGGCACTAGCTAAAAATACTTTAATGTTGCATGTCTACATGGTTTGATTAAGTAGAGTACTATTTGTAGTGGTTACGAATTGGGCTGTGAACCTTAAGGTCTAAGGAACTCTGGTAGTGTAGTGGTTACAAATCGAGCTGCGAACCTCAAGATCAGCAGTTCGAAACTACCAGCTGTTCCACAGGAGAAATAGGAGGCTTTCTGCTCCGGTACAGATTTACAGCCTTGGAAACCCTGTTACAGGGTCGCTATGGGTCGGAATCGACTCAACAGCACTTAACAACAAATCAGTAGAAGGTGGCTTGAGAAATGATGTTGCTCACCAAAATGTTAATATCAATTTTAGCTTGTGGGAGTAAAAACAAGGATACTTCAAAAAGTTTGTGGGAAAATTGAATTAAAAGGTAATGGAGACTTCCAGTTTGGGGGCGGGAGAAGCAGAGACAGGTAGAGGAGGCTCCTTGGTGGAGGTGTGGAAAAAAAAAACAGAGAAGGTGCTTTTCCAGAGCAGCCCCGCAGCATTGGCTCTAATACAAGGTGGGGGGCATCAGTTTCCCGTACCCACCGGTGGAGAAATCTGACTGTGGAGGGAAAGCATGGCGATTTCTCAATTGGGACCTGCCTGCTCATCCCTCGTTCTGGGCTTAGATCAGAGGGCAGGGCCACAGCCTGGCTGATACAGTGATAACAGCGCTAAAAACCACGGTTCCGCATCTGGAAAAAGAGGTGTGACGGATTTTTCACTTTTCTTTCCTCTTCTCCCCTGTCGCACTCTCTCTGCCCATCCTGGACACCTTCAGGCGGATGGAAGAGTGTCCCCAAAAGGGTCCAGCATTGTGCCCATAGTTTCCTCACGGCACAGGGAAGAAATCCCTAGGAGCCCCAATGGTCCCACAAGCTAATCGTTTGGCTGCTTTTTATGACGTCCTACTCTGGGACTCAGCCCTAAAGTCGACCTAGGTGGGACCCTGTATTCCTGTCTTACCGAACAAGAGACATCAGGTCTGGCCATACAGCCAAACCCCGTATGTGCACCTTGTAGAACCCCAACATAAAAGGCAAGAGCCGACACCAACTACTATATACAAGGATGAAGCTATTTTGAGAAGTATGCTGTGCTTATGCAAATATTTAACTGACCTTCAGAGATAAAACTAGTGGACAATCTTTCTTCCATTCATTTCTCAGTATCTATCTGCGCACCCCCACGGTGGTGACTAGAGGAGGGGCCTCAGCGAGTGGACACCCCCAAACACTGCTAGAGGTTTCTACTGTACATGCATACTGACCTGCACAGCAAAGGCTACTGGACAGTCAGCTATGGCTTTGTTTTTGTTTTTGAGTGGTGGTTTTTGTCTCTACTTTTATATTGTTTCTGTGTTTGGTCCTTTTGGTCTTACTGTTTTCTTGGGGATGGGAGCTTTCTTTCCCTACGTTACCCGAGAAGAGGCAGCAATCATGGCCATACAGCCAAGCTACCAGCATACCCCATAATATTCCACCATTAAGACAAGAGCCAATAACAGCTGCTAGGTATTACACATGAAAAGGGAAGCCTATCTCCAGATCACATCCATCAGAAGACACTTAACAACACAGCAGCATACATTCATTTAATCATTGAAAACGTATCTAACTATTGAAAATGTCCGAGAAAAAAACAACAAAAGATATCAGCACATGTCCAAAAACCGAAAATAGTAACTGAGACAAATGAGCTGGAGGCAGACATAAACTTCCCATTAGAAGAAGAGCAGGCTTTGGATCTGCCTGAGAAGGAATTCAGAGGAATGATATGGAGACAAATCCAAATGCCTCACAGAGGGGTGAAGGAAAATAAGGAAGAAGTCAGGAAAGTGCTACAGGAGCAATCAAATAAGATAGATATAGCATTGGAAACAATTCAAAACCTGCAAGAAGAGGTCCAAGATGATTAATAAAAAAATATCGGAAATTGACAATACACTGAAAGGGCAAAGGAGTAGAGTTGAAGAGATGGAAGCCAGAACCAGCGAGCTGGAAGACAAGTCTCTCAATACTGTTAAGATAGAAGAGCAAGCAGAAAAAAAGGATTAAAAAAGCCTGAAGAGGACCTTAAGATTCATGCTGGATAACATGAAGAGGAATAACTTAAGAATTATTAGCGTTCTGGAAGAGGACGACTCAAAGAAATCCACAATGGACATAGTTGAGGATCTTATGGAAGACAATTTCCCTAACATCTTGAAGGATGAAGAGGTAATCGAATTTTTCCATGAGCTTTTTGGAGCCCCCTCATATTGATGGTAAACTTCACAGTAATTACTAAGAAAAAGCTGCTGTAAGCAATATTGATAATTTAGAAACGTAAGTCTGTCTCTTCCATTTAGTTCTTTTTAACATAAAAACAAGAGCAGTGGTCATTGTTAATATGGATAAATGTACAGGTGTATGAATTACCAGTGCAGTTCCATTTTCTCTTACGGCTTTTCCTTCTAGTTGTGTTTTGTTGTTGTTGTTTCTAGATGCCACAGAAGGACCAGGGGGAAATTGAAGTCAAAGTGTTAGGGTCTTTGACTTCAAAGCACTATCATTAACTTTAAAGAATTTTTCATTTAAAATGTTTCCTATGCCTCCGTTTTGTTAAAGAAATATCCTTTTGGTGGTGATGAATTAGTTCGTTATAACCACAGATGGAAATGTAGCATATGATTGCAGTGATCCCAAAATGCTTAAGACTTGGGGGAGAGAGTGTCACATTTTAGTTTGATTTTTTATCTTTATCTCACCACCTTAAGTAATAAAAAACTTCGTTAAGAGAATTGGGGATACTAGTATTGCTGTTGTGATACTGCTAAATTTTGCCTTACGGCGTGATGGAATAGGGTAAGCCCCCGACTTCAAGGTCAGCTTGAACTACAGGGTTGGTGGTTCAAACTCACAAGCCGCTCTTTGGGTCACTGTGAGTCATAACCGACTTGGGAGCACTTAACAACAATAATGTATTGTCTTTGAAGTGGCTATTTCAGAGTGTTTGATATAATTTAGCTCTCTTAAACTGTTGTGTATAGGCATACTTTTCTCGAGAGGCATTAAAAGATAAAAGGCATTATAACTCTTTGACTATGAAATAAACCCATGAGAAAAATAAAGCAAGAGTTTAGGTTAGAGCTGTTAAGAAATAGAAGCAATTGGGAAAGTATGTGTGCACATTGCTTAAACTGGTATGTTGTAAATTATGCTTAACAGACTTAGTTTTTTTTTTTTCAAAATTTATTGTGAATTGAGTGATACTTTACAGGGGAGAATATAGGATTTGCATTCAACCAATCGTATTTTGTTTCATTACAATGATTACAATCCCCTTCATGCATCATCAGTTAACAGTATTTGCTTCTATTCCCTCTATTTTTGTTTTGTTTTGTTTTGTTTTGTTTTGTTTTTTGATGTACACAAAAACACGCAGGAATTACATAGCCGTTTAAACAACCAAAGGTCACATTCTGTAAGTTCACTTTCTGGCTGCCCACACCCAGCTCTTCTCTCTCCATGAGTTTAGAGTCCTCAGCTACTCTCTCTTTCCATGTCCTCATCTCTGCCTCCATCTCTGGTGTCGCTACTTCTCTGGAATAGGGTCTATGTTCTGCTCAAGCTCTTCCCTCTTTATCTTCTTAAGATCCTATGTTCCTGGAATGTAAGATTAAATACTCCCCCCTTTTTGTTATACAACTTCTATTTTACACTTGTGACCATTGAAATTAGTCATAACAGTTCCTGTTGAATCAAATGAATCCTATCCCCATTTCCTTTCTCCAAAACTACGCAGTGGGGATTCTACCCTACCTCGCACACACTGAAACTAAACTCCCTCATGAAAACCTATAAGCCAGCTGCTTTGTTCCTCTCCCCAACCCCTTCCATTTTAGGTAGCCAATATCTGAGTTCCCCCATCCCTGTCAATCCTGCTTACAGAGGGGATAGGTTTGATCCTTGGTGTGAAGACTCCTTTCCTCTCAGTTGGTCTTTTGAGCTACTACATTCATAAACATAGGTCAAGTTCATCAAATTATAGCAATTTACACTTGCTTCTGGTTATCAAATTTTTTCATCTTCCTCTAGTCAAGTTCTGATCATCAAACCATTGGAGCTAGATCATCAAACAGGTTCTATCTGCAAGTTTGGGCGTTCTTGTGCATCTTTCCACACTTAATATCAGCTGGATGCTTTACTCTCAGCTTTAGCCCTCTGTGGCTAGGTCATTGTCCATGGGCTCAGGAATTCGCAAGTTTCCTCAAACTTTGAACCAACCAGCCCTTCCTCTTCTCTCTATTTCAAGGTCAACAGGAGTCTATGGAACATGGTCAAACTCAGCCCTTATCTTCATTGCTGCCTTTCCCCCACTTCCACTCTTATGTAGACCAATGTGGTCACCAGCAAGCTTACATGCCTGCTTGTGTGTTCCCTTTGGGTTTCAGTCTTGGAGGAGGTTTGTCCTGACCCTCCAGGCAAGCAGCTTACTTGTTCTTGTAGTAACCAAACAGATTGCAGTATCTGTTGTGTTTTTTGTTTTTTTTTTTCTTGCTGGTCTTTCAAGAAGTATCTTCTGTTTCTGTGGCAACTCCAGGCTTGTCTGCTTGTCCTTTCGAGTGGGAATGTCCCACCTCAGAAATTTAGGATGGGGCTCAGGATTCCACCTAAGGTCCTATACACTACAAAGGCTCCGGAAGAAGCCTATTTCACTGGGCAAGTTCTAGAACCCCTTTTAGGTATTCCATAGACTCAAGATAGGTTTACAAGCTTTCTGTAATCATGTTTCCCAACATTCCATTCTATCCCACTCAAGTGTGTGTTTGACAGTAGTAGGCAAGGGAAACCAATATAAGATAGTAGAGCACAGGTTGGGGAGTAGTTAAATCTTAACAGACTTTTTTTTTTTTTTTAACTCTTAAGAGTATGCAGGATTTCTGCCCTCCAGTATAGCTAGCTCCTGCCTAAATTGGAAATTCTCAAAAGGGGGTGCTGTTTCTCCCTACTTCTGTTTTTAATTGCTGGATAAAATTAAAAAATGTGTATAATCAGTTCACTCAGAAAGTGAAAGGTTTGTTAGCAGACAATATCTTGATTAACTTGTTTTTAAAGTCATTCCAAAAGCTTCTGTTTCCCCCCTTTTATATTGGCACTACATTTTTCTGTTTTTAATGGTGCCTTTGGATTCCTGGTGTGTGGTGCTGCAGAATAATGCACTGGACTGCAAGGTCATTTTGAACTTCAAGTTCAAACCCACCACCCACTTCTTGGAAACCCCATACAGGACTACTATGTGACGAAACCAACTTGACAGAACTTAACAACGATTTCATTAAAAGTATGAAAAAAAGCTTTATAATTTGCCCTTATCTAAATTAAGGGGAAAAGACACAAAGGAAAAACATGGACTGTGACACAATTAACTCACCTTACATTATAGGATTACAGGCTTGCATGAGAGGCTGAAAAAAAATGGAATTAAATGATAATGGAATTTTTCTATAACTTTCTTAAGGCCCCCACATAATTTAACAACTTTTCCAGAGGTTTTCATTGAAATTTTTAACCAATAGCAACTTTGGAGTCTTGGTGTGATGGTGTAGAATAAGCCCTTTTGAATCGCAAGGTTGGTGGTTCATACTCACTTGCTGCTGCTCCTTGGAAAACCTATAAAGGGTGGTTTTGAGTCAGAACCGTCTTGACAGCACTTAACAAAAACCTTTCATTTATTCCTAAAGTGGGTATTTGACAGTTTATGCCTTGTTGTTACGTGCTTTCGAGTTGGTTCCAACACCTAGTGACTCTATATAGAGTTTTCCAGGAGCAGCTGGTGAGTTTGAACCTCCTACCTTGCAGTCCAATGCTTATCTTGCAGTGCCACACTAGGACTCCTGGGGGTACCCTTAACCTTTTTTTCATTTTATGATATGGTATGCTGTTAGCATTATTTAACCTAATGACAAAAATGGAATTTTTTTTTTTTTTTTAAAGTTTTTTTTCTTCCAAATTTATTTGAATTTTTATGTTAAAAAGTATAGTTTTAATAATAATTAAAATAAATGTTCAGACTTGGAGAATGATTTAATTCTGTTTGCATTTGCATTTGATATTTGGTACTAAAGTTAACATCAGATGATCAGTTTGGTATTTTACCAGCATACATTCAGTGATATTTATTTTTTCCTTTTCTTTCATTCTAAATCCTGAATAGTTTGTGGCAGCTGGAGATCACTTAGTCCATCACTGTCCAACATGGCAATGGTAAGTAACTTTGAGTGAAGAATGGAAAATTAGATAAAAGCTATGACTTGGAAATTACAGAAATTTGAAATACAGCTTACTATATGAAAATTAGAATGATTAGTTTAACCCAGTTCTATTAGATGTTTCTATGAAGCGGTGTTCCATTGACAATAAAAGTAAAATAAGGGTAGAAAAATGCATACTGTACATACTCTGTTTTGTTCTGTTAGCAGAAAAGATGGGTGTTTTTGAGCTAAAAATGCCTTACTCACTTTAGGCTTGATTTTATGGTGGTTCTTTAAAACATAATATTCAGGAATTTAATAAATTTGATGGCTTTTTTTTCATATTAGCAATTATTTATTGAACATTTTTTATTGTAGATAAACTAACATTAATTGACATTTACTGTTAAAATTCAAAAGCATTGTGTCTCTTTATAAATAACTGTAACTATTAAAGAGTTATATTTTCTTCATTAACTTTTAATTGCAAAAGTAATTTAAACAAATTAAGAATTCTAATAGTACATGTTTTAAAAATATGTTGAATGATAACAGTGTTTTAAATGAAATGTGGTTTCATTGCTTTCAAGCACTTATGGTAAACCTCCCTGACAGTGAATGAAAACTTATCCCAGTACAGACAGAACTCTCTTAATAAGGCTAGAGGTGTTTGATATTACCACCTTGTTTGGTTATAGGGGCTTTAATACTTGTATAACCTACCTCCTCCTCAAACCATGGCACTTTTTATTGTAGTTCAAATGAACATTTTTTATTTGGGAACAGGAATTCCAGAATTAATGAAGTTCTAATTGATAATATTTTTAAACATTTAAAGACCTTAAATAAACTATTTATAACTAGAGTTTGCTAGCTGTGATCTAGTTCATTGTAGTTTTTATGTTTAACATGCATCCAAGACAGTTGTCACTACTTTTTAACAATTGCTTCTCATTTTCTAGGACATTGGTTTTATGTACTTATTTAGCAGATTTATTCCCTTTTTTTTTTTTTTTAATGTATTTCTGTTCCATATTTAAAATTGAGTTCATAGAAGTTCTGTGATTTAGTAAGGGTGGTTAGCATTTTTATCTGTTAAAAATGTATTTACTAAGTTTTAATCTATAAGATATATTTCAAGTCAATTAGGTTTATAAAATTTAACATGCATTTTTTATAAAGAACTAATTTATGATTACTTCAATAGAATATCCATTTTTTAAATCAAAATTTCTTTATCACATATCATAATTATCTAATTAGTATAGTTATTGACTTAGAGCATTATTGTTGTTAAGTGCTGTCAAGTCAGGTCTGACCCATAGCAACCCTGTGTGGGGTTTCCTAGGCACAGCTGGTGAACTTGAACTGCTGACCTTGCAATTCAAATTGACCTTGCAGTCTGGCACATTAATCCACGGCGCCATACCAGGACAGGGTGCATACATATATATGGACAGGATTTTCTTTTAGCAGACATTTGTAGTTTATAGTCCTACTTTATGAATTGTGTAGGCTGAAATAATTTTATTATAATTTAGGACTCATTTATATTCTACTTCAGTGTTAACTTTTTTGGCTGGGTTGCTAGGTCCAAAGGCATCATCTGTTTAAAATCAATGGTAGAAAGAGGTTTTTGCATTTCCATACTGTCTTTTGTACAAACCTCAAGTAGCTTGTGGAGCATTCTTTCCTCAGTACTTGTGGTGTTTATCGTAATTTTGTTGAATTTAACACTTGGGAATTGTCTAGAGAATCTAAGAGGGTTGTCTAATCATATTGGAATGTAAGCACATTATCATGTACTTGACTGAAGTTTAAAAACATTTATGGTTGTGTACTTGTGACAGCCACCAAATGTCATTCTAGCTCTAGCCAGTTGCAATAGATAACCCATAGAAAACCTTCCTGAGGGATTTCAGTGTACCTTAGAGAAATTGTAAGGGTTGCTGCTGCCTCTGACCTGAAGAAAGAGTAGTGCTTAGTAGCAAGAGTCCTGGAGTCTTTGGCTTGATCCTGGTTGTTCCACCTTCTGGTTTTGACACTGGGAAATTTGACCTCTTTTAAGATTTCAAAACTATCTGCCGTTCTGCAGGAGACCTATGAGGCTTTCTGCTCCCATAAAGATTTAAAGCTTCGGAAACCCTGCACAGGGTCGCTATGAATCGGAACTGCCAGCAGGGCACACAACCATCTGAGCATCACCAAGCTTTAATTTGTTGTTGTGTAGTGCCGTTGAGTCGGTTCCGACCCTTAGCGACCCTGTATAGGGTTTCCGAGGAGCAGCTGGTGAGCTTGAACTGCTGACCTTGCCTATAAAATGGAGATCGAATATTATCTGGAGTCGCGGTATGGCACTATGGGTTAATGCACAGGACTGCAAAGTCAGTTTGAACCACAAGGCTGGTAGTTCAAGCTCACCAGCCACTGCTCAGAAACCCTATACAGGGTCACTATGAGTTGGAACCAACTGGACGGCGCTTAGCAACAACATTACCTACCTTTTAGTGATATAATGTTTATGTTTTGAACCTTTTAATAATAGCTTAATTTTACTCATCATTATACTTCATGTACTCAACATTATATTTTGTGATTCAAATCATCTATCCCCTAGTTCTGATTTTTATACAGTGGTTGGAATGGGATCTTGCCAACTACCTACATTGTTAAGTAATGTAATGCAGCTTTTTTTTGTGCCTCTTGTAGGCCTGGAGATGAGCATTACTTTAGGATTAAAAATGTGAATGAAATGATACAATAGTGTACAACAAACTTTGTTGTTGTTAAGTGTCTTCAAGTCAGTAGTTCCAACTCATAGTGATCCTGTATAGGGTTTCCTAGGAGCAGCTGGTAGGTTTAAACCACCAACCTAGCAGGTATCAGTCCAGTGCTGAGCCTACAGTGCAACACCAGGACTCCCACTGTTGTTGTTCTTGCTAGTTGCAATTCCTGATTGTAACAGCACTCGGCACACTTCCTCCCTGGATATTTTGTTTCCGTTCACCCATCTCTCCTGCCCCTTCCTGCTCTCTAAACTTGGTTGGTTTTTGGACAGATAGATGTAGCTGTGGATTGTATAGTTTTGAAATTAATATGAGATAGCATTGGTATCATATTTGCTTCATAAATTTGTGTGTGTGTGTGCTTTTCATTGTTTTCAAAGGGCTACAGGGGAAGAATTGAAAGTGAAGGCATACCTACCAACAGGCAAACAATTTTTGGTAACCAAAAATGGTAAGAATTGTGTTGTACATATTAGAAAACTTTGCACAGTTTTATTAGGGAAAAACAACTTAAACCTTACTGGTCTTAATTTGTACTTAAAGCTGTGTTTACAGATTCTGTCAGACAAAAATTTGGAAACTTAATGAAGCCCTCCACTTTCTTCTGTGGAGATTTTATTTATTTTTTTTTTTTACCATTTACTTAGCTGACCTTTATCTCCTTCCTTACCCTCCCATTTTGCTGTTTTTTTCTTTTCCCAAAAGGACCTAATAATGTAATTGGACGAAGAGGGCCTTAAGCACAAAGTTGGACTATACTGTAATTGAACTGTTTTTTGAAGTTAATGTCAAAATCATAATCTAGTTAGTTATTTGACTGTAATTTTCTTTAGATTGACGTTTCTCATGGAAAGTGATACTCCTGTTGATACTAAAATCTCTAAAAAACTAAAGAATTTATTATCCATTGTGTCATCGAAGGCTTGCTCATAGGCCCAAAAAAGTTTTTGAAACACAGTATTTTGCTAAATTAATTTGAAAGCAGTATCAAAGGGTATCTTAATCCCAAAGTAGTAGATTGATTTCTGTTGAACTTCAGCCAGTATGCTTTTGTTTTCTAAGTGCTATCGAGTTAGTTTCAACTCATAGTGACCTTGTATAGGGTTTACAAGGAGGAACTGGTGACTTTTAATCACCCAACTTGCAATTCAAACCGATCTTTTGATCCAGTGGTTGTTGTACAACGCCATACCAGGACTCTCTTAACCAATATAGGAAAGGAAAAATAATATATACAAAACATAAATTTTTCTTATCTTTGGCATTTTTTTTTTAATTAGAATCGATAGTTGTTAATACTCTAGCTTGATTTTGAAAAAATCAGATTTATTAGTCTTATGGCATGATGGGTTTACCCTGTGATTATATAATTTCAGGCTTATAAATAGTAATAATAATAAGACCCATTAATTAATATGTATGCTGTATGGAAACATTATCACCAGCATTGCATAGTTGTTGTTAAATGTCATCAAGTCATAGCAACCCTGTATAGAGTTTCCAGGGAGCAGCTGGTGAGTTTGAACTGCTGACCTTGCAGTCTTAACATTTCAGTGCTTATCCTGCAGTATCGTGTAAATGAATAAAATTCAGCAGTACAAAGATTTCAAGGCTCTTTATTTATTGCAAATAACAGAAACAAATATGAATTATGAGTTTCATATTGAAACTTCTGTTAGCCTTACAAACTTGAGGTCACCTCTCGCACCCTTGAGTATTAACAGTTGGTGTATCCATGTTCTAAGAGTAAAACTATTAAAATAAGGTTGTCTTTTTTATAAGGCTGAAGTTGAACAACATCACTTCTGATTTTAACCTGTTGTTTTTCACAGACCATCAGCATAAAGAAATATATTGAGCACTCTCAGTAGAGCACTTTCTTTAGTCTCTGAAGTACAGGGAAAAGCTAATGTAGCCAAATAATGCATTGTGTGTGGGTTGACTATAACTGGGAATGAATCACTTTCTTTAGACGTGAATTATACTATTATAGAATATATAGATGGTGCATATGTTACATCATTGTAGAATAAAAGTTGATGGACAGGCTTTTTTTTTTTCTAATAAATTTCAGGTAGCAGGTTACATGCTGTAACTGCACTTGCCATTTCTTTATAGTGCCATGTTACAAGCGGTGCAAGCAGATGGAATATTCAGATGAATTGGAAGCTATTATTGAAGAAGATGATGGTGATGGGGGATGGGTAGATACATATCACAACACAGGTAAGATGAGACCAGAATGGTCTCAGAGTTTACATTGTTTAAACTTTTTCACAATCTTTTATTACAGCCTTGATCAAAAGAAGAGGATGCATCCAGACAATATAACTAACTAAATATCTGGCAATGAAGAGTAATTGGTAATTACTGAATGAAAAGTGAAAAAATGTTCAGGACTATAAACTCCATGAGATAAAGATTTATTGCTGAATTCTGTATCATGGAGTCCTCGTGTAGCCCTGGAGGATACGCACTGGTTTGCTAATTGAAATGTCGGCAACTGGAACCCATTCAGCCACTCATTGAAACCCTACACGGGGTTACTATGAGCCAGAACCAATTCAGTGGCACTTAACAATCACAGCAGCATCATAAACCCACCAGCTGTGCCTCAGAAACCATAAAAAGGGTCACTGTGAGTCAGAACTGACTCAACAGCACTTAATTAGAACACTATCACGTGCCTAAAGATACTCTGGTGGCGCTATAGGGTAAGCATCGGAACTGCTAACTGAAGGTTGACAGTTCAAACCCACCAGTTGCTCCATAGGAAAAAGATGAGGCTTGCTGTAAAGATTTACAGCCACCGAAACCATGTGAGTCAGAATCAACTTGATGATACTGGGTTTGGTTTTATGGTTTTGTCGCAGTGCTTGATAAAGAAATTGTTCAATAAATATTGTTAGTGTGCATTTAACAGAATATTGTTAAATAGAATAAATGTAAGCTTTTCTTAAGTGTACATTTGCATACTTTTTTAAAGTCTTGAATACATTTTTTTTTTATTCCAAGCCCCATAAAATCTATTTTATCATTATTTTTATGAAACTGTGTAAATGTATAATGTTGCATACAGATGTAGCTAACTACCATTCATGCCTCGTTTTGATGAAGGAAATATGTTCTGAGTTTAAATCTTTGTTATTGAGACAATTTTTCTCCCTCTAAGTTGTAGAGACTCAGAGGTATGTGAATACATTCAATAGTAGCAATAGAGCATCGCTTTATTTGTTGTTGCCACTTTTGGCATTTTGGGCCAGATGATTCTTTGCTGTGGGCAACTTTCCTATGCACTGTAAGATGCTCAGCAATATCTCTGGCCTCTACCCCCTGTTTTCCTGTAACATGCCCCAATTATGGCAACCAAAAATGTCTCTTGTTAAAGTGTCATAGAGTTGGTTCCAGAAAATAGCCACAGGCATCTAGGATGTCTTTGAACCAGCTGGTGGGTTTGAATGGCCAACCTTTCAGTTTGCAGTCCAGTGCTTACCAGACCACACCACACCACACCAGAACTCTAGATGTTGCCAAATGTTCTATGGCTGGCAAAATTACTGTGCACAATTCAGACCCACTGCAGTGGTAGTGGTGGTGGTTATGTGCTGAGGAGTCGGTTCCGACTCATAGTGACCCTCTATAGGGTTTCGGAGGCTGTAAATCTTTACGGGAGCAGAAAGCCTCATTTTTCTCCCACCACTGCAATAGACAGAGCTAAGTAACTTACACAAGGCACAGTACCTCTTTAGATCTTTTTCTCCTCTGTCTGAATAGGACACTGCCATTTGCTTCCTTATAGAGATACAACACAGATTTAGAACTTCTCCTGTGTTATTTACGCTAACAAGACTTGGGGTTTTGAAACTCATTTGCATCTTAATTGGTTGTGTGTTATGTTCAAGCTTGCAGAAGACAACATATTCAACAGTCTTAAAATAATTTCAGTCTTTTTTCCCCCTCCACTAAGTACAGCCTCTCCTTTTTTTTTAAATCCAAAATCTTTTAGCTGCTTGCTTTAATTTTCCCAATGAATGTTTTGAAAGATCTGAATGGTACATTTGTAGTAAAATTGTCTGTTGACTGAAGGGAACATTGGCTACAGCACTATGTGATCTTAAATTAATGAGTTACTATGTTGTCTATTTGTATTCTGTTCCTTAATCACATACGCAAAATCCAGGTGCATATTTAAAAAGGCATTTACAAAAGCAAGTGTCACAACAATTAGATTGACAGAAATCTGTTACAAAAAGGGGACTCACAATTAAAACTGTTTGCTCTGGTAATAGGAGATAACTATCATTTTTGCACATGGAAACAACTACAACTGATCTGATGTACATAATAAATTCTAATCAGTGTTTATTAGAGATAACTTTGGAGTCTTAGATTTAAACTATATTCCAATTTCATTAGAGCATGGCTTCCAATTGAGTCAAAGGGCCAGATGCCTTGCTTTATGCCTTCTTCTGGGCTTCTTTCTTTCCAATCAGCCTTTGAGCGAATTACCTTCATTAGAGTGGTCAGAACTTTCTTCTTTGCCAGTTTTGTCCCACGTTAGAAGAGTCTGGTTTAATGGTTTTGCAGGATAATGCACTGGAGTGACTGGTTGGTTTGAACCGCAAGGTTGGCAGGTCAGGCTCACCAGCCGCTCCTCAGAAACCCTATACAGGGCCACTAGGGGTCGGAAACAACTCAAAAGTACTTAACAACAACAACTACATTACTGGAGTCCTGGTGTGACACTCTGTGTAAGCACTGGACTGCTAACCTCAAAGTCATCTGTTGAAAAACACGAGCTACTCCTCAGGAACTCTATACAAGGTCACTGAGAGTTGAAACTAACTCGATGGTACTTGACAACAGCAACTACATTATTACATTTTAAAGGATTTAAAGACATTCATTTTCTTTGTTTTTCTGAACAGGATTCAGTGACTCATTTTGTAATATCAGTTAGTTGTGTTAAGTATTTAGGGCTTACAGTTGTAATGTAACTAACACCTTACACAAATTTCTAGAAAAACTATGAGGTAAAGACTTTATGCAAGAGCTATGGATTGTGACATTTTCTACTTGTAAAAGTGAGCTAATCATTCTTTTGTTTAGGCATGTCCAGCAGATAATAGCAAAGTTTTTGAAGATTAACAAAAGATCTAAGCATACTTTTATTTTTTAAAGTAAGTTAATTATTACCGTTTTGTTGGATTTCCAACACTCATTAATCTGTTGGAGAACACAGGCATATATTTTTAATTGGAAATATTATCTAGTGAACTGGAGTTGGAGGTGCCTGCTTAATACCTACTTTGAGACAACTAGGTTCTAATGTATTTACTCAGTGAGAGTGCATTGAGCCAAAAGTCAGCAGGTTTCAGTCCCAGTTGCTTCACCTAACGGACTTTGAGGTTAAAGTAAATCGTTTTTTAAACTCTCTCTTGAGATGTCATTTGTTAAGATGTCATTGTTTACAATATGAAAGATAACTCTGGGTTATTTATTCCTAGTAGGTTCATTTGCAAAATTGCTGCTAGCATTTGCCACTTCATTTCAGAGAAGCTGTGTGAGTTTAGCTATTTTAACTGTCTTTATAGAAATCAAATCAGATAAATTGGAATACTTAACTTAATTTTAGTTACTCTTTTGTGTTGATATTTAAACAGGTGTTGCAGGAGTAACTGAAGCAGTTAAGGAGATTACACTGGAAAGCAAGGTACTGGTTAATTAATTACATTTCTAATTTCAATGACCTCATTATTGCTAATAACTACATTTGTAAAATTACTCATTTCCCCCCCCAACTCTAATTATTTATTAGCAAGTTACTTCTAAATTCCAGTAATTTCTGCTCCTGCCTCGCCCATGTTTTTGCATTACCATACCAAAAAAATTAGTGTTTCCTATTTTATTCTTAATCTCTAATATATAATATATATCTTTTTAGAGTCTAACTGGTAAAAATTACTATTTTTTACTATTAAGAAGTTTTAGAACTTGAATGATAGTCTAAATTAGAAAAAAAAAATTCTTAAGTTATTTAGTACTGCTATTATAGAAATACCTGTAATGGGTTACTTTAACAAACAAATTTATTTTTTTCACAGTTTAGGAGGCTAGACGTCCAAATTCAGGGTCCCAGTTCAAGAGAAATGTTTTGCATCTGTCAGCTCTGAGAAAGGTCCTTGATGATCTTTGTGGCATCTTTCTTAAGACCCCCTCCATATGTGCTTATTTAGTCTGCTCAAGACATACCCTACATGTAAAGTCCTTTCCAAGTATGATAATAACCACAGGATTTATAACACATTTGGCGGGGAGGGAATTCAGTCTGTAACAAAATAGAGTATTGTGTAAGTAGAAGTTTTGGAGGGTTTTTCCACTTGTTGAATGTTAAGTGCTGTCGAGTTGGTTCCAACCCATAGCGACCCTGTATAGGGTTTCCGAGGAGCTGCTGGTGAGCTTGAACCACTGACCTTGCAGTTCAGATGGCTTTGCAGTCTGGCGTATTAACCCACAGCGCCACAGTAGTGGACATTAATGAAATGTTAGTGTTTATAATTTGACTTTAAATTGTATAAAGTAGTTTAATCATTCACTAATTTCTTAATATTTTAGCTTTTTACTTTTGAAAATTGAAATGTAAACTTGAGCTTAATTTCATCCAGGATCATTACATTTTGAATGAGTGTAATCTAAATCAGTTTAGTTTAATGCTATGGTTTATTTTGGGGGTGGGGGAGAGTATAAAATAATAATTGGTTGGGACTTTTGGGTTTAGAAGTTTTCAGTTAACTCAAGCAGTATGTATTATATTAACTTTCAATCCTAAAGAGAGAACAATTGCAGTTTTCTTTATATTTTCAGTTTGAAATAATTTGACACATTACACCATCTGCCTTCACTCTTACCATTTTTAAAATCATTTTGTTAGTAGTTATATCTCTTAAAGGATAGACTATTTAGATGGACTAATTGCATTCCTGTTGTCCGTATGAAACATTGCCTGCAGTAGTTACTAGTTTAAGAAGATATGCTTTGTATGTTTTTGCCATTGGAATCTTCAGGAAGTGTTGACTAGAGCTTAATAGAATGCAAAATTGAGTTTTGTTTTGTTTTGTTTTTCACTGTAGAATTTTTGTTTGCTGGGGATTAAAGTTGAGTTCATTGGCTTTAGGTTATCCTTTTGAAATTCTGCTTTTTGGAGAGTCGGCATGACTAAGGAAAAATCACACAAATGGCTTTGCTAACTCAGAAGCACTACCTGTTTACTCAGCCAATTACCTTTATGTTATGGTTGATTTCTGTAAGTGTCCCCATTTAATCTGTTTTATATGTTGTTGCTGTTTGATGCTGCCGAATCTATTCCAATTCATAGCGATCCTATATGGGGTTTTGAGGCTATACATCTTTGAGGAGCAGAAAAAGTCTTTTCTCCTGTGGAATGGTTGGTGAGCTGGAACCACTGACCTTGTGGTTTGCAGCCCAGTCTTGTTATACAGAGCCATCCACTCTTGTGTCTTATATGGGAGAGTTCGTGGAAAAATTAAAAGATAAGATAGTTTTTCCATGAGCTTTTTGAAGCCCATTGTTTTTATTGTATCTTACTGTTAAAGTCATTTAGTATTGCATATGCTTCGGCCTTTGGGAATAGTGTGGGTGACTTTCATTTTGATAGATTTATAAAAATTCTCTCAAGTAAGTGTGATAATGGTGGATAATGGTGTTTTGCTTATTATGCCACAGCCTCATGCCCTGCAGGATGAAGACTAAATCAGAATAACATTTGACTAGCATATATCTTCCTACTTAATGTGGTGGCGGTGGTGGTTGTGTGTTACGGAGTCGATTCCGACTCCTAACTTCCCTGCATAGGGTTTCTGAAGCTATAAATCTTGGGAGCAGAAAGCTTCATTTTTCTCCCGCAGAGCAGCTGGTAGTTTTAAACTACTGACGTTGAGGCTCCTTATATATAGATTATGTTATGTATTGTAACTTAGTGCTTACAGAACTTGCCATGCAAATCCAAGTATTAATTGTTGTTGTTGATGTCTACTATAGTTTATCAAGTATCATCACCAACATGATTTAAATGTCTTTTAATGATCAGTTTTCAGATACTGACCCATCTAATAGTATGCTCGACACTGGCAGGATTGCTGCTGTAGTTTCAAATTTGAGGTTCAATATAATTTAAGTTTGTAGTGGTAAATAGAATCATCCTTAAGTAAAACCGTAAATCAGGTGAAATTGGATGCCCATTTTACTGACATTACTATACTGACTTATAATTTTCAGGGTATCAGTTTCGTGAAAAAGATAATGGATTTTTATAAATCACAATGTATTTATAAATTGAAATAAATTATTACATAAACCAAACCCTCATCCTGTCTAATGTATAAATACATTACAATTTACAAATATAATTTCTCCCTCCTTTAAATTACATGTAGGCAAGTTAACGTAACTTTGAACTGAATTTCTAAGACATAAATTTATTTTAATGTTTTTCTCATTGGAAATTGCATTCCTTTAATTAACACTTCATATTCCTGTACCTTTGATAATTTTCACTCATAGCACTTATTAGCACATGGCTGTAAATAACTGGTTTATGAGGCTGTGTCTTCCCTAGTAGAATGGAAGTTTCTGGAGGAAAAGAACTGTCTTGTCACTCTTATTTTCACACTGGTTAGAAATGTACTGACAAATGGGAACTCAGTAGTTGAACTAATGAACGTATTTAAATGACTTTACAATTAATTTCAAAGGACAGTATAAAACTCCAAGATTGTTCAGCATCATGTGAGGAAGAAGAGGAAGACGAAGGCGAAGCTGCAGATATGGAAGGTATTTGCCTTCTTGATTTGTTTTAGTCACATTGCATTATTTATTTCACAGTATATCTGATTGATATGAATGAAGAATTCTACTTCACTAAGTTTTAAATATTAACATTTAGCAACCTAGCGAGGATTTTGTTTAGTTTAAATTTAATCAGTGTAAAGCTTGCCTTGATCTTGAACTCTCCTACTTTTCCTAGGGCATAGTGTTAACAGCATTACTTCTACTAGGAAGAATATCCATTATAAATGTCTAATGCTGGGTAAATCTCTAGGATGCAGATTCTTAAGCTACATATTTGCTCATATGTTTTTGTAAGTTTTTTCATTTGAAAACACCTTTCTGCTAAAATTCTAACAATGATTCTTAGTGGGATCTTTTTGAACTACACAGAATCTCTGAGATTCTGAAATGTCCTCTTAGAACTATTAATGCAGAGCCACTGCATCGGTGGATCACTGTTATAAAAGATTGAGATCCACTACACTAAGAGAACAGAGTCAGGCAGGTCTGTGAGTGTCTGACTGTTTTATTAATAAGGTGATCTTTAGTGCATACAAAACCTCAGACATTTAAAACTTGGTGACGCTATTGGCTGTCACTAGGGTTCCTTTCTGTTAAGTCAATCCACCTTTAGTCTTCTCATCTTCTCTACATCTGGTTCTGGTAACCATTTCTCCTCCCTTGGTTTCTGTGGCACTGGATTTTTCTCCTCCATCCTGATTTGTTTCTTCTTAGTCTTCTGGGGGCTCTTTGCTTCTATGATGCTGGGGGCTCTTTGCTTCTAGGATGCTGTTTGATGGGATATATATATAATTTTTTTTTTTTTTCTGTTTATACTCAAAGATCTTATTTACTGCATGGTTGCGTACTTCCTATACTATGGTCTAGCACTGAAATTTGTACAACAGGAAAAAATGGTGTATACGTTACATCAGAGTCTACGAAAGTTTAAATGTGAATTTGTGTACACACACACACAGAAAGAGTATGTTAGCAGTTGGAGGAAAGGAAAATGTTTAAAAGGTCTGGGGGCCATGTCCGACCTCCTCCAACTTCACAAGGGGAAAGGAGCAGTATCGCCTTCCTAACACTAATTCCTGTGAGGTGGGGATCGGACATACCTCTACTCTTCAACCTTCCTTATCCTATTCTGACATCAACCTTCCCTCCCATGGAATTCTGCTTCTCTGCTAACTTCCGTAACCCCACACAGTAACCACACAGAAATCAACAGACAGTACTCATGATTATGAGGTTTATGAGTTTATTATGAGGTTAACAGGGTCTAATTGAAAATAAAAACTCAGAATACAACAGTTCTCTAGTCAGTATCGTCTCTTCTCAGCTATGCCATAGGCATTTTCATTGTAGCCATGTGGCCCCTTGGCCTCTGCCCTGCTTGTTGAAGTGTTACAAGCTCCTTAAGCACTGCTGATAAATGCCCAAAGGGCTCTCAGTACGTAAGTCAGTCTCCTGCCTAAAGGCACTCCACTTTACTCAATTATTTTCAAGTCCACATGAAACCTAGCTGTATGTTTGTTCTTAAATTCTAGTAAGGTTTCTGTTTTTATTTCCATAGCCCTAAGGAAATCTGAATGAGTTACTTGTAACCAAAATGGCTCACAGCAGCTTCACATACCATCTCTGTGCTCAGGATTTCCACATCCAGCCAGATCAAAACTTCAGATCTTGTTCAATTTCATTTCTACATAAATGGCTCACAGTTGTCAGAAGCTAAGCTCATCACCTTCATACACAAATGCTCTGAATTCTCTCTTGCTATGAATGCCACACAGTTGCTCAAGGTGGAATGGGGAAATAAGGAGAGAACTCTATGAGGAAAGCACTACTTTCAGAATATAAGTTGTTGTTATTGTTAAGTGCCGTCGAGTCGATTCTAACCCATAGCGACCCTATATAGGGTTTCCGAGGAGCAGCTGGTGAGCTTGAACCACCGACCTTGCAGTTCAAATGGTTTTGCAGTCTGGCCCATTAGCCCACAGTGCCACATAAGTTGTGGGACTACCTTAATGTCAGCCTTTTAGTATAGTTGTTATATTTCTCTTGGATAATGTGAAGCATTACTTTACATGGAATTTTGCTCAAAAACTTTTGATGTGTACCTAATATATTTTTTTGTTGTTAAGTGCCCTGGAGTCAGTTTCAAATCTCATAGTGACCCTGTGTAGGGTTTCCAAGGAGCAGCTGGTGAGTTTGAGCCACTGACCTTGTGGTTCAAACCGACTTTGCAGTTCAGTGCTTTAGTTAATTTTCATTTTCATTCAATAACTATTTATTGAGCAATACAGTGTCTATGTGGAGATAAAGCAATAGATGTACTGTCATAGAGTTTACCATTCTAATTGGTGGTGGCTGTGTGCCTTGAAGTCAGTTCCATCTCATAGCGACACAGGGTTTCCAAGGCTATAAATCTTTTACGGGAGCAGAAAGCCTCATCTTTCTCCTATGCAACAGCTGGTAGTTTCGAACTGCTGACCTTGAGGTCAACTCATAACCACTATGCTATGGGAAGGCAAATGAAAAACGATGTATAAACAAAGTATGTACTTTGTTATATAATTGTGTTACAGAGAAAAATTAAGGAGGGAAAGGGCAAGGGCTCCTAGGGCAGGGATGAATGCTGGCTGTTTTTAAATAGATTGGTCAAGGAAGACCTCATTGAGAATGTCATTTGAGAAGAGCATAGAAAGAAGTGCATAAGCAAACTGTTTGGGTATCTGGGGCAAAAAGGCAGCGACTCTGAGGTGAGTTATATAAAATACTGAAATCCAAGCCAAACCCACTGCCAGGGAATCAATTCCTGACTCATAGCGCCCCTGTATAGGGTTTCTGAGGCTATAAATATTACGGGAGCAGAAAGCCTCATCTTTCTCTCATGGACCAGATGGTAGATTTGAACTGTTACCTTTGTGGTTGCAGTCCAGTGCTTAAGCAGCACCACCAGGGCTCCATAAAATATTGAAAGGAGCCTGTTATCTATCTGGAGTGGAGTGAGAATAAGAGGTGGAGCCAGAGAGGTAAGCAGAGACTAGGACACATAGTGTCCTGGCGTTAACTACAGTGAAATGAGAAACCTCTAGAGGATTTTCTTAGAGGAATGATGAGATGTAATATTTTAGCAGAATTACTCTTGACTTCAGTATGAATAAACCAAAAGGGGTATGGGAAAGAAATTAGGAGACTAAGTATCTGGAATGATGTCCATTAACAGAAAAATTAAAGGACTGAACAGCTTAGAAGGTAGAATCAGAAACTTACTTGTGAATATTTGTGATGCCCATTAGTTACTCACTGGAAGACATAAAGTAAACAATTGAATAACTAGGTCAGAAGTCTAGAAATACATTTGGGAATCATCACCTCACCATATAGATGACATTTAAAGCCATTGAAATCATGGCTCTAAATCATCAAGGGAGTAAAGTTTATATACAGATGAGACAAGGTCTAAGAGCTCAGGCTTGGGTTACTGCACTGTTAAGGTAGAGGGAGTGGGGAGTGATGCCTATGTATATAACCCCAGCAGCCCCTCTTTAGAAACCATATTCAGGATCGCTATGACTTGGAACCTACTTGATAGCACTTAGCAACATATATCGTTATATGCCATCAAGTCAGTTCCAAATCATAAAGACACTGTATAGGGTTTCCGAGGAGTGACTGGTGGCTTTGAACTGCTGACGTAATGCTTGGCAGTCCAGTGCTTATCCTACAGTGCCACACCAGGACTCCAATACACATAGATAGGAGATAAAGAGAAATCAGGTTAGGATAGAGTGAAGGAATAACATTGAGTTGGAAGGGAAACTAGGAAAATACAGTATTTTACAGGCCAAGTTGCAAAGAGGAGGGAATAAATCTTGTCAGGTGCTGCTGGAAGCTCCATTAAGATAAAGGTGACTATACCTCTGGATTCAGCAAAGTAGAGGACACGGATCTGTTAGTATCATTTTTCCATGAATGTTTTGCAGTCCCTTGGTATATATAGTAGTATTCTGTCAATTACTATAATTGATGTTCTGTACTATAGACCAAGCCTTCACATGCTGATTTTGTCTTGATTTTGTAAAGTATCTACTACTTTGGAAGTACATAATTATTTCACTTGTATCTATTCAGTGTCTTCAGTTAAAAGAAAAGCAAAACCCAGTGTTCAAATGATACCCTGAAATAATATAATCTGGTTTAGGGATTATTTTGGACTTGATTAATTTTTTGTTGCTTTTTATAACAGAATATGAAGAGAGTGGATTATTGGAAACAGATGAGGTTTGTAAATGAATTTCTTGGAGTGGGAAAAATAAGTTTTTTAAGAAAATCATCTTCATACTAATTTTAGTGTTCTAAAAATTTCTCCCATTATTATATTCCAGGCTACCCTAGACACAAGGAAAATAGTAGAAGCTTGTAAAGCTAAAGCTGATGTTGGAAGTGAAGATGCTATTTTGCAAACCAGAACCTATGACCTTTACATCACTTATGATAAATATTACCAAACACCGCGGTTATGGTTGTTTGGCTATGATGAGGTAAAAATATAAGTTTTCATGTAAATATTTTAAATCATTGGATTTCACTCCTCCACTAAGTATGTGACTATATAGTGTATTCTTTCAAATTTCAGGAATCATTTGTTTTTCATTTTTTGATTAATTTCAAATTTAATCTTTTTCTTAAGGGAATGGAATCACTTAACTATAAAAATAATATTAAAATTTAAACAGAAAATGACTTACTACCCGTTTGTTTCTTGACCTCTGATGTAATCCCTTCAAAGTGTGAGGTGAATTGAACCTGCTTGTTTATTAAGTTTTGTTTGGGACTGCATTAGTTGTTCAGAAAGTCATTTATGAATAATTATGTCCTATGACTTTTTCTTATTTATTTGAGTAAAGAATAGTTGAAATAATAACCTGTTTAATCTGTGTTCTTATGACTATAAGTGGAAAACAAGAAAATAAAACAGAATGGGCCCTAGAGGATGAGTTATAAAATATTTTGACAGCCCTCAACCTGTTTTTTATGGAATCTTTATTGTAGTGGTTGTTAAGTGCTGTCAGATCGGTTCCAACTTTCAGCCACTCTGTATAGGATTTCCGAGGAGCAGCTGGTGAGCTTGAACTGTCAACCTTGCAGTTCAAGCCGACCTTGCAGTGCAGCGCATTAACCCACAGAGCCACACCAGGACTCCATAGGTGGTGGTTAATGTCATATAGACTTCATGTATAGGTTTGCTGGTACAAATACATTGTAAATCTCCTTCCAAATAATCTGATAATTACAAATGGTATGGAATTCTAAATTGTAAAATCAGTGGTGGAGGTAGGGAGAATAAAAAGATTATTAATATTTAGATTGCTGGCTAAAAGTTTTGTAGCGGTACTTCAAGACTTTTTGTTGTTGTTTTAATGCTTTCAGCAAAGACAACCTTTAACAGTTGATCACATGTATGAAGACATCAGTCAAGATCATGTGAAGAAAACAGTGACCATTGAAAATCACCCTCATCTCCCACCACCTCCTATGTGTTCAGTTCACCCGTGCAGGTATATTTGTATGTGTGGGTCTTCTCTACTTCATGGGATTACTACTTGAAATATATAAATGAAATTCCCTTCTATCTTCCTTAGAAATGCTTTTATGCTTAATTAAATACATATTTTTAAAAGGGAGAAAAGCTCATCTAGTTATTTTTAAGTGTAACATATTCTGTGTGTCTTATATACAGATTAGGTGTTGAGATTGAACCCCTGTTTTCCAAGAATAGATTGGAAGATCCTGTTTTAGATTTAACAATCTAGTTATTTAGATATGATTTACTCTAGCACAAATGTGACCTTGTACTTTTGCTTAGTGATCTTATATGTCTCCTCTTTATTGGGAGATGTGACATGAGGATATCTGTATTCATTTATTCTTAACTTATAATTAATTTCAAGCAGTTTAATAAATGAATAACTGTATTAAGGAATATAAATATGACTGAAGGCCTATAAAATGAGACTTCATAAAAATATTTTAGGCCTTCCCATGGACCATCTCAGAGTATGCTTTCAGATCCTCAAGATTAGTATATTCATTCTCATCTGCTAAATTGATTACCTCTATCATGAAGATTGAATTAGTGAAAAATTGAGGGGCATTATTTAAGCCCATTTATGTATGCAATGTTTTTTCTATTGTGCCTTGCCTTTGTTTTGTTTTTTTTTAGTTTGTGTGCCCAATCTGTTGTTAAGTGCCATTGAGTCGGTTCCTACCCATAGCAACCCTGTACAGTGTTTCCAAGGCTGTAAATCTTTACGGGAGCAAAAAACTTCATCTTTTTCCCACGGAGCGGCTGGTAGTTTCGAACTGCTGACTTTGCGGTTCACAGCCCGATTCGTAATCACTACGCTGCCTAATCATAGTACCCATTAGGACAAAGGGAAAAAAATTATAGACACTTAATACCTCTGGCCTATTAGCTTTTCTTTGATCTTCTCATTGTTAGCTGTGCTCAGCAAAATATTTAAGCAGTAAGATTCCCAAGATTTTAGATAGTTCTTTGCTTTTTGAACCAACTTTTACTCTGTAGCTCTTTTCTTTTGAACTTACTTAGTCTAAGTTTGCTTGTTTCTCAGAGGAGATAGCCACTGTCCAGCATATACTCCCTGCCATGACTTCCTTTCTCTGGTTTGTCCATTAGTCTGATAGGAAAGCTAATACCATTGTGTTTACTCTGAGTGCTGTAGCTTTTTGAAATTACTTCCTCCCCAAATAAAACATCCTTAGTGTTGCAGCAGTCTGATTTGTTGTTGCAGGAACAGGGTGGGTATATGTTACATTGTAACTAGTATATGTTAAACATTAATTCACTGGTAGTAAGGTAGACTGCTTCATAAATAAAATCTTGCTTTTCAAACTATTTTGATTTAATTGAATACAATAATAGTATTTGTTCTATTACTTTTAGACATGCTGAAGTGATGAAGAAAATTATTGAAACTGTCGCAGAAGGAGGGGGAGAACTTGGTGTTCATATGTATCCTTACCTGGGTATGTGTGGTTGGTGGCAAATTAGCGTTTAGGATTTTTTTTCTTTTAGGTAATTCCATGTACCATTAATTTCAATATCTGTAACTTGCCTGGCCCCTTATATCTAGAAGTCCAATGGGAATCTTTTATTTATTTAGAAAATATTCTGTTGTCATAGTTAGACCTTGTTGTTCTTTAGTACATGACCCTATGTACAGCAAGCAGTTCATCCTGTCTTATTACAGAGCCTCAGGTTAATAAGTTCCTCTAAGCAGTAGCTTGCCAAATGCTTTTGTTTGTCTTAGAGGTAAGGAATGGTTAAGAGTGTATGGATGGCTTAGCACAAAACAGTTGCTCTTGATAAAAAAGATACTCATTTGAAAGATATGTTAACCTACTAATTTAGAAAATAGCACATGAGTATCTTTTCTTTAAGTGCATTTCCAATGTTAACATATGTTTCCCTGAAAAAGTTAAGTGAGGTTGTATCAGTCTGAGGTCTCCCTTAAAGTTCAATTTAAGCAAGTAGATTAATTAAAAAGTAATGTACATGAAGCGTGTTTCAGAATTTGTTTTCCACCAGAAAATAGCATCCTGTTGTATCATACTCTGATTCCTTTACTTAGTTT
Organism: Chrysochloris asiatica; assembly: GCF_000296735.1. Lineage (NCBI taxonomy): Eukaryota > Metazoa > Chordata > Mammalia > Afrosoricida > Chrysochloridae > Chrysochloris > Chrysochloris asiatica. The sequence goes on from NW_006408579.1 coordinate 14,574,316, forward strand.
TCTGAGCTTGACAAGAAGAATAAACTAACGTTACTATCCAAGTAAACTCATAGATGCATGTACTTGTAGCATGGAATCTTCAAAGGCCGTTAAAATCAATTATTTAAATGCCAGGCATTGAAATAGTTTTGTGCTAGGTTGGTATTAGACTTTTCAGTATTAGATGTAGACTGAAGCATCCATGTGTGATTCACTTTTATGTTAGAGCTACAATAACCTAAGCACCAAGAATAATTTATATCCCGTAAGAGAAAATTTCATCTGATTTGATACTAAAATAAACCAAGAATTACAGAGTAAACCAGAATGTACTCTAGAAATCCTATTATGCATAGTTTAGCATTCATCTTTATGTTAGTTTCCCCAATAAAAAGTAAGTAAGCTCATAATGTCCTAAGAGTGCAGTGGAACATAGAAAGAATTCAAGGGTTTATTAGAGACGGTGCAATATAACAAAATCTTTGGCAAGATATAACCTAGAATCAGTCCATTATGGAGGATTTCAAATGAACTTTTTTTTTCCTCTTTTGCTTCAGTCCTTTTATATTCTTCATTCTGTGTCATTTTCTCTAAATTACTCTCTAGCAATATCGTAAGCCATAAAGGGGGCAGTTTCCACTTACATAGGAGCAGCCTTGTTCTTATTTTTACATAAAAATAATTGGGCCTGCCTATAAGGATCACTGGTAGCACCAGTGGTTAAGCCCTCAACTGCTAACTGAAAGGTCTGCAGTTCGAATCCGTCAGTTGCTCCGCAGGAGAAAGATGTAGCAGTCTGCTTCTGTAAAGATTTGCAGCCTTGGAAACCCTGTGGCACAGCTCTACTCTACCCTAAAGGGTCGCTATGAGTCAGAATCAACTTACCTAATGGCAGCAGGTTTGAGTGTTTGTTTGGGGTTATATGAATGCCTACTCCTTTAGAAGTGTCAAAGTCAAGTATTAGATAGCAATGAGTAGTTGCACGGTCTTAAAGTTATAGACACCTTTGTATTGAAGTGATATAAACCATGTAAGTGAATTTCATTAATATACTTGCTATAAGATTTTTATCTTAAAAACCTATAAAACTTTTTCTGAGAAATTAATAAAGTAATCATTACTATTATATTATAAATGAAGTGATACTTAATAATTGATAATTGCAGTGTTGGTTTAAAGCATTGAACTATTTAAAAATCTTATTTTCCTTAGCTAAAGACCTTTAGGTATCTTCTAATTTTCTTGAAATTTGTACAAGCTGTCATTCCAACGATAGAATATGACTATACAAGACACTTCACAATGTAATGAAGATCACAGAATCTCTCCTAATTATTGGTTCTAATTTTTAAAAAATTAACCTATAGATGCAACCATTTATCATCAGTATATACACTTTCTCTAATAAAGGGACTTATACGTTTATGCATTAAATAAAAAAGTGTTCCACTACCAGCCTTATTTGTTTAATAAAAATGAGTGTAAAGAGATTGTTTTTCTTGCTTCTTATCAAAATGTTATAGTAAGATTTTCTTAAATAACAACTCTATTAGAGAAGAAGCATGTCATATAGAATGATGACAATATTTTTGGTTCAAATTTTTTAAGAAGGTGTAAAATGTGTAGTAGTTTCCTACTGCTGTTGTAGCAAAAGTATCACAAATGGGTGTCTTCTAAGATCAGAAATGTATTTTCTCATAATTCTGGTGTCTTTAAGGATCTCAGCCTGTAGATTCCTTCCTTGAGTCTCTTAGTTTCTGTTGTCTGCCACTAGTGCTTTGAGCTTCTTTGCTTATAGACTGTCCTCACATGTCATCTGTCTTTCCCTGTGTATGTGAGTGTCTGTTCTGGTCATCTTAAAACTCAGAAGTGATTATGTTTAACATCTGCCCTACACTGGTATGACATGAAGGGGTTGATTGCCTTATAGAATGTCATTACATTACACTGCATTGGATTTAAAGTCATACTTTATTTTCTTTATCTCATTCCCTTCCCAAATCTCTTGTCTGCAAATAGTTAATGTTTATAAAACACTTGTGTGTTGGAAATAGGCTTAATATTGTCACATTGTCTTCTGATTGTATTACTAAGTTTACACCAACAAAATTATTTTTTAAATTAAGGATACAAGAATATTTCTCATATCATGACTGCCTGATGGAATACTTCATAGTGTGGTAGAATATTAGAACATAAATGCATCACCTCAATTTATAGATCTGGGTATAGAGATTCTGAAAGACAAAGTGTTTTACCCTGAAACACACTGAGATCCAAGAAATAGAACCCTGCTTTACATTGCCTCTCATCCACCTTATGGAATTCCCTTGTTGGATGCTGTAGAATTGGTTCTGACTCATAACAATCCTATGTACAACAGCACAAAACCTTGCCTAGGCCTGTGCCGTTCTCATAATTGTTCCCATGGGTGAGCCCATTATTTGAGCCACTCTGTCAATCCATATCCTTCCTCTTTTTCACTTGACCCTCTACTTTACCAAGCATTGTGTCCTCTGGGGATAGAACCCTCGAGATAACATACCCAAAGTTCCTTAGTTTTGTTTTATTTTTTTCCTTCATTCAAAAATCATCCTACCTTTCTTTTCCAGTTGTACTGTGATTCTTATAAGAAATCTCAGTAGTACATACAGCAACTAGGTAGAGCTAAGGTGGCGGTTGATATGGTATAACATTTTAATATATGCATTTATCTTCTAATAAATATCTTGCTGCCCATATAGCCAACAAGCTGTCTCCTTTTTCAATTCAAATTTACCTCCAAACTGATTTTATTAGAAAATTATGTTTTGAATATCTTCAATATAAAACATCTCCAATATCACATAGTCATCACTTTTCTTCCCCACTTAAGTCTCAACTTAGGAGCCCTGGTAGTATAATGTAGTGAGTTACACATGGGGCTGCTAACCACAAGGTTATTAGTTTGAATCTACTACTTGCTTCGTGTGAGAAAGATGAGACTTTTTGCTCTCATAATGATTTACAGCCTCAGAAACCCAATAAGGGTCACTATAAGTCTGACCAACTCCAATGCACACCACCACCACCAAATCTTAACCATGCAGACAGCCTTATTTTTTTTCCTAATTGTCAACAGTCATTTATTTCAGTCACCACTGGGTGGCAGAATTGATTTTGTTGGTTAACCCTTTTTAGTTTTGAAGAATGTCAACTGTCTGGTTGCTGAGAATGATCTTTATTCTTGAAGTAGATGTGGGGGAGAAAAAAAGCTAGTTACTTCTTAAAGACATTGGTTTCAAATAAGATCATATTCTGAGATTCTGCTTTGCCGTGAATTTTTGGAGGACATTATTCTCAATTCAAAAGGAACACATGCATGGACTAAAGGTGTCCCTAGTCCCAAGCAAGGAGCCCTGGTGGCATAGTGGGTTATACTCGAGCTGTTAACTACAAGGTCAGCTATTCAAATCCATCAGTCACTCCATGGGAGAAAGAGGCGGCTTTCTGCTCCAGTAAAGATTAACAGCCTCTTCCGGTTTGGTGGTGGCAGAGCAGAGTCAGGTAGGACAGACTCTGTGGGGGAGGCTGAAAACCCAGAGAAGCAGCTCTGACAGAACAGCACCAGAGCTCTGGATCTAGCATAAGTGTCATGGTGTAAGTTTCCCACAAACGCCAGTGGAAAATTCACGGTATAAAGGAAAATATGGTGATTTAGGAATCTGTCAAGACACGGGACTCCCTCTGCGGCCATCCCGCCCGGGCTGAAGTCAGAGGGCGGGGCTACAGCCAGACCTGCACAGTGAACCTTCGCTAAAAGCAGTGCAGTGACATTTGCAAAAGGTGGGGGGGGGATTCTACACATTTTAAACTCCTGTACCCTGTCGTGCCTTCTTTGCCCAGCCTGGACGCCTTCAGGTGAGTGGGTGCATACCCAAAAAAGTCCAGTGTTGAGAGCACAGCTTTCCCATAGCACAGAGAGAAAGAGCCCCACCCATCGGTTCAAGGGCAAATTCTATGGCTGCTGCTTTTGATTTCTGCCTGTGGGTCCCAGCCCTAAAGTTAACTTGTGAGGGACCCTTTACTCCTGCCTATCCAAACTACAAGCATATTCTACTATTGAAACAGAGGCCAGGGTGGCTAAGCTTTGTCTCTCATACTTTGGACATATTGTCAGGAGAGAAGAGTCGCTGGAGAGGGATGTCATGCTGGGTGTGATGGAGGGTCAGAGAAAAAGAGGAAGACCCGCAATGAGATGGATCAGCCAGGTGGCATCATTGATGGCGTCAAGTGTGGCAGCGGTGGTGGGGATCAGACATTGTTTGGTTCTGCTGTGCATGGGGTCGTTATGAGTCAGTTCCGACTCAGTGGCACCTGACAACAACAACAAGAAGCATTACATACGAAAGGAAAGCCTATCTCCTGATCATATCCACCAGGAGACACACAGTAAGCTTAATAATACAGCAACAAGCATCCATTTAAGCATTAAAAACCCACATAACTACCAGATATCACCAACAAAACACAAAGATACCAAAACATGTCCAATAACAGAAAAGAGTAACTGAGACAAATGAGCTGGACACAGACAAAGGCTTTCCAAAAGATGAAGAGCAGGCTTTAGATTTGCC
>NW_006408579.1:14580475-14581761 GCF_000296735.1 Chrysochloris asiatica
TTAGGCCACTTTGCTAATCCATTTCATTGGGTCTCTTCCTCTTTTGTTGACCCTCCACTTTACCAAACACATTCTTTTCCAGGGACTGGTCCCACCTCTTAACATCTGGACAAGTGTGAAGCCACCATCCTTGCTTCTAAGAAGCACTTGGCTCTACTTCTTCCAACCCAGACCTATTTGTTCTTTTGGCAGTCTTTGGTTCCTTCAATATTCTCCAACACCTCAACCCCAATGCACCAATTCTTCTAGGATCTTCTTTAGTCAGTGTCCAACTTTCACATGCATATAAAGCTATTGAAAATACCATGACTTAGGTCAGGCACATCTTAGTCCTGAAACTGATCTCTTTGTTCTTGAACACTTTAAAGAGGTCTTGTACAGAAGATTTGCCAATGAAATACATCATTTGACTTCTTGACTGCTTCTTGCCTGAGTGTTGATTATGGATCCAAGCAAAGTGAAGTCTTTGACAACTTCAATCTTTTCTCCATTTAAATGCAATGTTATTTATTGGCCTGGTAATGAAGATCATTTTTTTTCTTTGCATTGAGGTGCAACCCATACAGAAGGGTCTTTGATTTTCATCAATAAATATTTTAAGTCCTCTTGACTTTCAGCAAGCAAGTTTATATTATCTGCATATCACGGGTTGTTAAAGACTCTCCCTTCAGTCCTGATACCACTTTCTACTTCACATAATCCAGCTTCTCAAATTTATTTGCTCAACATACAGATTAAATAAATATGTTAAATAATAATAATAATACAACCCAGGCACTCATCTGTTCCTGATTTTTAATCATTCAGTATCCCCTTGTATTAAACAACTGCCTTTGTTATATGTACAGGTTCCTCATGAACATAATTAAATGTTCTGGAATAATGCAGTGTTATCTATAGTCTGTCATTATCTACACAATTGAAAGCCTATGCATAGTTAATAAAGCACAAGTAAGCATCTTCCTGGCAATCTCTATTTTCAGCCAAGGATGCCAGCAATTATATTTCTAGTTCCACATCATCTTCTGATTCAGGCTTGAATTACTGGCAATTCTCTATCACTGTACTGGTGCACCCATTATAAATTATCGACAGGCAAGTTTTGATTGCATATGATATTAATGATATTGTTCAAAAATTTCTGCATTCTGCTTGGCCACCTCTTTTTGGAATGGCCACAAATACAGATCTTTTCTAATGAATAGACCTAGGTAGCTATCTTCCAAATTTCTTGGCATAGATGAAGGCGTGCCTTCAGTTATTGCATCAGTTTGTTGAAAGATCTC
>NW_006408579.1:14583221-14584512 GCF_000296735.1 Chrysochloris asiatica
GTTCATATTTCTACCAATATTCTGATCATGTTAATACATGTACTTCCTAACTCCTGATGTGGCACTTGGGGTTAATGCACTGGACTGCAAGTTTGGCTTGAACAGTAAAGTCAACGGTTCAAACTCACCAGCTGCTCCTCAGAAACCCTATACATGGTTGCTTTGAGTCAGAACTGACTTGATAGCACTTAACAACAACAAAGATTATAGGCACTTTATCTTGAGTGCTCCTAAATCCAAGCTCTCACCAGAATTGCCATTATATTTTTGTTACTTCTACACATCTCTTCAAGATCATCTGAGAATTTTCTGTTTACAGGTATCTCAAAATTCTTCTGACCGCCCCTCGTACTCAACTGCACAGTCACATCTACATTTTAAGCTGTTTGTTACAGCAGCACTCCACTTTCTGGTACCAAAATGTGAATTAGTTTCCTGGGTTACTGCCTTGGTGGTATTCTAGTTTTGTTATAGTACATATATCCTAAATGGGTTTTAGCAAAAAAATTTATCTTTTTCATAGTTCAAGACACTAGAGGTCTGAATTCAGGGTGACAATTCCTGTTGAAAGCTTTTTCTCTGTCCACTCTAGAGGGAGGTCCTCATCTCTGAGCTGCTCCTCCTGAGTGATTGTCATACAGCTTGGCAACTCTCTTTCCCCGTTTCTGTTTCCTTCATGTGCTTGTTTAATTTCTCGTTTTATAGCAAAATAGATTGATTCAAAACACGTCCTACTTTAATTCTTGCCACATGTATAACAAACTCCCCAGCAAGTTGAGACCTCAGAGTCCATGCATGATACCCTTTGATACTGAAAAAGATCTAGCCCTACCAACTGTTTTTGCTTGTTGTCTCTGAGATGCTCCAAGGAAGGTTCTTTTATTTTCTTGAAGGACAACAGATGTAGTTCTTTTGGCCTTTTTATTGCTTGTGGAATTCCAAGAGGCAGACAGTGTTCTCTTTTCGCATTCTTTCTCTCAAATCCCCATCAATCTAAGCTGATGAATATTCTACTATTGTGGTACCTGGTCAGAGACATCAGTCACAGATTTAATCTCTTTAACAAAATATTGTGTAACCACATCCTTGGTGAACATTCTAGAAAAATGTGTCTTCAGTTTGTACAACAGAATTTTCCAAGTCTTCAAGTTTTGTTTTTATTTTGCACATTTCATCTTGTTTCTTTCACATTTTACTATAAGTGGCAAGGAGCAAAAACACAATCCTTTAAGAGCCTGCTCAGAAATCTCACCAGCCAGATGTCCAAACTCATTGCTTACAAGTTCTAACT
>NW_006408579.1:14586227-14587773 GCF_000296735.1 Chrysochloris asiatica
GTCTGGTGGAAACTTCGGCGGTAATCCCTCGGGGCCTCAGCACAGTGTCATGGATGGCAAGGCGCAGGGAGAGGGAAGGGACTAAGCTACTGGGCCCATTGGCTGCAGCTGCGCGGAGTGTAGGCATGGACGCTTCGGCATATATCTCTCAGTTGATATTTTGAGCTACTACATCCACAAGTATAGATCAAGTTCATCAAATTATAGCAATGTACACTTGTTTCCTTTATCAAAACATTTTTTTTTATCTTCCTTTAATTGAGTTCTGATCAAACCATCAAAGCTAGGTCGAATAGGTACTATGTACAAGTTTGGGTGTTCTTGTACGTCTCCCCTTACATCATATCACTTGGATGCTTTACTCTCATTTCTAGCCCTCTGTAGCTAGGTCCTTGTCCATGGGCTTAGGAGTCCCCAGATCTCACCACACTTCAGGCCAGTCAGGCTTTCCTCTCCTCTCTCTCATCTCCATGTTGACAGGAGTCTATGGAATGTGATAGAACTCAGCCCATATCTCCTTTGCTGCCTTTTCCACACTTCCACTCACCAGTAGACCAACATGGTCGCCAGCAAGCTTACATGCTTGCTTGTGTGTTCCCTTTGAGTTTCGTCTTAGAAGGGGATTTGTCCGGAGGGGACTTGATTGTTTGCCTTGATGGTTTCCCTGTGAACAACTTGCTTATCCTTGAAGTAGCCAATCAGACTGCCATTTATGTTATGGACTTTTCCTGCTGATGAATTATATTTTTTAGTGTACCAACTTTTTTTTTTTTTTTTTAATGCTGAAAAATGTAAACACAAATCTATTAAATGGCAAATGCTTAGTACATTTGTGGGGTAAAGGACAAGTGTTAGCTCAAAGTAAAGCAGCTTTTACTCTTGGCTCCAGAGAAGTAAACTTTGGAGTAATTAGGATGCCTCAGTGTGGGATTTCCCGGACATACCAGAGGATTTCTGCTGATAAGTGGGAACTAGTCAGACCAGAAAAAATTCACTTGTGAGACTGATACTAACTAGTCTCAAGAGGCATGATTTAGCTATCATGCAGGACTGGTCTCTGAATTTGTACACTTTAATCTTCTCAAAAATCCTATGTAGCCCCACTTATGTGATGAAGTAAGAAATTAATACAAGATGTGAGGATCATTGTGGATGATCTTGGAAGCTGAAAATTTAAACAAGAAACTTTAAGAGATGTGAATGAAAACAGCAATAAGGTGTGTTTTTCTATGAGATTGACTAGAACTGTAAATTAGATTATGCTAAGCATTCAAATAGACATGAACGTATGGAAACCCTCATGCCTTGCTGATAGGAGTGTTGTCTGGTACAGCATTTTGGATGAATACAGTAATACTAGTCAATTTATATCTCATTCCTAAGTATATATGTTGTTGTTGTTGTTAGGTGCTGTTGAATTGGTTTCAACTCACAGCGACCCAATCCACAATAGAACAAAACACTGCCAGGTCCTGCATCATCTTCACAATCATTAAGCTTGAGCCCATTGCTGCTGCCACTGTGACAATCCCATCTGATTAGGGGG
>NW_006408579.1:14589155-14596176 GCF_000296735.1 Chrysochloris asiatica
TATCGTTCAGTATTTTGCAAGTTGAGGCTTGAATTGTTATTCAGTTCATTCTGCTTGAGAAATACTGAGCGTATTTTTCCATTTTGATTTTCTAACTCTAGGTTTTTGAACATTTCAGTAAGTCCCATGAAGTTGGTTCCAACTCATCGTGACTCTGCATAGGGTTTCTGAGGAGCAGCTGTTGAACTTCAACTGCTGACCTTGCAATTCAAACCAAACTTTCAGTCCAGTGCATTAACCCACAGCACCACACCAGGACTCCATAATACTTACTATTATACTCCAGAGAAAGAGCATAGAGGTCATAAGGGTAAATATAAAAGAATGTTCTGCTTGTGTTGTTTGTGTGCACTCTAAATGGGGAAGTTTCCAGAATAATATGCAATAATTAGTAGAAACAGAATGAGATGAAACTTGCACTCTGTTAGATGTTAAAGAGACTTATTGAAGGAAATACTAGGGAACATAAAGTAAAAGTACTTGTACAGTATACTCCGTCTTTCTGGAATTAAATTGAACTTTTATACACAACGTTAGGCATGATTAATGAATGTTTCAAACATTCATTCATAGCTCTTTCTTTATATCAGTTTCTTATGTCCTTTCAGAAGAGAATCTGTGTAAAACATTCTCTCAGGATGTTCTAGGAAGCCTGCAACAAAAACTGCATTTTTTGATAGAACAAAGACACAGTTTCTTTAAAAAACATGATTCTCTGCCTCGCTAAAGAAGTTTCAGCCTGGTTACAAGTATTAAAAACAAAACAAAACATCTTATTATGTAGAACATTCTCCAGAGAAGACCATATGTTAGCCAAGAACAGATAGTCCTAAGCTTCAGCTGAAGGGATAGAGAAGTGGACTGCATGCTTACTAAGTGATTAAGCTGAACAGAGATGACAAAAAAGGAGAGACAGACTGGTGATCTGTGTTGGCTGACCATACATGGCATGACTGGAAAGAGGGAGAGAGAGATATCAATTTGTAGTGAAGACAACTACTTACAGAACTTTCAAATGGCAAGGAAAGTAAGTAGATTTCAAGAAAAAACAACACTATTTTAAACTGGGGAAGCAGTTAATAAATTACATGATAACCTGAAGGAAAATTAGTATGCATTCACATCATATCAAAAAAGAAAAAAAACATAAAAATTTAATAAACATTAAAAGAGCAGAATGAAGAAACTGACAAGAAAATGCACAAAGAAAATGAGCCCATAACAGAAAATTATATGGAACAAAGAAAACAGCAGCACCACAAAAAAGCATACATAGCAAAATAACTACAATCAATTTATGCTTATAATTACACTAAATGTCAATGGACAGAATTCACCAGTTAAGAGACAGAAAGTAGCAGAATCGATAAGAAAACAGGATCCTTCAATATTCCATCTACAAGAGAAAAACCTTACACACAGAGACAAAAATAGATGAGAAATCAAAGGATGGGGGGAAAAATACCAAACTAATAGCAATAAAAACAATCAGGGAGAAGCAACATTAATTACTGATAAAATAGACTTTAAGGCAAAAATCAGCATGAGAGACAAAAAAGGACATTATCTCATGATTAATAGGTCAGTTGAACAAGAGGCCATAACCATAACATGTATGCTCCAATGAAAGAACTTCAAAATGCATAAATCAAACGCTAATAGAATTGAAGAAATAGGCAACTCTACCATAATGTAGTTGTTGTCAGGTGCCATCTAGTCGGAACCGACTCATAGCGACCCCATGCACAGCAGAACGAAACAATGTCGGATCCTGGGCCAACCTCACTACTGCTGCCACACTTGAGTCCATCAATGATGCCGCCTGGCTGATCCATCTCATTAGGGGTCTTCCTTTTTTTCTCTGGCCCTCCACCTTACCCAGCATGAGCTCTGGTAGCGTAGTGGTTACGAATTGAGCTGTGAACCGCAAGGTCAGCAGCTCAAAACTACTAGCTGCTCCGCGGGAGAAAGATGAGGCTTTCTGCTCCCGTAAAGATTAACAGCCTCGGAAACCCTGTGCCGGGTCGCTATGAGTCGGAACCGACTCCACGGCACTTAACAACAAATCTACCATAATAGTAGATTTTAATACAATACTTTTGATGAAGGGCAGAACAACTAGAAAGAAACTCAACAAATATACTGAAGAACTAAACAATACAATCAACCAACTTGACCTCATAGATTTACACAGAACACTACCCAACGACAGCACAATGCACATTCTTTTCCAGTGTACAAGGAAGATTCTCAAGAGTAGATCATATGCTAGGCAACAAAGCAAGCTTCAATAAATTTTAAAGCATCGAAATACTACAAAGCATTTTTTTTTTTTGGATCACAATGCTATAAATTAGAAATCAACAATAGGAAGATCAAGGAAATAAAATCAAATACATGGAAATTGAATAACACCCTGCTTAAAAACTATTGGGCAATAGAAAAAAATTTTAAACGAAATTTAAAAATTCCTTGAAACAAATGAGAAGGAGAGCACAACATACCAAAACCTTTGGGACACAGCAAAAGCAGTGCTTAGGCAGCAATTTATAGCAATAAATGCACACATCCAAACTGAAAACATCAACATCTTAATGTAACATCTCCAATTAGAAAAAGAGCAACAAAGTAAGCCTACAATTGCCAGAAGAAAAGAAACAATAGAGATTACAGCAGAATTAAATGAATTCGAAAACAAGAACAATGGAAAGCATCAACAAGATGTTAGTTCTTTGAAATGATTAATAAAATTTACAGACTATTGGCAAATCTAACCAAAGAAGGAGAAGGTGCAAATAACATGCATAAGAAACTATATGGGTGATGTCACAACTGAGCCAGTGGGCATAAAAAGAGTAATAACAAGATAGTATGAAGAATTGTACTCCAACAAATTTGAAAATCTAGAAGATATGCATACATTTTTAGAAAAGCATTACCTACCTAAACTAGCACAAAATGAAGTAGAAAACTTGAACATATTCATAACAAAAGAAGAAATTGATCAGGTCATTAAAAAACTCCCAACAAAAGTTCTGGGTCCAAATGGATTTACTGGCTAATTCTACCAAACATTCAGAAAAAAGTTGTCCACAAAGACAATGCTCTACATCTTGCTTCAGTGAGTAGCAACTTGAGAACTCATGAGTGGCTGTCTAAGGTGCAGCTACTGGTCTCTTCATGTGCAGAAGAAAGAAGAGTGATATAAGAATTGAAGAGGCTTTGGAACCAATTAGTCCAATGGACTAATGGAATGTGTGAACATCAGTCTCCAGGACTCTGAAACCAGAACTAGACAGTGTCTGGCTACCACTACCAACTGTCCTGGAAGGGATCACATAGAGGGTCCCTGAGAGAGTGGGAGAAAATGTGGACCAAAACTCAAAATTGTTTAATAATAGTAATAATAAAGATTGGGTTTACTGGTCAGAAAGAGACTGGAGGAACCTCAGACTATGGGCCTTGGCTACCCTTCAAGTCTGGAAAGGAACTCAATTTTCAGCCAAGCAGTAGATAGATTTATATGGGAGGACAACAACACTAGCAAGGTATGCTCACCATGGAATGGTCAATCATTCAAAATCAAGAGGGCAACATTTTCCTAAGGAGAAAGTTGAGAAGGGATGGGAAGGTGGGTGGAATACAAATAGGAACCACAGAGAGGAAGCGGGATACTGCTAATGCACGGAGGGAGGGAATTATAATCATTGAGATGATTTGTTGAATGTAAAGCTGATGATCTTCTCTGTAAACCTTCACTCAACTCACAATAAAAAGTTTTTTTAAAAAAGAAATTTGCAAGACAACTACCTGGCCAACCTGTTGTTAAAGATCTGTATTTGTGCCCCTTCCAAAGAAAGATGACCCAATAATAACAAAAACTATCTCAACTGAACCACTTTCACAATATAAATCACCCAGTCCCAGTGTTTTCACATCTCATTTACTGTCACTACTACCCACACAGCTGCTGAGCCCAAAACCTAGAAGCCATCTTTGATATCTCTTTTGTATTCAATACATACCCCTTTTTCTGCAACAAGTGCTGGCCTCTCTGCCTCTAAAATATATATTGGCACCTGGGATCCTGTGCGATTCACTAGCACCTCACCTGATTCTAATGTAGATTACTGGATCATACTTTGAGAAACACAACGAAGCACTCTTTACTACTATCAGCTGAGGAGTAAGCTTTTCCTTTTAGATACATTTTGGGACTTCTCAATAAGGAAACATTTCTTTTGGACTTTTTGGCATAAAGGTTATTTTTGTGATTCCATTGTTAATAATCAGTAGAAATCAGTAGCTAGCAACTGAGAATATTCCCGATTTGTTTAGTGTACAGGTGACAGATGGCAAATTTGTATTTAATGGAGGTAGTTGGAAATAGTTAAGAGCTAGGCCTAGAGCCAATTTTAATTCCCAGGCCCCTTGTTTAGCTTTATGCAACCTTGGGTGGTTATTTGTCTCACTGAACCTCCAGGTTCTTCATCTACAAAGTGAGGATAATATTTTCTAGCTGTAAGTTGTTGTTAAGCACCATCAAGTTGGTTCCAACCCAGCGATCCTGTATAGGGTGTCCAAGGAGAGGCTGAGTGAGTTTGAACCTTCAACCTTGAAACGCAAACCAACTTTGCAGCCCAGTGCATTAACCCACAATGCCATACCAGGACTCCACAGGATTGAATAAAGTAATGCATTACAACAGTTAGCACAGTGCTTGCTAGTTACACTTGCTGAGACTATGATGACAATAAATATCACTACTGATGTAGTACTGTATGATAAGTACTGGACTCCTCAGAAACTCTATACAGAGTCGCTATGCGTTGGAACCAACTAAAGGTACTTAACACAACTTCTACTATACCACCGCTAGAATTTTTCATTTTGAGGTCACAAATATCCTACAACCGGCAGAGGGCAGTAGAGTAGCACAAGATTCAAGTAAGCATCTTGATGTGTCAGATTTACCTGATTACTTCTCTAACTTTCTCCTCACATTTTTATTCTAATGGAGGGGAGACATGGTCTATGAACCTTTTAAAAATATTTAAGATGTTTGGCTTTAAGACCTGTCTTCGAGAGCCTTATAGTGGTCTTGGAACTGGTAGAGACAGAGTGCAGGTGTGGATACAGAGTGGCGGGGCAGCAGTTCCCTGACACAATTCCATGTCAGCTCTGCATTGATCTGTTTGATATGTTGGAGTTTCTCACAGATTCTGTTTTGGAAAACAACTAATTACAATTTGACAAATGGATGCTCTCTAATACCTCTTCAAGCTTTATACTCCCATGTTTTATTTCGCCTCCCCCCTCCCCCCCAATGATAGCATTACCTAGTTAGCATTTTCAATATTTGGTCAATTCATTAGTCTACACCAGGATTTACAATGATTCATTAGGATTCAATTGTATGGATCTTCCACTGATCACCTAGTCATTTAATGCACTTATATTTTTTTCTATTATAATCCAGTCTGTGAATGTGTATGTACATACATATCTGCACAATTTTGTGATGCTACTCATGGAGTAAATGTCAAAGTGAATGCCCATATTACATTTTTTTTTTTTTTAGAAATCACATAATTGTAATTGATCTGGAAATTTAAAAAACAAAACAAAAAACCTCCTCCTGAGGCAATTCGGAGAAAAAAAATTATATAGCAAAAAAAGAACATGATTTGAACTGCCAACCTTGTAGCTTGCAGTCCAGTCCTGATCATACATTTCAATTAGTCTTGGATGATAAAGAAATTTACTTGACAGCAAGGGCTAGACCAGGTATGTTTTAAAAATTGCTTCCTGCTCCATGATTTTCAGTCTATAAATATTGCCCTGAATCTTTTAAAAAGTTGCCTTACTCAAATTTCATAGCAAAATGCCCTCACCTGCACCCACTCCACTTTGCATTAGTCTCCACCAAAGTCCTAGAAACCTTAGTACACTAACCCTTGAAAGTTAGATTTCAGCATCATCACCAATGTACAAAGTGCAGGATTGTTGTTGTTGTGAGATGCCATCGAGTCGGTATCAACCCATAGTGACCTTATGCACAGCATAATGAAAACCTGCCTGATCCTAGGCCAACCTCACTACTGTTGCCATGCTTCAGTCCATCGATGCTGCCACTTGGCCAGTCCATCTCGTTGGAGGTCTTTTTCTCTGACCCTCCACCTTACCAAACATGATATCCTTCTCCAGTGACTGGTCACTCCTGATAATATTTCCAAAGTATGAGGGACAAACTTTGGCCATCTTGTCCTCCAAGGAGCACTCTGGCTGCACTTCTTCCAAAATGGATCTATTGGTTTTTTTGGCAGCCCGTGGGACTTTCAATAATCTCCTCCAACACCATAATTCAAAAGCATCAATTCTTCTGTAGTCTTCCTTATTCACTGTCCAGCTTTTGTATGCATATGATGAGATAATTGAAAATACTATGGCTTGGGTCAGGTGCACCTTAGTCCTCAAGCTAATATCTTTGCTCTTCAACACTTTAAAAAGTTCCTGTGCAGCAGATTTGCCTAATGCAATACATCGTCTGATCTCTTGACTGCTACTTCCGTGAATGTTAATAGTTGATCCAAGAAGAATGAAGTCCTTGACAACTTCAATCTTTTCTCTGTTGATAAGAATATTGCTTATTGGTCCGGTGGTGAGGAGTTTTGTTTTCTTTACATTGAGATGTAATCCATACAGAAGGCTATGCTCTTTGATCTTCATCAGTAAATGTTTTAGGTCCTCTTCACTTTCAGCAAGCAAGGTTGTGTCATCTGCATATCACAGGTTGTTAACGAGTTTTCCTCCAATCCTGATGCTACGTTTTTCTTCATATAACCCAACTTCTCTGATTATTTGCTCAGCATACAGGTTGAATAAGTATGGTGAAAGAATACAACCCTGCCACATAACTTACTTAATTTTAAACCATTCAGTGTTCCCATGTTCTGTTCAAACAACTGCTTCTTGGTCCTATGTACAGATCCCTCATTAGCACAATTAAGTGTTCCAGAAT
>NW_006408579.1:14598266-14600609 GCF_000296735.1 Chrysochloris asiatica
TTGCTTCAAATCTACTCCTTTGCCCTTTCAGTGTATTGTCCATTTCTGAAATTTTAGTATTAATCTTCTGGATTTCTAATTGCAAGTTTTGTATTTTTTTTTTTTTTTTTTTGTCTGTTTGTTCTGGTAGTGTTTTACTGAATTCTTCTAAAAAATTTTCTGTGTTCTCCTTGTTCTTTCTGCCAATCCTTTGAAGATATCTAAGTATCATTCTTTTGAGTTCATTTTCAGTTGGTTCCATTACATTTTCTGGTTCTGTATCTTGGTCATTTGTTTGAGCCATTCTCTCTGGTTTCTTCATGTGAGCTAAACTTTCCTGTAATCTCCGGGTCATTGTGATGCTGTTGTATTTGTATTTAATTGATAGTTGTATATTGGTGTGTTCTTAGGCTTTCATCATTTGCCTCCTGTTGATGCAGTTAGATAATTGTCCATTATCTAACAGTTAGATATGTGTACCATTCTATGCTTTCTATTTGTGCACCTCACACCTCATTTTAGGGAGAATTTTGCTGGTGTTGGCTGCTAACTATCATTGATCAGGTGGCATTGGCTTTTGCTCAGTGGGTGGAGCTGCAGAGAATATCTTTGTGGCTGGGTTTTATGGGCACAGTTGCTGTCTCCTATCAGGTAGGAAAGAGGCAAACCCCCCCCCACACACATACACAGACACACACACAAGAAAACAAAACAGAATAAACAAATAAGGAAACAAAAACTAAAAGAGAAAACAATGAGAAAAAAAGAATATAATGACTAAAATGAGAGACATTAAAATGTATCTATAGAAGAGAAAATTAGGAAAGAAAATAAAAGGAAGAGATTTTAAAAGCACTTGGAAAAACCAGGGATAAGGAAGATTGAAAAAGAACAGAGTAGAGAATAGTAAAGAAAGAATGAAAGAATGAAAGAAAAAGAAGAGGGAAAACAAGAAACAGAAGGAAAAACACAAGTGGAGAGGGAAAGATAAAATTCAAGAGAATGAAAAGAGAAGGAGAAGAAAGAATAAGCAAAAAAAATGATGACACTACAAAAGAAAAGGCCAAAAACAAAACAAGATAAAAAACAGTGAAGTTGTTGGACACAGAGATGAGAAAACTCTGGGGGGATCCTGGCAGCTAAAGAGCTCAGCTCGTGAGGTAGGTATGGAATGGATGTGACAGTGGAGTTCCCAGCTCTAAGTGGAATTCCTATAGGCCTAGATGTTAATCTATGTTCAGGGCACACAATCTAAAAGTAGTTCATGGAGATCTTGAAGGAGCTGGTTTCAGTGTCTGTTAGGACCACAGGGCAAATAAGGACAGGGTGGTTGCTTGTGAGGGTTTCTGCCAGACTAATGCTAGTCTGGTGACTGTGTATTCTGTAGGTCTGGAACCAAGCTTGTCTGAATCCAGACACCAAAGTGGTGCAGCCAGCTCCCACCCCAAACTGATATGACTCCCAACCATGTGGCTCCAAACTCCTAGAGAGTGGGGTCTGTGCTGAAGTTGATGAGGGTGGGAGCTTGCCACACCCCTGGTCACCAGGAAAGCATTAGGAAAAAGAAGGAATTACAGCTTTCTCATTGCTTGTGTGAATATGCTCTGCTAGGCCACCACCTGTTGCCAAAGTTACTCACAAAAGTTCAAGAAGACTGCGCTGCATCTGGCCTGCTGTTCACCAGTCAGTCTCTCTCTTTTGTCCTCCCTGCTCAGCATCTCCTTCAAGAAACCACTCAATCCACATCTATAACTTTTCCTCTAACGTTCAGGATTCCAGAATTTTCATCTGTGTCTGTTTTGTTTGGTCTCTCAAATTTTGTTGTATCTTTAGATGTAAAATATTCATTTTACCAAATTTGTATTTGATTGTTGTATTTTGCAACTCATTTTTATTTTTATTTGTTAATTTTAATGCAAGGATATGCCAGTAGTCTCTGACTTATTTAGAACATATTTGAGTTACAAAAATAGCATTTAGACAATATGTTTTTGATTTTTCGTTTGTAATATGTACTATAAACAATGTTGCTGAGTACAATATGCTAAAAAAATTTTTTTCTCAGCTAAAGCATGGGCTTCAGTTGTTTTATTGAACAGACTCAAACATTTAACATGGACCCAAATGTGGATCGCTTTGTTAAAACCAATAGGCAGCTTTGGGAAGCAGTGAGGGGTTATTTCAAAATAGAGTGGAAAACATAAGGAAAATGCAGATGACTCACTAATCTTTTGACTAGAAGGGCTATCACCATTCCAGATGATCTAGAGCCCTCTAAAAATGCAGTTATTATCACAACTGCAAAATTCCAACATTATCTAGCTCTTCTTCATCATTGGAGTAAACTGTTATGATTTCAAAATT
>NW_006408579.1:14601814-14603650 GCF_000296735.1 Chrysochloris asiatica
ACATAGGTAGGAATACTTAAAAAGTTTGAAGGCTTATAGTTAGTGGAACTTGTAGTGGAAGTAAGACATCCTGTGCTTCAGAATCCTCAGTGACCCAGAGAAGGCAACTTGTGCAAGACCAAACAATGGGACCAGGCAGGGGAGGAATCAGACCCACTGGGAATTAATGACCGCAAGAACCTTGGAGCAAAGGTGACAAGACTATCTGTTTCGTTTTGCTTTGTTCTGATTTTTTTTTTTTTTTTTATCTGTTCATTGGCTGTTTGCACACCTCCATTCTGGTGACTAGAGGGGGTGCCTGAGTGAGTGGACACCCCCCATTCCCACCACTGGAGGGTTCTTCCACCATGCATATGCACAGATCCTCTCAGCCTTTAGAGGAACTTTTCTTTCTTGCTACTTGAGTGCCTGGGAGTCAGATCTAGCTCATAGTGACCCTATGCAGGATTTCCTAGGCTGTGAATCTTTGTGGAAGCAGGGAGCCTAGTCTTTTTCCTGCAGAGCAGCTGGTGGTTTCCAGCTGCTGGCCTTGGGCTTGGCGGCCCTGTTTGTAAACACTATACTACAAACAGCTTAAAATCCACAGCTAGCACTGAACTGTTTATTAATAAGGACAAGGCCAGAACAGGGTGAGGTGAGGGAGAGAGTTTCAAAAACAAACAAACAAACAGGTAGAAAATAAAATCTGGAAGTATAGCATAACAATGAAGAGTGGCATCTTGAAATTTACCAGACAACCTTGAAAGCAAGAAGCTGAAAGAGGACATTAAAGTTATACTCATATTAGGATACAGATTTTTTTTTTTCTCTTTTTTTCTTTCTTCTCTCTTTCCATGAGTATGGACTTTTTACCTTTAGGGAGCTCTTTCTCTCCCTATACTACCCAAGAAGAGACAGCAATTGCTGCCATATAGTTAAAATACAATCACATGCTATAAAGCCCCACAAGCCAGGCTAGAACCAATACCAACTGTGCCATATACCAGGGAGGCAGACAACACCTGCAAAGTTACTTTAAGTTAGGGAATAAGTCCTGATCACATCTTCTTGGAAGCAATCAGAAAGCATAAAAAATACCCAAACACACACTCAATTAAATATTAAGGCCACAGATAAACACTAAACATGTCCAAAAATCAAAAGCAGATGACCATATCAGCACACGTCCAGAAACAAGATAAAATGTCTGAGACAAATGACCTAGAGGTAGACCTGGACTATATTCTGGAAGGAGTGCAGGCCATGGAAATGCCTGAGAAGAAATTCAGAAAAATTGATTATAAAATGTTTCAAAACACTTTACAAAGGAGTTGAGAAAAATAAGGAGGAAGTCAGGAAAATCTACAGGAACAATTAAATAAGATAGACACAGCATTGGAAACAATTCAAAACCTACAGAAAGAGGTTCAAATGATCAATGATAGAATATCAGAAATAGACAATACACTGAAAGGGCAAAGGAGTAGAATAGGAGATATGGAAGGCAGAACTAGTGAACTGGAGGACAAATCTCTCAATATCACTAAGATGGAAGAGCAAACAAAAAAAAAAAGGATAAAAAAATCCAAAGAAGGTCTAAGATTCATGTTGGACAACATGAAGAGAAATAACTTCTGAATTATTGGCATTCCAGAACAGGAAGAATCACACAAGTCCTTAGAAGAGATCACTGAGAAGCTTCTGGAACAAAAAATTTCTAACAGCCTGAAAAGTGAAAAGATAAACATTCAAGAAGCTCAATGAACCCCAGGAAGGATAGATACCCAAAGAAAATCACCGAGACCTCTTATAATCAAGCTCTCCAAAATCAAAGATAAGGAGAGAATTCTGAAAGCA
>NW_006408579.1:14606745-14607918 GCF_000296735.1 Chrysochloris asiatica
ATATTGTCTAACTATGTAAAGGGGAACAAGGAAGATTTTGATATTCTTGATGTTCTATATTGAAATGATTAATATGTATGATTTAGACCACTACTTTGAAAAGAATGATTAATAGATTGATGGTATAGAGTAGTATAAAAGCTGTTTGAGAATCTGAAATAAACGTAGGAGAAGATTCACCATTCATCGAGACCCATTGATTCTGTGCTTCATTTCTTCACCAACGCCATATCTCTCTCAAAGGACCCCTAATAAAAGTGTGTCGAGACTGGTCCACGACACCTGCTGAAAAGTGACTGGGTGAAAGAAGAAATAAAATGCAAACTCATAAAATCTCTAGAAACAAATGAGAATGTAAACACAACATACCAAAATCTTTGGGACACAGCAAAAGTGATACTGAGAGGACAATTTATTGCAATTAATGCACACATCCAAAAGGAAGAAAGAACCAAAATTAACACATTAGCACAGCATCTACAGCAATTAGAAATAGACCAACAGAGGAAACCTACAGACACCAAAAGAAAAGAAATAATAAAGATTAGAGCAGAAATAAATGAGATAGAAATCAGAAAAACTATAGAAAGAATCAACAGGACAAGATGCTGGTTCCTTCAAAGGATTAACAAAATTGACAAACCATTGGCAAACCTAACAAAAGAAAACAGAGAGAAGACACAAATAACACACATTAGAAACCACACGGGAGAGGTCACAACGGAACCAAAGGAAAAGTTGTACTCCAACAAATTTGAAAACTTTAGAAGAAAGAGATGGATACATTTTTAGAAAAACATGACCTACATAAACCTACACAGAGTGAAGTAGAAAACTTGAACAGACCCATAACAATAAAAGAAATTGACCAGGTCATCAAAAAACTCCCAACCAAAAGAAGTCCAGGCCTAGATAGCTTCACTGGTGAGTTCTACCAAACATTCAGGGAAGAACTGCGATCAATTCTACTCAAATTATTCTAGAATATAGAGGAGGGTGGAAAACTTCCTAATCCATTTTATGAAGCAATCATAACCCTCTTACCAAAACCAGGGAAAGATGTCACTAAGAAAGAAAATTATAGACCAATATCCCTCATAAACATAGATGCAAAAATTCTCAACAAAATCCTAGCCAACAGATTCCAGCAGCACATCAAAAATATAATACATC
>NW_006408579.1:14609445-14618652 GCF_000296735.1 Chrysochloris asiatica
TATTAATATCTTCATTTCTCAAATGAAAAAACATAGATACCAGTTAATTAAATTGTCAGGTTCATGAAGTTAAGCACAGTTAATGCTTTGTGATAAATATTTATTTTCTGTGTGTCTAGTGTTTTGTTTGGACTCCTTGTCTGGCACTACAGGATAAGCATGGACTTCTAACAAGGTCAGCACTTCAAATCCACCCACTCTGGAAACACTATGTGCCTGCTGTGAATCAGAACTGACTAGAAGTTTTGACCCTTAATAACAACAAACACAATATATATTTTGTTTATCATTAGGAATGTATAGTAGAATGATATACATGCTACCGAATATTTCAAGTCCAGTGGGGCAGGTAGAAACACACATGTACACACACAGACCTGTACAAGGTTCTGATAACTGAAAATCATGAGTTAATGAGGCAAGATTCCTGTTATGTAAGCTGGAGACCTTCATTCAGAGCTAATGTTTTGTTTTTGATTTCCTGTGGTTTGATGATACAGTGGTTAAGGGTTAACTCAGAATAGTTTTACAGAAATTTTGACATCTTCATGGTTTACTTCTCCCTGATTGGATTACTTCCTTTACTCATACAAACTTCAGAATATTAGTGAGTAAGGAAAGAATCTCCCAGATGGAAAAACAGTTCTCACTCAGTCAAGGAAGTTTCTATGGGAAGCATGGTAATTTAACCAGGCAATTTATTTGAGTGGAAATTAATTAAGCTTCATACAATCAGACCACTTATCTGACACTGTGTCGTAGTATGGTGGCTCGCAATTTGCTGTAATGCTGGAAGCTATGCCACCAGTATTTTAAATACCAG
Source organism: Chrysochloris asiatica (assembly GCF_000296735.1). NCBI lineage: Eukaryota > Metazoa > Chordata > Mammalia > Afrosoricida > Chrysochloridae > Chrysochloris > Chrysochloris asiatica. The sequence goes on from NW_006408579.1 coordinate 14,610,269, forward strand.
CAGGATACACCCCTGGTGGACAGGTTTCAGCTGAGCTTACATACAGATCAGCTGATCAACTGTATCAAACCTGCATCAACACAGAGTAGGAAGAAGGAGAGGCAAACTACTTCTGAATGTTTAGGCACTCAAAACCTTATGAATAGCAGTAGAACACTGTCAGCACCAGAATATTGGATATAAAAACATGATGAATAGCTCTAGGATGTTGTCAGATATAGTGTTGGAAGATGAGCCTCTCAGGTTGGAATGCACTCAACATATGACTGGGGAAGAGCTGCCTTCTCAAAGTAGAGTTGACCATGATGATGTGAATGGAGTAAAGCTTTCAGGGCCTTCATTTGCTGATAGGGCACAATTCAAAATGAGAAGAAACAGATATAAACATCCATTAATAATTGGGCTAATGCATCAGACTGCAAAGTCATTTGAACTGCAAGGTCGGTGGTTCGAGCTTACCAGCTGCTCCTTGGAAACCTTATACAGGGTCGCTTCAACTTGATGGGTCAGAATCAACTTGATGGCACTTAACAACAACAACAATCTAGGAAAATTGGAAGTTGTCAAAAATTAAATAGAATGCCTAAAGATCAATATCCTGGGCATTAGTGAGCTGACATGGACTGGTATTAGCCATTTTGAATCTGACAATCATATGGTGTACTATGCCAAGAATGACAAATTGAAGAGGAATGGCATTCAACATCAAACAGTGCATTTCAAGATCTATCTTGAAGTACAATGCTGTCTGTGATAGGATAGTATCCATATATCTACAAGGAAGACCAGTCAATGCCACTATTATTCAAATTTGTGTGAAAGCCACTAAGGCCAGTGGTGATGAAATCGAATATTGCTTCAGTATGAAACTGATCAAACCTGCATCAAGATGTATTCATTATTAATAGTAATTGGAAAGCAAAGGTTGGAACAAAGAGTAAGGATCAGTAGTTGGAAAATATGGCATTGGTGATAGAAATGATGCTGGAGATCGCATGATAGAATTTTGCAAGACCAATGACTTCTTCATTGCAAATACATTTTAAAAACAACATAAAAGATGACTATATCCACTGACCTCACAGATGGAATACACAGAAATCAAATTTATTCCTTCTGTGGAAAGCCACTGTGGAAAACATCCACATCATCAGCCAAGCCAAGCCAAGCCAAGCCAAGCCAAGCCAAGGGCTGACTGTGGGACAGATCCTCAATTGATCATAAGCAAGTTCTACTGAAGCTAGATAAAATTAAAACAAGTCCACGAGAGCCAAAATTTGACCTTGGACATATTTCATCTGAATTTAGATATCATCTGAAGAACAGATTTGATGAATTAGACACTATGAACCAAAGTCCAGAAGAGTTGTGGGATGATACCAAGAATCTCATACAGGAAGAAAGCAAAATGTCATTAATAAGGCAAGAAAGAAGGAAAAAACCAAAATGGATGTCAGAAGATACTCTGAAACTTGCTCTCCAAAGTAGAGATGCTGAAGCAAGTGGAAGAAATGAGGAAGTGAAAGATCTGAAGAGAAAATTTCAAACAGTAGCTTGAGAAGACAAGGTAAGTATTATAATGAAATGAGCAAAATGAGTTAGAAAACCAAAAGGGAAGAACGCATTTAACATTTCTCTCAAGCTGAAACAACTGACAAAAAAATTCAAGCCTCAATTTAAAATATTGAAGAATTCTATGGCAAAATATTGAATGATGCAGAAAGCACCAAAAAAAAGATGAAGGAATACACAGAGTCACTGTATCAAAAAGAAACAGTCAATGTTCAACCATTTCAAGAGCCAATGGTACTGAAGGAAAAAGTCCAAGTTTTCTGAAGCACTATTACATGAGTTCTAGTTTGGTGCTATAAGATAAGCACTGAACCACAAGCTCAATGGTTCAAACTCGCCAGCTGCTGCTCAGAAATCCTATACAGGGTCGCTATGAGTCGGAACCCATGGATAGCACTTAACAACAGCAATGAAGTAATTCTTGTCTGTGCTATAAGGTCCAACTGTGAGTTGGAATTGACTCAACAGGGATGGGTTTGGGGTTTTTTTGGTTTTACTTTACAAACAAGGAAGCAGAAGTTCAGAAAACTTGAAGACTTGGTTTCAGCCACATAGAAGTTAGTGACAGAGTCAGGAATAGTGAGTTAATGGTGGTGATGGTTATGTGTCACTGAATCGGTACCAACTTCTAGGATCCTACAGGGTTTCAGAGGCTGTATCTCTTTACAGAAGCAGAAAAGTCTTACAGTTTTCCCACTGAGCAGCTGGTAGATTTAATTGCTTCTTTTCATTTAGCAGCCTAACACACAGCCTCCACATTACCATAGTGAGTTAATGGCAGTGCTGTGAATAGTAGCCCATCGTGGTGTCAGTTCCTCTTAATTGGGAGCGTGCTGGAATTTATTTTGTGCTTGTGACAAGGCACTGATATTGAAATAAGCACTCAGAAATTTTTACAGCAAATTGACATTGCCATGGCACCCAAGCACTTAATTATTTTTCTAGTGACTCAGTTTTATTGTTTTTTTATAAAAGCATTGATCACAACAAATTGAAAAGGTTACAAAATAAAACAAAACAAAAACAATGGTCCTCCACAATATCATAGCTGGATTGTGAAGCACTACTTAAGGAGCTCTGGTAGCGTAGTGGTTACGAATCGGGCTACTAACCTCAAGGTCGGCAGTTCGAAACTTGAGAAAGATGAGGCGTTCTGCTTCCATAAAGATTTACAGTCTCAGAAACCCTGTGCAGGGTCACTATGAGTCGGAACCGACTCCATGGTACTTAACAACAACAACAACTTTACATGATGCATCTCTCAAGTAGTACCTGGATGGATGGTTGTATTTATTGAACTTACAACTTCAGAGCTGCCAAAGCGAGGGCCTACTTATGACCAATGCTAGGCCTCTGCCCTCCTCTTCATCAATTCTACCTGACCTCCTCTAATCCTTGTCCCTCCAAAAACCTCATAACCATTGCCTTCTTATCTTTTTCCACACTCTTCCTGACTTCTCATTTATGCCCATCATTACTACATAGACATGTTTCAGTTACTCTCCTTTTAGTCTCATTTTGTTTCTTCTGATCCTACTAGACAACATCAGGTACATAAAGCAGCAGATTCTAAATCATATTTTAGTTGGTAGGAGATTCTCTGATTTACAAAATTCCAGTTACCACCTATTATAAGAAAAATGCCAAACTTTTGGCCAGAATTGTCAATCAATTTTGAGTTGCTTTATTTAACTCAAGTTGTTTTATTTATGTCTTGTGTTGCTTTATTTTCAATTTTTTAGTTCAGGTTTATCTGTTCCAATGACATGTCCTCTTGGTATGCCTTCACTGTAAGAGTACTATTTTGTCTTTTATTTGCTTTTTTAAAAAATAATAATTTTGTATAAGATTTAACCTCAATACTTCTCTGTTTCCTAATTTAAAGTAGAATGAGCTTTTCCCAACTTTTTAAAGAATGATTGATTCTGAGTAGCTTTTCTAACTTATTTCTGTTTCTTTTTGGTGTTGTTTGTAACTATTCAAAAATATGATAGTATGCTCTTTGGATTGTTTTCCTCTCCCATCTTATATGAACCTTTATGTTTTGTTTTTCATCTCTATTATCCCTGGTGTGGTGCTGTAGGATAAGCACTGGACAGCTAACAATAAGGTCAGTAGTTCAAACCCAGCAACTGCTCCTTGGAAACCACATACAGGGTTGCTATAAGTTGGAACCAACTGGCGAGTACTTAACAACAACACATCCATCCCTGTCATATTTTAATATGATGCCTCTCTTAACAGCTTCTAAGGAATGCTAGTGGCACAGTAGTTAAGCACTTGACTGCTAACTGAAAGGTTGGTTGGCACCTGGAACCCACCCAGCAGTTACACAGGAGAAAGACTTGATGATCTCCTCCCGTGAAGATAACATCGTAGAAAACCCTAAGGAACAATTGTACTCTGTCACATGTCATCACTATGAGTCAAAATAGACTTGATGTCACCTAACAATAGCAACTTCTACTCAGTGCAGGAATCTGTCTTAGACAGGAGCCATGGAATATTCATAGTAGATGCCCCCACCCTCTTACAGACACATCATGTAATTTTCTGCTAATTGCCGTTCTCCTCTTGGCCTGCAGTGCACTCAAGTGAATTCCTATTAGCTATTTTGAGGTTATCCATCCTGTTCTCAGGTCTGTCACTAGCCCTTCTGTGGAATTCTGTTACTTCCTGCACAGATGCTGACCCCATGCAGATTTATACCTTGTGGTAACTTGTCACATCTGCTTGTATTTTGGGACCCATGGGAATACTATTTTTTTGCGCGTGTGGTTTTTAGTTTAGTTTAGTTTCCTTTCAGTAAATGTTATTTATATGCTTTTAGGTTTTCTCTGTCAATCTTAATGTAGGGGTTTGGAGAGTTCACAAAGTAAGCCAAAACCACTACATTTTCCCAGAATGAACAATGAAGTTTTGAGTCATGTTAAGAACATATAGTTTTCCAAAACTTTATTTTGTTTCTTTTAATAAATTTTTTTGAAAGGGAGTTCCTTTGAGTTGTCTTCCTTTTTGGCTAGCAGTATCTTTTCATAATACCTGTGATTTTTACTGTCACACTCCTCCTCCCTACCCTTTTCCCTTCCCTCCTCTCTAAAAACAAATAAGAGCCAAAAATTATTAAGTGTTTTCATTATTAGTTTTTAAGCTTCAAATAACAATACTGAAGAATTCTACAGGCAAAATAGTGAACGACACAGGAAGAATCAAATGAAGATAGAAAGACTATACTGAGTCACTGTACCAAAAATAATTGGTTGATGTTCAACCATTTCAGAAGTAGCATATTATCAAGAGCCCATGGTACTGAGGGATAAATCCAAGCACTAAAGATATTGGTGAAAAACAAGTTGCCAGGAACTGGCAGAATACCAATTGAGATGTTTCAACAAACAGATGCAACACTGAAGATGCTCACTTATCTATACCAAGAAATTTGGAAGACAATTTCATGGTCAACTAACTTGGAAGATGTCCATGTTTGTACCTATTCAAAGAAAAATGTCCCAACAGAATGCAGAAAATATCCAACAGTATCGTTAATATTGCACACACAGAAATTTTTGCTGAATATTAGTTAAAAATGGTTGCAGCAGTACATCAACACAGAGCAGCCAGAAAGTCAAGTTGTATTCAGAAGAGAACATGAAACAATGTTGGTATCAGATAGATCTTGGCTGAAAGCAGAAAATCCCAGAAAGATGTTTACCTGTGTCTTATAGACTATGCAAAGGCATTGACTGTGTGCGATATATATATATATATATATATAATTGATGGGTAGCATTATAAAGAGTGGGAATTCCAGAACACGTAATTGTGCTCATGGGGAACCTGTACGTAGACAAAGAGGTAGTTGTTTAAGTAGAACAAGGGGATACTACATGTTTTAAAATCAGGAAAGGAGTGTATTAGGGTTATAGCCTTTCAACATACTTACTCATTCTGTATACTGAGCAAATAATCTGAGACATTAGACTATATTAAAAATAATTCAGCTTCAGGATTGGAGAAAGACTGATGAACAATTTGTAATAGGCAGATGACCCAACCTTGCTTGTTGAAAGAGGAAATGACTTGAAACACTTACTGATGAAGATCAAAGACTACAGATTTTAGTATGGATTGCAACTCAATGTAAACAACACTAAAATCTTCAAAATGGATTAATAGACAACATTATGACATATGGAAAAAATATTGAAGTTGTAAAGGATTTCATTTTATTTGGATCCACAGCCAACCCCCATGAAAGCAGCAGTCAAGAAATCTAATGACATTGCATCAGACAAATCTTCTGCAAAAGACCTCTTTAAAACTCTTTCACCATTGTATTATTTTTTGCTTGTGGAATTTGTAAATTTAATGTTTTTCACCCTTGGAATGTGTGCTGAATCACTGATGGTTTTTAAATATCTGTGAGGTATGATGGATTTTGATAAATAATACGTAGGGCACATATGTCCCAATTAACTCTGGTGGTAGGATAGGTGGGATGAGGAAATAAAAAAAATATATTCGCTTGAGTATTACTTATTCTGGAACCCCATAACTTCCCAATCCATAGGAAACAATAAATACTAGGGGGCTTCAACAAGTTTGTGGAACAATTCTGTTATCTCTTAATTCCATTTTTCCATGAATTTTCTGAAGCCTCCTCATATACTTGCAAGACTTATCCCACAATATAGAAGTCCAAAGAAACAAAAGCTTTGCACATTCATTCCTCCAGGACACACCGTCTCATACAATAACCTCTTCCTATGGCACTAGGTCACTGATGCACGTCCTCTATTTTAAGCAGTTTCACAACTTTCTACCCCAATGCCAGTATGTATTACATATGAGGATAAAGAACTCCCAAGAAAACCAAGACATGGAAAATGTTAAGTGGTACTTATATGTACTTTGCGTAACAAAACGGTTAAGGTGTTCAGAAGCAAAAGATGCCCCTTTGAGGACTAAGCTACACTCAACCCAAACCATGGTAGTTTCAACCACCTCTCATGCATGTGAAAGCTGGATGATGAATAAGGAATAGCAAAGAATTGATGCATTTGAATTATGGTACTGGTGCAGAATACTGAATATACTTTGGACTACCAGAAGAATAAAAAATTTGTTTTGGAAGAAGTGCAGCCAGAATAACCCTTGGAAACAAGGATGGTGAGACTTTGTCTCTCATACTTTTGACATGTTATAAGGAGGGACAAGTTCCTGAAGAAGGATATCATGCTTGGTAAAGTAAAGAGTTGGCAAAAAAGAGAAAGACTCTCAATAAGATGGTAAAGAAAACAAAAGTCCTTACAACTGGACAAATAGATAGCATTATGATAAGCAGAGAAAAGACTGATGTTATGAAGGATTTCATTTTACTTGGATCCACGGTGGCTGTAACAATGGTTCAGACATGGCAATGAAGATTAGGATGGTGCAAGATCTAAGTAATGTTTGTTCTGTTGTACATAAGGTTGGAACTGACTTGATGGCACCTAGTAACAACAGCTCTACTTTCCCAATATTGGATTATTTCCAGTAGGAATTATAGCAGAGTCTATCTAGAGCTTCACCTATATCCCTGACCTCAGAACCAGGCAATGTTTCATTCTCTTGTGCGTAGGGTTGCTATGCCTTGGAAAAGACTCGAGGTACTTAGCAACAACAACCACTTCAATGCATACAGTTCAACTTACAATTACTTGTATCTGGATTTCTTTGACTTTGGGCTTTCCCCTGGTGACCATAGCCTGTCAGGTTTACCATGCCAGTCCTGGGACCAATGATCAACTAATGATTGATGAGACTACAGATATGTGGTCATCAGAATAATAGCCCCCAAATACATCCACATTCTAATCCCTGGAACTTATTAATATGCTACCTACATAGAAAAAAATGTACTCTGTGGATGCGAGAAAATTAATGCTTATGAAATGGGAGTCTATTCTAAATTGCTCAGGTGGTAGTTAAGTGCCATCTAGTCGGTACTGACTCACAGTGATCCTATATAAGGTTCCTGAAGAGCAACTGGTTAGCTTGAACCACCAATCTTGCAGTTGAGAGCCTATCCTATAGCACCACACCAGGACTATTCAGGTAGGCCCTTATCACAAGAGTCCTATAAGGGAAGATGGAGGAAAGAGAGTCAGAATTAGAGAGAGACATTTCAAGATGTTCTGCTACTGGCTTTGAAGATGGAAGCAGGGAATCTGAGCTCAAGAATACAGGTGGCCTCTAGAAGATGAAAAGGAAGAAAATGAATTATCCTCTAGAGCCTCCAGATACAGCCTTATTGATGGCTTGATTTTAATCCAGTAAGAATGATTTCAGACTTCTGACTTCTAGAGATGTAAGATAATAAATTTGTGTTGTTTTTTAAACCATCAGATTTGTAGCAATTTGTTACAGCAGCATTAGGAAACCAATATAATAGAAATGCCCAAGCTTCCCCAATTCTCCAGTGAGATGACATTGAGGGCATGTGTTCAACATTGACTCTCAGGGCTCCTCAGGGAGAGCATTAAATGTATCTCCACAGTGGGAACTTGACAGAAAACAAACCTCTTATTTGCCATCTTCCCTTCCGTCTTTTTTTCACTTCCCTAGTTTAGTATCTTCTAAATGAACTGCTTGCATTCAAATCCTTGAATTAACAGTTGCTTATGAAAAAAACCAATGAAATAATTTCATGGCTAAGAATTAGCACAGATGGTTGGTCCAATGTGTGGTGAGACCTGGGGACACCTGAGCCCATGGACAAGGACACTACCATGGAGGGCTAGAGCTGAGAGTGAAGCATCCAGCTGATA
>NW_006408579.1:14619217-14623398 GCF_000296735.1 Chrysochloris asiatica
TCAAGGGAGACGAACTCCTCAGAATGTGGGACCTTATCCAGAGAAGCAGCAACACCAGAGATGGAGGCAGAGATGGGGACACGGAGAGAGGGAGCAGCTGAGGACTCCAGATTCATGGAAAGAGAGGGACTGAGAGGCAGACTTGCAGAATGTGCCCTTTAGTGATGTAAATTATTATATATGCCTCAGTGTTTTTTTTTAAAAAGAGCTAAAATGAATAGAGAAAGATATGGTTAACTGATGGTACATGGAGGGGATTATAATCATTGAAATAAAACAAGGTGTATGATTTATTGAATGTAAAACTGATACTGTGCCCTGTAAACTTTCACTCAATTCACAATAAAAACATAAACAACAACAAAAAAAAAGAATCAGCACAGAGCTGCTTCCTATGAAGTGGAGGTAACATATATTGAATCTGTTTTGTGATTCCATTATCTCTGACACAAGTCACTCTGCCTCTTCACAGGGCTCTTCTTTCCCCCTTTAAGGACCCATAAGTCATTTGATTCAAAGAACTCATGAACTGTACTTACAGTTAAGTGATTTATTGAGATGCAGTACAGGAGACAACTCAGAGGAGGAAACAATTTAGAAATAACAAGATAAAAACTCAGGATGCAATTGGTCAATCAGGACAGCGTTCTCACAGAATAACCATTGGAGCAAAAAATACGCCCTTCTAATTCTGGACCTCTCTGTCACTGGGATCTTTCCACCACTAGGTGGCGCAGCTCACAGTCAGTGTAGCAGCTTGCTAAGTTTAGCTGTTCTTTGCTATCAGGCTTCATGGAATCAGACCTCTCCATTATCATCCTTTCTACCTCTAACTGGTCCGGTTCATAGCCAGTGGAGAAGCTTGGTGATCACTAAACTCCCATATGGCTCTGCTTCTCTACCAGTCTGGCGTTTAGCCTGCATTTCTCTCTCAACAAGAAGGTCTCAAAAACTTTGTTGGCTTTGTTGTTGTTGTTAAGTGCCGTGGAGTCAGTTCCGACTCATAGCGACCCTGCACAGGGTTTCCGAGGCTGTAAATCTTTACGGGAGCAGAACGCCTCATCTTTCTCCCGCGGAACCGCTGGTAGTTTCGAACTGCTGACCTTGCGGTTATATATCCCAGCTCATTAGTTACAAGGCAGGGGACCAGAGGATCACCAGACCACAGTTCAATCAATCCTCAATTATCTGTGAGATATTAATCAACATAGATCTTGTACAAATGTAACATTTTCTGCTGGTGGGAACTAACTTGTTCCCTAGGCAAGTAGGAAGCAACTTGGGAGGTCCTCCAAGTTGTTTCTCTAAAGAAGTAACCTAAAGATACACCTCCTCAAGACTTAAGAGAAAAACTCCCAAGCTGCTTATCCAAAGAATGAAGGTATAAGGCTGCATAAATAAACTTATTGTACCACACCAATCTAAAATAGAACTTGAGATGGCTTTGAGGAGAGACAACGTGGGCATTTGCCATAATTCTTCAAATTCGGATTAAAGGTGATGGGAGATTTATATTTATCATAAATTATGGTGATTGGTTCCAAAGGGCAGTGATGCTATGATCTTGCAGAAGCCTGAAGCTCAGGTGGTCAGTAGTGGTCCAGTAGTAGAATTCTTGCCCTTCCATAAGGGACATGCAGGTTTAATATGCAGCCAGTGTATCTCACGTGCAGCCACCATCTCTATGCCACTGGATGCTTGCATGTTGCTATGCTGCTGAAGAGGTTTTATGGTTTTTCCAGACTAAGATAGATGAGGAAGAAATGCTTGGTGAGCCACTTCTGAAAATCAGCCAATGAAAATCCTATGGTTAACAATAATCTGATCCCATTATGCATGAGATTGCCATGAGTTAAGGCCAATTTGACAGCAACTCACAACAAAAATTAACATCTTCTTAATAAACTATTTAGGAGCTCTGGTAGTGTAGTGGTTATGAATCGGGCTGTGAACCACAAGGTCAGCAGTTCAAAACTACCAACTGCTCCACGGGAGAAAGATGAGGCTTTCTGCTCCCGTAAAGATTTACAGCCTCGGAAACCCTGTTCAGGGTCACTATGGGTCGGAACTGACTCGATGGCACTTATCAACAACAACAATAAACTGTTTGCATTGAAATCCTTGGGATTTGGGGAAAACCCAATCTAAAACAGAACTTGAACTGGCTTTGATAAGAGACTTATGTTGGTACTTAAATTATTCAAGTTAGGATAGAAGGCAAAGGCAGTTTTATATCTATTTTGAATTTTGATGGTCAGTTTCAAAAGGCCTTGGAAAGTTAGGGTGGAATGGTGGAGCTCAGGTCATAAAACATAGTCCTCCTCTCTCTCTTTTTATTTTGTTTATGTGTTTGTGTGTGTGATTGTTCAGTATTTATAGACTGGCTCTGTGGAGTCCATGCCTCTGCTTTGTGAGTCTCTAGAGTGAACTCTAGGAACCACGATCTGAGGAGTGAGTTTGAGGCAGATACTGCAGATTGGCTTATTGTACCTCAGTGTTTCTTAATACAGCATTTTGGGGCTGGCTCACCAGCTGCTCTTCAGAAACCCTATGCAGAGTCACTATTGATCGGAACCAACTCAACAGCACTCAATAGCAACAATGACAATTCTTTGTTGCAGGGGGACTGCTTTATGCATTGTAAGATGTCTAGCAACACCTCTGGCCTATACCCATTATATGCTAATATCTCTTTCACCCCAGTTATAAAAATCATAAATGTCTTCAGGCATTGCCCAATTCCCAGTAGGGTAAAATTATCCCTAGTTGAAACCAGTCCTCTACATAACTCCAACAGGTTTTTAGGCCATCTTATGGTACTCTTGAGACAGGGAAATTAAAACCTTCAGCCCCAAGAATCACTTGCAGTTAGGATTCTGCATGTGAGAGCTTTTGAAGATACATCTGGGTGAGACTTGGAACATGGAAGAGAACATCATGAGGAAGGGATCATGCGATTTTTCTGACAATCATTGCCATGTAAGTATTTGTTGTTTCTTTGTGGTGAAGAAGTTTCTCAGCTCTGGCTTCACAGGTATTGAACAGAGTGGCATCAGTGTAATTTTTGCTACAATGTCCTCCTGTAGAGTAGGACATTTATCTTGACTCCATTGCTTCTGACTGGTAGCACCTAGGTTTTTGCTTAGACACATCCTGAAACTCTTATATGAATCCTTTTCTGATTAAAATAGAGCTAATTCTGTTATCTGAAATGTAGTAATTTTTACTAGGACTGCATATGGAATGTATCAGAACCTAAACTGTGGCTTTGATTTCATATAAATATAGGGGAAAATGATAAGTTTTCAGAATTTGCAAGTGGGAAAGCTGCTAACTGAACATGGTTAGATGTTCACCTATTGTTCTATGGACAGCAGAATTTAAGTTGGCTAAGTCTGTGATATAGGAGTCCTGGTGTGGTGCTGTGTGTTAATGCACCAGACTGCAAAGTTGTTTGAACTTCAAGGTTGGCAGTTCAAACTCACCAACGGCTCCTTGGAAACCCTATATAGGGTCACTATGGGTCAGAATCGACTCGACAGCACTTCACAACAACAACAACAAGAAACCTGTAATATTAGCCAAAATGGCAGGAAATATTCAAAGTTATCAGTGTATGTTGTTGTGAAATTCCATCGAGTTGATCCCAAACCATAGCGACCCTTTATAGCGTTTCAAAAGAGCCACTGATGACCATGAACCACCGACCTTGCAGTTCAAATGACTTTGCAGTCTGACATGTTAGCCCACAGTTGCACAGCATGACTCCATCTGTGTATGTTGTTGTTGTTAGGTGCCTTCGAGTCAGAACTGACTCATAACGACCCTATGTACAACGGTACAAAACACTGCCCAGTTCTGAGACAACCTCATAGTTGTTGCCACGCTCGAGTCCATTGATGCTGCCACTTTGCCAATCCATCTCACTTGGGGTCTTCCATTTTTTCTCTGACCCTCCACCTTACCAAATGTGATATTCTTCTCCAATGACTGGTCACTCCTGACAACATGTCCGAAGTATGAAAGACGAAGTTTGGCCATCCTGACATCAAAGGAGCACTGTGGCTGCACTTCTTCCAACACAGATCTGCTTATTCTTTAGGCAGCCCATGGCACTTTCAATATTCTCCTCCAACACCATAACTCAAAAGCATCAATTCTGCTATGGTCTTCTTTATTCA
>NW_006408579.1:14625473-14627572 GCF_000296735.1 Chrysochloris asiatica
TCCTGAAACACTCTAGGATAAGCACTGGTCTGTTAATCGTAAAGTTGGTGGTTCAAACCTTGGAAATCCTATACAGGGTAGCTGAGGTGGAAGCGACAATGGCACTTAACAATAACAGTTACCAACTGCCATGATGTTGGCACAGGGTGACTGAATGTGTAGCAGAATAGAACTGTGCTCCATAGGATTTTAATATATGAATTTTTGGAAGTGGGTTACTGGATTTGTTCTTTTAGATCCCTCTGGCTAAACACAAGCGTCTAAACTTTTGGTTAGCTGCTGAGCACATGTACTGTTTGCACCACCCAGAGATTCTAGTCTCAAGATAGCTATCGTTCAAATGAGAACTGGAGGATGGGAAGAGCATAGTAACCAGTAAATAAGTCTATTCTGGCTTAAAAATCTGTGAGTATACATGTTCTTTAAGTGTCGTTATTTGTACATGAGTTTTACTGAAAATAGTAGAAATTCTATCTGGTTTTGAGGGAACTTAATTGTCAGTGAAACCCCAAGACTAGCTTACAATAGCTTATGGTTACAAAACACCAAAAATATGTGAATCGTAACTTGCAAAAACAGGAAATACAATGATAAATATTTCCATATCCCAAAGGTATTTCCTCCAACCGCCATAGAGGACAAAGGACCAATGCTGTGAATGCTATGATATGTCATCTAGTACCCATTCAGGTCTAAATAATTTATTTCTTGTAGTTTCTGGAACTGTTGCTGGCTTAGAGCTCTCAATTGTCAGTTTAGTTCGGGAATTCCCACTGCTGAATTCAGTGCCCTAATTGATAATACATTCCATTTCCTGGAAGCAAACTACATCAATAATAGTCATTACTGGCACACAAAGTCCTGGTTTCCCTGGCTCAACTCGAAACAACTCTTAAGAGTCACCTAGCTTCAGAGAACACCATGGCTGACTGAGGTCTTTACTGAGGTCAAATTGCAGCCTCATCTCTTGCTTAATTCATTTCCCTTCTCTTCTTTCATATTCGGTGATCACTAAAATACTCCAACTTCCTGTATGATGAGATTTAGCCCAGAGTCTGTTTCCCAGTGATATTGACTTTTACAAACTAGGAACAAACTTCCAGAGGCTGGAAATACTGGAAAGGCTAACTAAGGAATTTTGTCCATTATCATAGCAATTCGCTCTCATTATTGGCCATTGGTTACTTATGTTTCCCCTTATGCTTTTTCTGAATAGGAATACATGTGTTGGGGAGGGGAAATGAGGAATACTTTTTGCCCAAATCTGAAAATTATTAACATGTCATATGAGATTTTTGCTATTAAAGTAACCACCTGTTTAATATGAAACATTAATATGCCATGACCCCCAAAAGATAAACAGATGTTTGCTTTATGTTAATCAAAATTGATTAAACATCATCCATGAGAAATCATTGCAGCCATGTAATAATTTGAAATATGAATACTGTCTTATTTTGGGAGCCCTACACAGGATCACAGCAACTCAAAAGCCACAACAGTACAACAAACTGACAGATGAGTGGTATTTTAAATACCAGAAGCATCACTCATGGTGAACAGGTTTCAGATGAGATTCTAAACAAAGACAGACTAGAAAGAAGGAATGATGAACTACTTCTGAATATTTAGTCACTGAAAACCTTATATTTAGCAGAGGAACACTGTCAGATATAATGCCGGAAATGAGCCCCTCAGGTTGGAAGGCACTCAAAATGCAACTGGGGAAGAGCTGCCTCCTCAAAGTAACACTGACCATCATGACATGAATGGAGTAAAGCCCGTGGGAGAAAAGCCCACAGGACTTTCATTTGCTGATGGGACACAACTCAAAATAGAGAAACAGCTGTAAACATCCATTGAAAATTGAAACATGGAATGTACGAAGTATGAATCTGGGCAAATTGAAAGTTGTCAAAAATGAAACGGAACACAGAAACTTCGATATCTTAGGCATTAGTGAGCTGAAATGGACTGGTATTGGCCATTTTGAATCTGACGACCACATGGTTTACTATGCTGGGAATGACAAATTGAAGAAGAATGGTGTTGCATTCATTGTCAAAAAGAACATATCTAGATTAGTCATGAAGTACAAC
>NW_006408579.1:14628777-14631245 GCF_000296735.1 Chrysochloris asiatica
GGACAATCTCTTTGATATCCCATGCGAGTAAAGTTTTGCTAAAGGTAATATAGAAGTGGCTGCAAGCATACATTGACAGAGAACTTCCAGAGGTTCAAGCCGGATTCAGAAGAGGATGTGGAGTGAAGGATATTGTTGCTGGAGGAGGATATCATGTTTGGTAAGGTGAAGGGTCAGAGAAAAAGAGGAAGACCCCCAGAAAGATGGATTGGCCAAGTGGCAGCATCAGTGGGCTCAAGCGTGGCAACAATTGTGAGTTTTTTCCAGCACTGGGCAGTGTTTCCTTCTGTTGTACATAGGGTCGCCATAGTTGGTACTGACTGTATTGCACCTAACAACAACAACTTCATACAGGATTACTATGGGTTGGAACAGATACAATGGCACTTAACAGTAACAACAAGTTTATTTTAAAAGAATAACTCCCAAATGTTCTATTTTATTATTGTAAATAAAAACTTCACTCAAGAATTAAAAAAATTGCCTGTGTTTCTTTCTTTCCCTCATACAAGAATGTTGGGAACATATGAGGGATTTCACCAAGTTTGTCAAAAACGAAATTAAATGATAATAGAATTTTTCCATGGAATTTATGAAGTCTCCTCATATAACTTATCTTTTAGCTTATAGTTCATAGCTCCATGAGGACCTACTATAAAATATGATGGGAAGTGTATATTCTTAAAACATGTGTCCTAGACTTTGGAGAAGCTTACAGGTAAGATTTTGGTATTGTTTCTTTTAGAAAGGGAAATATGTCCTATAGAAGAAGTCAATGCATGAATATTTGGATGATCAAAGCAATGGACTTTGGTAGATATCACTTTTTTCTTATTCCTTTAGTAACAGCACCTGGAAATGTAATTGAATGACTTGCCATCCTGGAGAGAAACCTTTGTTTCCAAGTCTACTTTGCAACTACATGGGGTTATGTGATGAAGTCATAGTCAGTGATCTATAAATGACAGTGTGGCGCTGGGTTTCAGGAAAATTTCCATAAAAGGTCTGACTCAACATAGAGGACTGCTGTCCCTTTTCCCTTTCTGCCACTCTATTTTTCCCTGCCAGCATCTCACACATAATAGTTAGAGCTGTCTTCTACCATGAATTACTGTTGAGGATAGATGCCAGAACTAAGATGGTGAAGAACATAGACTGGAGGAGACTTGAATCCTTGATGAAGGAGGAAATTTCCTATTAGCTCTGCTCTGGTCCACCTCTGAGTTTCTTTTGTATGTGGAAAAAGCAAAACAAAACATTTTATTTAAGTCATTATTTTGGATTTACCCACAATTTACAGCTGAATTTAATGCAAAGTGGTAAAGAAATAAAATAATATGGGAGTAAAATGGACTGACCATGACCTGACATTATTCTTCCATAGGCAATTTAGGGAGGTTCCATCTGGAATCCTCCATAATTATCTGGTAAACTAACTGAACTTCACAGGGGATAATTAAGGCCTAAGAGCTTCATAAGGTTTACAGAACAGATCAGTTTTCCAGTCAACAGTTCAGACACATTTTGATTCATCTCATTGACTATAATCCCCACAATGGAACATCATTTAGCCCATTTCCTTCCTATGCTTCCTCTTTCCATTCCTACTCTTTTTCAAACTTTTCTGAACGTTGTCCTTTGGTAAATGCTGCCCTTTTTACTTCAAATGGTTAATTATTCTAAGGTGTGTGTACCTTTCTAGTGCTCTTGTTCCTCTTTTAGACCTATTGTTTGGCTAAAAATTGAGCAGCGGATGTACGTTCATTTCCAGAAGATAAGAGTGACTAAGGGCTATATTGTGGGAGGTTTCACCAGTTTTTATATGAAGAGTAAGCCTAGCCTTTCTTCTGTTTTTGTGTTTGTTTTTTACTTTTTATTGCAAATTGAGTGAAATATACAACGTAGATCATCAGTTTTACATTAAACAAATCATACACTTCATTTCATCTCAATGATTGCAATACCCTCAAGGTAGAATAATTTATTCCACTACCTCCCTATGATTCTTATTTCCATGTTTCCTTCTTTCCCAATTCTTCTTAATTTTGTCCTTTAATGCTGCCCTTTTAATCTCAAATGGTTGACCATTCTATGTTGTGCATACCTTGCTTGTGCCATTGTTTCCCCTACATTCCTATTTATCTATAGCTTTGCCGAAAATTGAGCCAGAATGGTGAGTTCAATTCCAGGACTGAAGGGTGACCTAGGGCCATAGTCCTCTTGCCTTTTTTCTGTAATTTTGAGTTTTGTTCCACATTTCTACCACTCTCTTCAGGACCTTCTAATGTAATCCTTTTCAGAGCAATTGGAAATAACAGTGGTAGATGGCTAGGCATGATCTAGTTTTTCTGGTATTAGGATTATGGAGACTGATGTTCATATGGTCCATTAGTCCATTGGATTATTTGTTTCCATGTGTCTTTGATTTTCAAACTCTTCTTTCCTTCAGACAGGAAGAGACCAATAGT
>NW_006408579.1:14632619-14633994 GCF_000296735.1 Chrysochloris asiatica
GCTACAAAATATCTCCCTTTATATTTCCAACCCTCACAATCAATCCTGGGTGAGCCACTTGCTTGTTCTTGTAGTAATCAGTTGGTCTGCCTATATTGTTTGTATTTTTCTTGTCAGTCTTTCTTTCAAAAAGTATATTCTGTTCTTCTAACTGCTCCAGACTGCTCTGCTTGTCCTTTCAAGTGGAAATTTCCCACCTCAGAAGATTCTGGATGCTGTTCAGGATTCCACCTATAGTCTTATGTAATGCAGAGGCTTCGCAGGAAGCCTCCTTCACTGGGCAAGTTGTAGCCCCATTTTAGGTATTCCAATCAGTTATAGGCAGAAGATGGACTTACAAGCTTTCTATGGTGATATTTATGGCTATTCCTTTCTCTCCCCTTCCATTGTTTATTTTATAATGTAATGCAAGGAAAATCAAGATTCAAAAGATAGCCAAGCATCTTAACATTATTTCCTCCCCTTTCCCCATTCCAGCCATGTCTCAATCCCTGTATCCCAGAGCCCTGTTTTTCCAAGGTTGTGCATACGTCATTATTTGCCTGGGTCCCACTTCAGCGTCCCATTCATCCTATCATATTTCATTCCATAGCAATGATTACAATCCCCTCCATGCATCAGAAAATAACCAAAGGATACACCCCACAGTCCCACCCTCCTGGTTCCTCTCCCTCCATGAGTCCTGTGTACCCAGATACTCCATCAATATCATCATCTCTGTCTCCGTGCCTGGCTTCACTGCCTCTCTGGATAGGGTCACATTCTCTGCTCTTTTCACTTGATGGTTCCAGGGACCTCTGCTCCTGGTCTGCAAAGTCAATCACTCAACTCCTTTTGCCAAAAAAAATAATTTGCCTCTGCATCTGATCCACACAGTCAGTCCTGATGGCAGTTATTCACTGTTGTACCACAAGAGTCTTATTCTCTTTTCCTTTTGCCAGCCCGGTCCCAACAGATTGGAAATCATTCAGTGGAGGTTCTGCCTACCCCTGCCCCGTCTGGAACTAGGCTCCCTCTTGAAAGCTTGTAAGCAAGTCACTTCTTGGCTTATAAGCCTTCCCCCACCCCCATTTTGGGTCTGGGCAATTTCTATCCCCCTTTAAGGTATTCCAATCAGTTATAGGCTGAAGACAGGCTTACATGTTTTCTATTGTGATGTTTCTGGCTATTTCTCCCCCACGCCCACCCCCACAAGTGTCTATTTCACAATGGTAGGCAAGGGAAACCAAGATTCAAAAGACAGCCAAGCATCCTAACATTATTACTGTCTTTTACCCTTTCAAACCATGCCTGAATCCCTGTATCCTGAAGCCCTGTTATTCCAGGGTTGTGCATACATCATCATTTATCTCTGTTCCACTTAGCCCATGTGAAT
>NW_006408579.1:14634435-14635762 GCF_000296735.1 Chrysochloris asiatica
AATATCAAGTAGAGGAATTGCTGGATCATAAAGTACTTCTATTTCCAAACTTCTGAGTAAGCGCCATATTGCTTTCCAGAGTGGTTGGACCATTTTATAGGCCCACCAGCAATGTAGGCGGGTCCCAGCCTTTCCACATCCTAACCAGCATTTGTTGTCCTCTACTTTTTTTTTTTTATCTGTGCTGTTATTGCTGGTGTGAAATGATATCTCATTGTTGTTTTGATTTGCATCTCTCTAATGGCTAGTGATCGTGAATATCATAGGTTGTTAATTAGCCTTCCTCCAATCCTGATGCCACATTTTTCTTCATATAACCCAGTTTATCAGAGTATTTGCTCATCCTACAGGTTGAATAAGTATGGTAAAAGAATACAGCCTTGTTGTACACCTTTCTTAATTTTAAATCATTCAGTGTTCCCATGTTCTTTTTGAACAACTTTCTCTTGACACTGTGGTTAGATGTTAGACTGCTAATGACAATGTTGGCAGTTCAAATGCACCAGTCAGGCAACCAGAGAAAGATGTCTGTTCCTGTAAAAATTTACAGTCTTGCACACCCTATGGAATAGTTCCTCTCTATCTTATAGGGTTGTTATGAATCATAACTGACTCGATGGTACTGGGTTTGACTTTTTTGGTATTTCTACTAACAAAATTTCCCTGTATGTCTGTGGTTTTTCTTACTGAGGTCATTTGCAAGTTCCTGTGATGCTGTAAACAGAGCTACTGATGCTTCAAATACCAGCAGGGACATTCATGGTTGACAGGTTTCAGGGGGAGCTTCCAGACTAAGAATGACTAGGTAGAAAGAAAAGATGGTCCACTTCTGAGGAAATATTGTCTGATGTACTGCCAAAAGATGAGCCCCTTAGGTTGGAATATTCTCAAAATACTACCAAGGAAGGTTTGCCTCCTCAAAGTAGAGTTGACCTTAATGACTTGGATGGAGCAAGCTTTTGAGACCTTCATTTGCTTATAGGGTATGACTCAGAATGAGAAGAAACTGTTCAAACATTCATTAATAATCAGAGCATGGAACATACAAAGTATGAGTCTAGGAAAATTGGAAGTTGTCAAAATGAAATCAAATGCATAAAGATCGATATCCTAAGAATTAGTGACAGGTATTGGCCATTTTGAATTGGGCAATCATCTGATTTACAACATTGAGAATAACAAATATAAGAGAAATGATGTTGAATTCATCATCAAAAAGAACATTTTAAGGTTTATTCTGAAATACAAAGTCTGTGGTAGGATAATATTTATATGTCTACAAGGAAGACCAGTTAATACAATTGTTATTCAAATTTATTCACCATTC
>NW_006408579.1:14636503-14638390 GCF_000296735.1 Chrysochloris asiatica
AATGTAGAGTAGGTAAAGTGACTGTAAGAAATGATTAAGTGAAAGCGTTGAACAGAAAGTTTTAAAAGACAGATCAAGAAGACAATCAAGTATCATGAAACGTGCAAAGACCTGGAGTTAGAAGGGAAGAGCAAGCTCAGCAAGCTGAAAGAACTGAAGAAAAAATTCAAGCCTCAACTTGCAATATTGAAGGTATGGTGCTATAGGGTAATGCACTTGACTATGAGGTCAGTTCAAACCACAAGGTTGGAGGTTCAAATTCACCAGCCACTCCTAGGAAATCCTATGAGACAGAACCGACTCAGTAGTACTTAACAACAGCAACAACATGGGCAAAATATTGAATGAGGCAGCATGTATCAAAAGAAGATAGAAAGAATATACAAGTTCACATTCAACCAACTGAGGAGGTTGAATTTGATCAAGAATCAATGGCATTTAAAGTACAAGTCCAAGCTTCACTGAAGGTATTGGTGAAAAACAAGGCTCCAGGAATTGATGGAATATCAGTTAAAATATTTCAACAAACCAATACAGTGCTGGAAGCACTCACTATACCAAGATATTTGAAAGACAGCTACCTGGCCAACAAACTGGATGAAATCCATTCCAAACAAAGGCAACCTTACAGAACGCAGGTCACTTTTATTGAACAATATCATCAGTATTACATGCAGTGAAATTTTGCTGAAGATAATTTAAAAATGGCTGCAGCAGCACATTGACATGGAACTGCCAGAAATTCAAGCTGGATTCAGAAGAAGAGGTGGATTGAATGATATCAGTATCGATGTCAGGTGGATCTTAGCTAAAACTACAGAATACTAGAAAGATATTTACTTGTGTTTTATTGACTATACAAAGGCATTCAACTGTGTGGATCAAACAAACTATGGATAACGTTATAAAGAATGGGCATTCTAGAACACATAATTGTGTTCATGAGGAACATTTTACGTAGACTAAGGAGCTCTGGCAGCATAGTGGTTACGAATCAGGATGCGATTCTAACAGCGGTTCTAAAAGACCAGCTACTCCGTGGGAGAAAGATAAGGCTTTCTGCTCCAGTAAAGATTTACAGCCTCAGAAACCCTGTACAGGGTCGCTATGAGTCGGAACCGACTCCACGGCACATAACCACCACCAAGACACATTTAGACACAACAAAGGAATATTGAATGACGTAAAATCAGGAAAGGCACACGCCATGTTTGTATTTATTTATCATGCTTATTTCAATCTGTATGGTGAGCAAATAATCTGAGAGGCTAAAGTATATGAAGAACTCGGCATTAGGATTGAAAGAAGACTAACAACTGGCGATATGCAGATGCTATAACCCTCCTTGCTGGAGAAGAGGACTTGGAGCACTTACTGATGTAAAGAAGATTCAAGAATAGAATCTTCAGTATGGATGGCAACTCAATATAAAGAACACAAACATCCTCATCACTAGATCAATAAACAACATCACAACAAATGGAGAAAAGATTGAAGTTGTCAAGGATTTCATTTTATTTGGATCCACAATCAGTGTTCATGGAAGCTACAGTCAGGAAATCAAATGACATATTTATTGCATTAACTAATCTGCTGCAAAAGACTTCTTTAAAGCAATGATGTCATTTTGAGGACTAAAATGTGCCGGAACCAAACCAGGGTATTTTTAATGGTCTCATATGTGAAAGTTGAGCAATGAATAAGGAAGACAAGGCAAGAATTGATGCATTTGAACTATGGTGATGGTGGTGAAGAATATTGTAAGTACCATTGTTGTTGTTGTTGTCAGGTGCCATCGAGTGGGAACCGACTCATAGTGACCCCATGCACAGCAGAATGAAACAATGTCCGATCCTGGGCCAACCTCACTACCGCTGCCACACTTGA
>NW_006408579.1:14640065-14641230 GCF_000296735.1 Chrysochloris asiatica
GGTTTCCAAGGCTGTAAATCTTTACAGGAGCAGAAAGCCTCATCTTTCTCCCATGGAACAGCTGGTAGTTTCAAACTGCTGACCTTGAGGCTCGCAGCCGGATTCGTAACCATTACGCTACCAGAGCTTCTAAGGACAAGCATTAAACTACTAACTGCAAGGTAGATAATTCAAACCCACTAGATGCTTCTTGGTCGCTGAATCAGAACTGATGATGGCACTTAAGGACATCTGGTAGCATAGTGGTTACGAATCGAGCTGCTATCCTCAAGTTCAGCAGTTCAAAACTACCAGCTGCTCCACTGGAGAAAGATGAGGCTTTCTGCTCCCATAAAGAATTACAGCCTCAGAAACCCTGTACAGGGTCGCTATGAGTCAGTCAGAACCGACTCCACAGCATATAGCAACGACAACAACAACAATCATAAGACCAGGACCAAGACTGGAAGCCTAATTACTAGGTGGGGTATAAACTAAAAACAAGATTGATTTGTTGCTGAGCTATCAAATTTCTGAGACAAGTTTTTTCAAATTCGTCTTTACAAAAATAAAGATCGAAGTCTGGTGTGGCACTGTAGTATAAGCATTGGACTGCTAACCACAAGGCTGAAAATTCTAACCCACCCACCACTCCTTGGAAACCCTATAAAGAGTTGCTATAAATTGAAACTCAGTCAACGGCATTTAGTAAAAATAACAGAATAAAGACAGGGATCCAGATTCCAAGGTAAGATTTTTATCTGGATTGGGTGTTCTCACTGATTCTAGCTATGGAAGGGTAAAAGTAACAAAATGTATCTCTTAAGAAAATGAAAACACTCAAATCAAAAACAGTCGCTGTAGAGCTGACTCTGACTTATGGTGACCCCTTGTGAGACCACCCTCCTTCAGCGGGATCAAGAGCCGATCCCTCAGAATATTGACCAAGTAAAAGCCCTTATTGCTGAGCACCAGATGTTTATGGAGGAGATGACTCGCAAACAGCCTGATGTGGACCGTGTCACCAAGACATAAAAAAGGAAAAATGTAGGACCTGCTCATGGAACATTCAATGAGAAGTCTCACAGTTGTTGTTGTTGTCAGGTGCCATCGAGTCGGAACCGACTCATAGCGACCCCATGCACAGCAGAACGAAACAATGCTCGATCCTGGGCCAACCTCACCA
>NW_006408579.1:14666246-14688439 GCF_000296735.1 Chrysochloris asiatica
AGGTGTTCCTCAGTCTACACTTTGAGAACAACTAGGTCCCTAGTGGAAATGATGTTGTTGTTGTTAAGTGCCTTTGAGTTGGTTCCAAACCATAGTGACCCTGTATAGGGTTTCCAAGGAACAGCTGGTGAGCTTGAACTGCCAACCTTGCAGTTCAAATGGCTTTGCAGTCTGGCGCATTAAAGCTTATCATTAACATTGAATATAAAGCATGAGAATAATTTGCTCTCATGTTTCTAATGGGTATATATATATGTCCATTTTTTTTTTTTTAAATTGAAACTGTAGATTTAAATTCTAAATCCTGTTCTCTGAGCTCATTTTTTCCCCTTTGTATCTCCTTTCCTCTTTCAGTCACTCTGTCAGTGTGACAAAAATGGCTGTCATTAGGCAGCCAGTCACATCACATCTTCAGCTCTTGTTGCTGTCAAGTGCTGTGGAGTTGGTTCAGACTCAAGCAACCCTGAATGTGGTTTCTGAGGCTCTAAATCTTCTCTAGAACAGAAAGCCTCATCTTCAGCTCTGTGTAAAGTGAGATCATGTAATCCCATCCCATCTTTCTCAGAACTGAATTCCTTTCAAAGCCTCTTGTGGTTATTCCTGAGAGCCTGAACTTTTTTTTTTCTTTAACTTTTTATTGTGAATTGAGTAAAGGTTTACATTCAACAAATCATGTACTTTGCTTCATTACATGGTTGCCCTCCCCTCCATGTAGTTAACAGCATTTATCTTTATCCACTTTAACTATTGCATTCCTTCCTGTGTCTCCTGTTACCTTCATCTTTCCTCTGCTAACGCTCCTTTTGTTGTATATTGCCTGCCCTGTCACCCGTGTTTACATGTGTTACTCCCTACTCCTGGTGTGGAATCTTGGTGTGGTGCTGTGGGTTAATGCGCTGGACTGCAAAGTCAGTTTGAACTGCAGGGTCAGTGATTCAAGCTCACCAGCTGCTCTTCAGAAACCCTCTTCAGGATCGCTATGGGTCGGAACTTACTTGATGGCACTTATCAACAACAACAACACTTTCTAGCCATGACTAGTTTCCCATTCCCTCTTGCCCCTGTAACTATCATAGACTGTTTCTTTTATAAAGAATTTTTTTTGCAAAATTGGTCTCATACAATGTTTGTCCTTTTGTGATTAACTAATTTCACTTTGCGAAATGTCCTCCAGGTTCAACCATGTTGTGAGGTGATTACCAGATTCATCATTATTCTTCAACATTTTGTAGTATTCCACTGTGTGTATGTACCAAAATTTGTTTGACCATTCATCTGTTGATGGACATTTAGGCTGTCTCTCTCTTTTTTTGATGTGTCTCTTGTAGACAGCCTATCGAAGGATCCTGTTTTCTTATCCATTCTGCTCTTCATGTCTCTTGTCTGGCACATTTAATCCATTTACATTCAGTGAAATTATTAATAGACATGAATTGATTGTCATTTTTCTGTGTGTTTTTTTGTGGTGCTGCAGGATTTTTTGTTCCACATAACTTTTTTGTTGAGTTCATTATATTTGTGGGTTTTCTTTTCATTGTCATTTCTGTTGTGTTAATGTTTACTAAATATTTCATATTTTTCTCTTGTTTATTTTGATGTGCAGGTATATTATTTTTCTTTGAGGTTACCCTGTAAGTTTTTAATTTTTTCCCTGCTTAAAGCAATCTGTTTTATCTTGAAATCTACTTGAGTTCCTTGCCATTTGGAAGTACTGTGTCAACATATTCCCTCTTTTTGCTTTGTAGTTGACTTTGTTAATATCATTGATATCTCTGGTTCCATATTTTCAGTCTTGCAGGTTTATTTTATTTTAAATACTTCTATATCTGAATTGAGTTCTGGGTGTTGTTGTTATATATGCTAATCTCAGGTTGTTGTCTGCTGTTGGTATCAGTTCAAAGAACATCCTTTAACATTTTTTGTAACATTTTTCTGGTTATTACAAATTCTTTTAATTTCTGTTTATCAGGAAATGTCTTAATTTTGCCATCATGTTTGAGGGACAGCTTTGCTGAGTATATGATTCTTGGTGGGCAACCTTTTTCTTTCAGAGTTTTGAATATGTCATTCCAATGCCTTCTTGCCTGCATGGTTTCTGCTGAGAAATCAAAGTTTAGCTTTATTAGTTCTCCTTTGTAAGTAACTTTTCGTTTATCCCAAGCTGCTCTCAGAATTCTTATCTTGTCTTTGATTTTGCAGAGTTTGATTTTGATATGTCTTGGTGATTTTCTTTTGGAGTCTATTCTGTTTGGGGTTCATTCAGCATCTTTTGTTCTTATCTACTTATCTTTCATGATAAGGAAGTTTTCTTCAAGCAACTTTTTGACAATTTTCTCTGTGCATGCCTCTTTCTGTTCTGGAATTCTGATCACCCCCAAGCACTCTATCCACCTCTCCAACCTTTCTTCTGAAGTTCATGGTGTCATAATTTTCATCTGTGTCTGGTTTATTTTGTCTTTCATATCTTTGTTGTACCGGGTCTAGGTAATATGTCTGCCTAGTCTCAAGCATTGACTTTTAATTAAATAAAAAAATCTTTAAAGTAGTGACATAAAATGAGAAAAAAATAATACAACTCTTTTCAGGTTTGGGATGATATTCTGAAGTTTTTGGCATATACTTTGGGACTTTTGACCTCAGGGACCACTAAAAAGAGACAATGAACCCTGCTTCAGTAGTCATAGGAAGTTTGCACTCCA
The DNA here is from genome assembly GCF_000296735.1 of Chrysochloris asiatica. Taxonomy (NCBI): domain Eukaryota; kingdom Metazoa; phylum Chordata; class Mammalia; order Afrosoricida; family Chrysochloridae; genus Chrysochloris; species Chrysochloris asiatica. Next base: position 14,668,946 of record NW_006408579.1, read on the forward strand.
CCTTGAGCAGGGGAAAAGTGAGTTGAGTGTATAAAAATTTTCCAGAAAAAGATATTGATTTGATCAGTATGGAAGTTCTTAAGAAGATATGTAGACTTGCTTTACATTACACTGTGTATGGATGGAATGCATGAATATTTAAGTGCCAACACTAATGGCTAATGTAAGGAAATTATAATCTGGTTGACTGTCAGCTCTTTAGGATCAGGGACAGTCACTCATTCATCTCTATCTCTCCATTGATAATGCATGGTTGCTTTGAATCAATGAATGCATGACAGCTGTTTTCTAAACTTATGTACTTGTGTTAAGTGCTGTCAAGTCAGTTCTAGCTCATAGTTACCATTTGTAGGGTTTTCAAGAAGTGACTGGTAAGTTTGAAACACAGACTTTGTGGTTGAAATTGACCTTTCAGTCTAGTGTTTATCCTACAGCATCACACAAAACCTTGGAAGAAAATCAATGACCTCTGATGGAAATGCTTACAAGACCAACTCTCTGTCAATGACCACAAATCCCACAAATCTGTATCTCTCACCTATATGGTCAGATATTGGGAAAATCTGATTCATTTCCATGGTTACAAACTAAGTTAATTTTAATTAATGGCCTTGGAGAAAACAGTCCTTTGTTGTTGCTAAGTGCTGTCAAGTTGGTTCCGACTCATAGCAACCCTGTATAGGTTTCTGAGGAATGACTGGTGAGTTTGAAATACGATTCTTACAGTTCAAATCAACCTTGTGGTCCAGTGCTTATCCTATAGTGCCATACACTATCTGGTCTAGAACTATTCATTTTTTCCAATTCCTGTTGCTTTTCTACTTAATCCAGACAACTGCAAGAACAATATTGGAAATGAAAGTTTCCTTTAATTGCTATTCAGATGTCACTAGGCTAGCAAATTTATTAGAGAAAAAATGTAGCCAATACTAACAAAGATCTTGTTCCACTGATAAGACAATTGTTTTCCCTCTTCTGTTGAGAAAGTGCTTCCTGCCACTCATTTTCTCCATAACCACAGATAAGTCTCCATTGATATAATGGTAGTAAAAGTACTATCATCTTATAATGATATGATGTTTGGGGGGGAAAGTCTAAAATATTTTGCATAAAGTAAGTTTCATAATCACAGGCTATGAAAAGGATGAAAATATACATTTACCATAGGGACTTTTACCGTGAATTTCCAAGCTTTGTTTTAATTAAAATCTCAACCTAAAGATTCCAACATTATAGACTTCTTTAAAGTTAAAATGGTTCATTTCAATTCACTTTGAATGAGAAAAACTGCAAGGTGGGGCAAAAAGGGAAGTTGAACGGAAGGAGAACAGATCAGAGCTTTTGAAAGAAACAGTCGATTTGACAAGATGCAAAACCACAGAACAGAACATAACATAGTCTTTCTGTTCACTTTGTTTTGAAAAAATCAATTGGGCTCTTCTTGCTGTCCTTTTCCACTTATTTTTCAGATGCCATTGGGGTCGGTACCATGATTCAACCCTGAAGAAATCAGGGGAGGAAGAGAAGCTTTCAACTTTAGAATTTTTCCCATCCCTCATATGCATGCGAAATGAAGACATTGCTACCCATTCTTGGGACTGGAAAGTTGCTTTGGGTCCTAATTCCCTGTCTGAGCATCTGGATTGTCCACGGTAAGACACTTGTTTAGATTATTTCTGGTTTTATTTCTCAAGAGGTGTTGGAGCAATGTTTTCACTTGCTGGACTCAGTAGGGTGTAGTGTACGTGCCAAGTAGATAATGGTAGATGAAACCAAGCAGTTAGATTTGCTCGCTGATATTAGAGGATATAAACCAAATTAGAGCATGACAATCACCTGCCTTAATAGTAGGGACTTCATCCATAGCTTGGCTGATTTTCTTTAAAATGTAGGTGATGGTAAGAAAAGAGAATTTGGCACATGTTATAAATCATTACATACAAATCTACCACTACAACTAGCAAAAAATGTTCTAGCTACCATGTTGTTGGTGGTGTTAAGTGCCATCGGGTTGGTTATGACTCATAGCAACCCTGCAAAGGGTTTCAGAGGAGCAACTGGTAGGTTTGAATAGCCGGTCTTATGATTTGCAGTCCAGTGCCGATCCTACAGAGCCATACCTGATGGTAAAAGAAAAGAAAAATAAAAGCTTATTCTTTCCAAATGGAATACAGTGGACAGTTGTATTCTCAGTTGGGTAGGGCATTTCTGAATAACGGATGTTATACTTAGCTCCATGGTTACTGTCTGATTGTGCTGTCTCTAAATATAAACTTGCTACTTGCTTCAGTGGGATATATGTTTTAGAGAAGATTGAATGAGAAATACAGGAGCAAGTATTAAATTATTGTTCTTATATTGTTGAATGTGAATGGTTCCCATTTGGGTGTTGTTCTAATGAAGCAAATAGGAAACAGCTGGACTTTCATATAGATTACGTTTGTTCATCCTGTAGAAATTTATGCAGACAAAAATCATAATCCCTTCTTCTTGATGAGTTCACCTGCTCCCTTATGTTGACACAGGTAATCACATAGTGTGATGATAATTACATAATGTGCAAATCACAAACTGTGAATGGCTAGCAGAAGTTTCTGCTTCTCTCAGTTATCTTTGGTTTCAAATATCCTTCCTTATTGTGTTCTATTAGTCCTTGGGTGGTAGAAATGGTTAAAGTGCTCGGCTGTTCACTGAAAGGTTGACAGTTGACTCCATGCAGAGGCACCTCGGAATAAGTGCCTGGATCTATTTCTAAAAAAGCAGCCATGGAAAATACAATGGAGAACAGATTTCTACTCTACACATGGGGTTGACATGAATCATGAGTTGACTCAATAGCAACTAGTTTATTGTGCCAACTGAAACTGTGTGCTGAGCTCTTTACGTTTGAAAATATGGTCAGTGAGGTCCTGTGGATCATCATCTTCAGTTTTGGAACTATGATTCAGGGACACCATACAACCAGGTGCAAAGTGAACATTTTCTTCAGTTAACTAACACTTTTGTGTTTGGAATAATTGATGGTTGACTGAATTTTTCATTTTCTATCAGGTAATCACAGTCACATAGACACAATTGGAGTCAGATATTATTACTATTAAACATTAAATATTACAGGAACACTACCAAATATATGAATTGTTTTCTGTGAAACAATACGAAGTAAAAGAATTTTCAATGCTGTGCCTCATTGGGGTGGAATACAATTTCTATTCCTCTTTTCAGTATGGTATATATAGCATATACAAAATAGAGTTGAGTGCTACAATTGTGTTCCTTTACTTGCTCTTCCACTTAATATGTAACCTTGGTTAAGATTCTTAGCTTCTATTTCCTTAGTTTCCTCTTTGATAGAGTAGAAGTGACTGTGTATTCCGAGACTGTGGTAAAGATTATAAATGCCTAACAGAGTGACTACAAGTAACAAATGCTCAGGAAATGTTATTGGCATTTTTACTATGAATATTTTCATCAAGTAACCCACAGAACTTAAGTTTTAACATTGCTATTTAGAATAGTTTATTTTTTTAAGGGCAGAGGAAAGTGAATAAAGTGCATAATACAATAGATTTAGGCCAAAATACAGTGGATCAAATTATTTGGAAAATGAAATGGAAAGACCTCACCCGAGTACTGCCCAGGTATCTTTATATCACTGCATATATGGCTGCAGTATTGTTGTTGTTGTTGTTAAGTGCCGTCGAGTCAGTTCTGACCCATAGCGACCCTGTACAGGGTTTCCAAGGGTGTAAATCTTTACAGGAGTAGAAAGCCTCATCTTTCTCCTGCAGAGCGGCTGGTAGTTTCGAACCGCTAGACCTTAAGGTTTGCAGCCCGATTCGTAACCACTACGCTACCAGAGCTCCAGTATTAGTTGCATTAAATTCTGGATAAAGGTTGTAACAACTGGTATTTAGTGAGATTTATTCTCCCAGACAGGACTGATGGCTCATCCTTAAAACCACATTAACTGTAACCTTTCTATTTTAGGGATTTCCTGTAATTCCCTTAATTGCTTCGTTGTTTGCACTGGCACAGTTTCAAAACATCTAAAGATCATTTTTACAGAGATATATTTTTTCACTTGAGAGCAATGTGATATCTGTGTTTTTCCAGGAGGGAGACTGAATGTTTAACATGTTGGAAACAGGCAACATTCTCTATAAACTGCCTGTTTAAGGGCCTGCTTTATTAAGACATTATGTTATGGAAACCTTTACATAATTCACAATAAAAAGTAAACCAAGCAAACAAAAAAACCAGAAAAGCAGAAATGATGTGTGTCTTTTTGTGTGTGTTTTTTCCAAAAAAAGAAAAAGAGGAAAGTTTTCCCTCAGTGTAAGGAACCCTTATAAATCAGAGAAGGACGACTCAGACATTTTCCACTTAATTGTTGTTACGTGCCCTCCAGTTGGCTCCAACTCATAGTGACCCTGTATAGGGTTTCTGAGGATCAGCTAGTGGGTTTGAACTGCTGATTTTGTGGTTTGCAGTTCAGTGCTAATCGTACAGAGCCATACCAGGATTCCTTCCACTAAATTGCTGTTGTTGTGAAGTGCTGTTGAGTCGGTGCTGACCCATAGCGACCCTGTATAGGGTTTGCAAGGAGCAGCTGGTGAGTTTGAACCGCCGACCTTGCAGTTCAAACAGCTTTGCAGTATGACACATTAACCCATAGCGTCACACCAGGACTCCTTCCACTAAATGTTGTTGTTGTTGTTAAGTACCATGGAGTCGATTCCGATTCATAGTGACCCTGCGCAGGGTTTCCGAGGCTGTAAATCTTTACAGGAGCAGAACGCCTCATCTTTCTCCTGCGGAACTGCTGGTAGTTTCGAGCTGCTGACCTTGAGGTTGGTAGCCCGACTTGTAACCACTACGCTACCAGAGCTTCTTTTCCACTAAATAGAGAGCAATTAAAAAATGGTGACCACACCTTGTCAAAGACAGAAAACTTTCTAGCACTGGGAAAAATAAGGCAGTCCCATCGAGTTCTAGCTGTCATAGTTTTCACTGTAACAATTCCTGGAATTTGCTGGCGTGAATTATGATCCAAGCACTGTGTTAACGCTTTTTCCTGTGTGGTCTTATTTATTTTCATAACGATCCTAACAGATAAGAATTTGTGGTTCTTATTTTAGCCTGGGTTTAAGTCTTTGTCCTGGCTCAACCACCCACCAACTCAAGCTCACCAGCCACTCCTTAGAAACCCTATACTGGTCAAAATAGACTCGACAGCACTTAACAACAACAAAAATCTGTTTTCTTAATTTAAAAATAAAAATATTAGTAGTAATTACTTCAAAAAATTGTTATGAGAATAAAATGAGGCAATTTAGGTAAGGAATCTGAAGGAACCCAGTACATAAGTGTTGTTATTGTTGTTAAGTGCTGTAGAGTCAGTTCCAACTCTTACGGCTTCCAAAGAGTGACCAGTGAGGTTGAATTGCTGACCTTGTGGTTAGCAATCCAATGCTTATCCTATAGCACCACACCAGGATTCCCTCAAAAAATACTAGTCATATACTTATAATTTACCTGACAGGAGGGAAGAGGATGGACCCAATGCACATTGATAATGTGAGGTGCTGTGTGGTTTTGACTATGTAGCAATGAATGGGAGGCAGTGACTCAGACAATAACTCCCCAAATGTGATTTAAATCTTCCATCTGTTATCTGATCTGATGACCCTTTAAAATCTCAGCTTGTCCTGTTTTTAAGCATCTCCAGAAGAGGAAATGACACAGGAATTTGGCAAACTTTTTTTAAATACAGCTATGGAAAATTAAAATATGACTGTTTCATACAACACATTTCAGAATTATCCCAAACTATGTAAAATCAAGAATACATGGTTTAGGTCCTTAAATAGCTTTGTGCAATTTGACTGAAGAGATAATCTTCAAATTTTCCAGTAAATAGTCCTTTCACTACAGAAATTCTCGACCTAGGAAAATTTGCCTCAAATATGAAAGCAGATTTCAAGAAATGTTTCACATGCCATTTTAAGAAGGTACACTTTTAGAAGGAGCGGATTTTAAAAGGAGATATTAATAGAAGGTAATTGTGAATGTTTTCTTGTTCTCTGCTTTTTAAGGAATGGGAATAAATATAGATTCATACCACTGTGAATTCTTTATATAAATTAATTCTTTCAAGTTCCATTTTGCTAAGGTAACTTTTTATCAGGGGCTTCCATGTAGGAAGACCGAGTGACATAGTGAGTTACACATTGAGTTGCTAAACACAAGGTCAGCAGTTTGAATCTAACAGCTGCTCCATGTGAGAACAATGAGGCTTTTTGCTCCTGTAAAGATTTACAGCCTCAGAAATGCTATACAGGGTCACTATGAGTCAGAACCACCTCGATGGCATACACAACAATGAGGGAGATCTGGTTTGATTCCCAGCCTAGCTACCTCATAGACCCGAGCTTTCAGACTAAGACAGACTGGGAAGAAAAATCTGGCAAGTTTCTTCTGAATATCAGTCAGGGAAAGCACTGTGGATTACAACCATCTAACCACAACTGATTGTGGGGATGGCACAGGTCCAGGAGGCATTTTATTCCATTGTTATTTTCAGGTAGATGTAAGTGAACATATTTTCCTTTCACAGTAGGGATTGAAGCTACTTTTAATCAATGTTTTAATTTTAAACCTAAGGTTGAATATCAGGTTCTCCTTAATCTAAAAAGGGTCATCCTTTACAATTGTTGTTAAATGCTGTCAAGTCAGTCCCAACTCTTAACGAATCTGCATAGGGTTTCTGTGAAGCGGTTGATGGGTTTGAGCTGCTGACTTTCAAGTTAGCAAGTCTAGTGCATATCCTACAGTGCCAAGTGAGGACTCCTACTTTTCAACAGAAGCTCTGATTTTAACATAAGTGCGTATGTGCACTATTTTAATTCAAATTTCCCCACATATTCTTATCAATTCTAGCTAACATCTGACTTATGAAATTAGTTCTTTTATCACAGTATTAAATTAATAAGTTTAATCAGTATGACCTAATACAACATTAAATTAGTGGCTTCCAAATGAGGAGTATGCTCTTTTGGTTCAAGTCCACCAACTGGTGCCTTGTAAGAAAGGCCTGGCAGTTTACTTCCCAAAGCTCAGCTTTTGAGAATCCTTGTTGTTGTTGTTGTTGTTGTTGTTGAGTGCCATCGAGTCGGGTCCGACCCATAGCGACCCTGTACAGGGTTTCCGAGGGTGTAAATCTTTACGGGAGTAGAAAGCCTCATCTTTCTCCCGCGGAGCGGCTGGTAGTTTCGAATCGCTGACCTTAAGGTTCACAGCCCGATTCGTAACCACTGCACAATTCTATTCTGACACACATGGAGTCTTTATGAGTTAGAATTAACTCAACAGAAACTAATGGGTTATATGAGGTAGAAAACTTACACTCTGACCAAAAAAAATCAGATCTGCAAATAGTAAGGCACTTGACTACTAACAAGTTGGTGGTTCACAGCCACCCAGAGATGTCTTGGAAGAAAGTCCTGGCAATGTGCTCTAGAAAGGTTACAGCCATGAAAACTCTCAAGAGAAAAGTTCTACTAAAACATATGAGGTTTCTATGACCTTAATCTCCTGGCATTCAATTCTGATTTTATGGGTATTTGTCAGCTACCTTAAGATGAAACGAAATCCATCTGCACTTTAAATGTTGTGCACATGATGGCCCATGGCTATCTAGGTTGATGTCCTTCCAGGATCTCTAATGCATGGCTCTCATTGCAATGCATGGACTTCCTTGATCATGTCCAAGGCACTGCCCTATGAGACCCTTAAACCCACACCATTTTTTAAGGGAAGGGGCATGCATTAATTTATTTTCATTGTATCTCACCTCTCCACATGATTCCACCCCTTTAAAGTTAGCCAGAAAATACCACCAACATGCTCTGTAAGTCTTTTCCTTCTGGTTTTAACAACATCTTCTGCAGACTCTCAGTGTGTATCTGAAGTTTGCTTGTATATTATACTACTTTCCAACAGGAGCTAAAATCTTAGTTGATGTCACAGAAGACTGGTTGATGTCTCCAAAATTTTTTCAATGGAGAGACAGCAAAGTTCATTCCGGTTTTTTTTTTTTTTTTTTCTCACAATAGTAATTATAATTGGGCATGTGGTCTTAGAACATAAGAAGTAACTATATATCACTAAATAATTACAGAAACAAACTTTTCATTATTTAATAGCTAATATAATAAACAACATTCTTATCAACGGAGAAAACATTGAAATTGTCAAGGACTTCATTCTTCTTGTATCAACTATCAACACTCAGGAAAATAGCAGTTAAGAAATCAAATGGCATATTGCATTAAGCAAATCTGCTGTACAAGTCCTTTTTAAAGTGTTGAAGAGCAAAAGACATCAGCTTGAGGACTAAGGTACACCTAACCCAAGCCATGGTATTTTCAATAACCTCATATGCATGCAAAAGCTGGACAGTGAATAAGGAAGGCCGTAGAAGAATTGATTCTTTTCAGTTATGGCATTGGAGGAAAATATTGAAAGTGCCATGGGCTGTCAAATGAACCAACAGATCTGTGTTGGAAGAAGTGCAGCCAAAGTGCTCCTTGGAGGCCAGGATGGCCAAACTTCATTTTTTATTCTTCGGACATATTGTCAGGAGGCACCAGTCGTTGGAGAAGAATATCATGTTTGGTAAGGTGGAGGGTCAGAGAAAAAGAGGAAGAACCCAAAATGAGATGGATTGGCAAAGTGGCAGCATCAATGGGCTCAAGCATGGCAACACTTGTGAGGTTGGCCCAGGATTGGGCAGTGTTTTCTTCTGTTGTACATAAGGTCACTATTAGTCGGTACTAACTCAATGGCACTGAACAACAACAATAGTAGCTAATAAAGCTAATATAGTACACGAGTCCTGGTGCAGCACTGTGGGTTAATGTGTTGGACAACAAAGTCAACTTGAACCACAAGGTTGAATGTTTGAGCTCACCAGCAACTCCTCAGAAACCCTATACAGGTTGCTATGGGTTGGAACCAACTCACAACCACAGCAGCATAGTATAAAAATTAGCTCCCCTCTCCAGCTAACAATGGTAGTTGCACATGTAGTTACATTTGCTTACCTATATGGCCACCACTCCTTTCCAATTGTCTGGACTAAGTGGCTCGATTGGGCAGCTGAAAGGTCAAGGAGTATGACTTGTTAAATATCTTGAGAATCTTCATAAATCAGGTCGTCACACTTTGCATGCATGTAAGGTCTAGTTCTTCTTTTAGTGGTTATATCTTAACCACCAGAGTATGACGTATGATCTCACTTCAAAGCCTTTTAGCCTGCCCAGTTCTCAAAGCATTAAACTAGGGCACAAGGATCACTAGTCAGATTTGCAAAACTTTCTCGAAGCTCTTTCTGTTCAGTCAGAGTGTGTATCATGCCTTCTCATCTCCATGCTTTTCCCAGGGCCATCTCCACCTGCAGTGACAGGTACCATCATGCCATCATGGAGTCACAGAGAAGATAGGAAGACAGATGCATAAACAGATATTCAGTTGTAATAGAGTGTGATGCAGATCACAAAAAACCAGCATGGAACATTCTCTAGGAGAAAACCAAGTAGTCAAGGGTTTCTGGAGCATGAAGATAGGGTATGTTTTTATAATAGAGTGAGGACTGAATGATATTTGAAGAACTCTGGATATTAAAAAACTATTTTTATTTTTGTTTTGGCACTGGGGAATATCTGAAGGGTATTAAGTAGAAAAAACTTGTGATTAACTTTTCACTATAGGAATGCAAACTATGATCCTGTTTTGGAGAATGAATTGGGGTCTGAGGGGAGGGGAACATGGCCAAATTTGGATTCTAGAAGACTAATTGGAAGGCCGTAACAAAAACTCACAAGAACTATAATGAGATCCAAATTAAGCAGTGGCATGGAAACAAAGTCTTGGTGTGGAGCTGTCGGATAAACACTGGATTTCTAACTACAAGGTTGGTGGTTCAAACCCACTGTCTATTCCCTGGAAACCCTATATGGGGTCACTATGGGTCAGAACCAACTGGACAGCACTTAACAACAACAACAACAACATGAAGACAAACAAACTTGAAAGGTATTTTGTATACTGAATCAACTTAATTTGTTGGCCAATTGAATGGGTCAGTAAAGAAAAAGATAGAGATGGCTCCTAGATTCTGGTTCATGTGAGTAGGTAGATGATAGTATAATGTTGTGATAAAAGTAGGGAAGCTAGGTTTGCATGTAGAGATGGGGTGTATATGGAGGCTGAAGGAGTTCACCTTCATCGGTATTCAATATTCCTTGGAAAACTCTGTTCAAATGCCATTTCATGCATAAAGCCCTTCCTGATTAATTCAGCCAGCAATGATCTCATTTTGGGATCCAAAGCACTGAACTGTTGTAATCTTGCTTAACACAATGAAAGAAAACTCTGCAGTCTTGTAGGCATCATTTTGCATTGCTTTTACATTAGAAATGATCACATTTCTAAACTGTAATTGATAGTAGGAGTCCTCTTCTCTGGGTGTGGGCAATAGGGGATGTATGATCTATACAAAATTTAAAAACAGCAATGGTGGTGGTGATAATTATGTGCTGTGGAGTCAGTTCCAACTCACAGCGACCCTGTATAGGGTTTCTGAAGATGTAAATATTCAAGGGAGCAGAAATCCTCATCTTTCTCCTGCAGAACAGCAATAGAGCTGACTAAACATTAGTTTGCTTTTAATTACTATCATGTACCAGTAATTCTGAAGCAAATGGAAGAAATAAGAAGATCCAAGAGGTGAACAGAAAATTTCAAAGATCAGCTAGAGAAGATAAAGCTAAACATTACAACAAAATGTACAAAGATCTGAAATCAGAAAACCAAAAAGGAAGAACACACTCAGCATTTCTCAAGCTGGGGGAACTGAAGAAAAAATTCAAGCCTTGACTTTCATTATTGAAAGATTCTCTGGGCAAATTACTGAATGATGCAGAAAGCATCAAGATAAGATGGAAGGAATATACAAAGTCATTGTACCAAAAGAAAATGGTTATTGTTCAACCATTTCAAGAGGTAGCATATGATCAAGAGCCAATGATACTGAAGGAGAAAGTCCAAAATGCATTGAAGGAGTTGGCAAAGAACAAGACACCAGGAATTGATGGAATACAAATTGAAATCTTTCAAGAAAATGAGGCAGCACAGGAGGCAGTCACTCATCTCTGCCAAGAAATTTGGAAGACAACTATCTGGCCAACTGATTGGAAGAGAGCCATATTTTTGCCCATTCCAAAGAGCAGTAACCCAACAGAATGTGGAAATCATCAGACAATCTCTTTGATATCCCATGCAATTAAAGTTTTACTAAAGGTAATACAGAAATGGCTGCAAGCATACATTGACAGAGAACTTCCAGAGGTTCAATTCAGATTCAGAAGAGGCCGTGGGACAAGGGATATCATTGCTGATGCCCGATGGATCTTCGCTGAAAGCAGAGAATATCAGAAAGATGCTTACATGTGCTTTATTGACTATTCAAAGGCTTTCGATTGTGTGGATCATGACAAGCTATGGACAACATTGTGAAGTATGAGTATTCTGGAACACTTGATTGTGCTCATGAGGAATCTCTACCTGGACCAAGAGGCAGTTCTTCGTACAGAACATGGGAACACTGAGTGTTTTAAAATTAAAAAAGGTGTGCGACAAGGTTGTATTCTTTCACCATACTTATTCAACCTGAATGCTGAGCAAATAATCTGACAAGCTGGGTTCTATGAAGAAAAACGTGGCATCAGGGTTGGAGGAAGACTCATTAACAACCTGCGATATGCAGATGACACAATCTTGCTTGCTGAAAGTGAAGAGGACTTAAAACATTTACTGATGAAGATCAAAGAACACAGCCTTCGATATGGATTACATCTCAATGTAAAGAAAACAAAAATCCTCACCACTAGACCAATAAACAACATTCTTATCAATGGAGAAAAGATTGAAGTTGTCAAGGACTTCATTTTTCTTGGATCAACTATCAACACTCACGAAAGCAGCAGTCAAGAAATCAAATGCTGTATTGCATTAGGTAAATCTGCTGTACGAGACCTTTTTAAAGTGTTGAAGAGCAAAGCTGTCAGCTTGAGGACTAAGGTGCGCCTGACCCAAGCCATGGTATTTTCAATAACCTCATATGCATGTGAAAGCTGGACAATGAATAAGGAAGGCTAAAGAAGAACTGATGCTTTTGAGTTATGGTGCTGGAGAAGAGTATTGAAAGTGCCATGGGCTGCCAAAAGAACCAATAGATCTGTTTTGGAAGAAGTGCAGCCAGAGTGCTCCTTGGAGGCCAAGATGGCCAAACTTCATCTCTCATACTATGGACATATTGTCAGGAGGGAACAGTCGCTGGACAAGGATATCATGTTTGGTAAGGTGGAGGGTCAGAGAAAAAGGGGAAGACCCCCAACGAGATGAATTGGCCAAGTGGCAGCATCAATGGACTCAAGCATGGCAACAGTAGTGAGGTTGGCCCAGGATTGGGCAGTGTTTTGTTCTGCTGTGTATAAGGTCACTGTGGGTCGGTGCTGACTCAATGGCACCTAACAGCAACAACCAGTAATTCTAAACAAAATCAGTGATGAAATGATCCTCCTTTTAAAAGAATTTTTGGTCTAAGTTCTACTAAGTAACTACCATGTTCGCTGTTTTAATAGTATACATGTAGGCTTGTAATTGCCTCATTTTTAGTCTCATTCTTAGAGAAACAATGCCTACTACATGGAAATTAACTCAGAAAATTTCCCAATTAGAGAGTTGACCCTGGATACATCTGGACTCAAGTAACAAAAACAAAACAAAAGCAGTTGCTGTCCACGCGAATCCACCTCATAGCAACCCTTTAGGACAGAATAGAATGGCCCCACAAAGTTTCCAAGGCTTTAATCTTTAGGGAAGCAGACTACCACATATTTCTCTCCAGAAGCCACTGGTGAGCTTGAGCTGCCATACTTAAAATTAACAAAGCAGTCACCGGGCCTCTGTGCTTCTAGGGCTCTTTATGGGCTCAGTTACATGGTCTCATTTCAAGAGTAAATTCATAATGTTTATCATCACTGGCACTTCCTTCATGAAATTTGTGTTTCCAGTTCCTGTGGAACAAAGCACTCCTACTGTAGATTTAAACAGGAGATTGTAAGTAAATAAGGATAGCACAGTCATTTTAGAGATCAAGAAACAGAACTTGAGCTGTTTCATTTCTGTTATTCATTGCAATCACTTTGAATTTTTATTTTTGTTAAAAGTTAAAATAGTGAAACAGAGTGCAAACTACAAACTGTATTGTTTTTGTTTGATAATTTTGCTTCATACATGAGAAGTTTTACTGAATTTGAATAATATTTTTACAACTGAAATTTGTCTTTCTTAGTGAACTTAGTAGACTGTTATAAAATCCAAGAATTGAGAAAATAAAATTTTACTTTAGTGGTACAACTTGATAGTTGTCTAAATTGTATAGTTTGTAAACATTTTAGTTTTAATATAGTTCATTTATTAGTTGTTGTGCCACAGAGTTGATTATGACTCATAGTGATTCTATAGAACAGAATAGAACTTCCCTAAATGTTTTCCTAAACTGTCATTTTTATGGGAACAGATCTGTTCCACAGGTCTGTTCTTGTAGAGCTTCTGGTTAGTTTCAAACTGTCAAATATTCATTTAATTCTCAGAAGCACATTACATACTGTGCCTCTAGGGTTCATATATTAGTTATTGGAAAGTTATTTTAAGGATTCTTGGGAGCTCAATGAGTTAAGCATTGGGTTGTTAACCACAGGGTCAGTGGTTCAAATACACAAGCTGTTCCTTGAGAGAAAGATGAGCCTATTTGCTCCCATAAAAATCAGCACTCTCAGAAACCCTAAGGAGCTATTCGCCTCTACCTAAAGGGTCACTCTGAGTAGGAATTGACTTGGAGGCAGTGCATTTTGATTTGAGCTTTTTTGAGAGTTACATAAACTAAATGGAATGCATCAATAAAATCAATGATTCTAACTTGCCAGTAGCTCCTAGGTTCACTATGAGTCAAATTGACCTGATAGCACTTAATTAGCTACAACAAGTGCAACTGAAGAATCACATTTCAAATAGTTTGTTGTTGTTAGGTACTGTCAAGTTGGTTCCGACTCATAGTAACTCTTTGCACAACAGAACCAAACAGTGCCCAGTACAGCGTCATCTTCACAATTGTTGTTACATTTGAGTCCATGGCTGCTGCCACTGTGTCAATCCATCTTCTTGTGGGTCTCCCTCTTTTTCTCTGATCCTCCATTTTTCCAAGCATGGTGTCCTTCTCCAGGGACTGGTCCCTCCTGAGAACATGTCTGGAGTATGAGAGGTGAAGTCTCACCATCTTGGCTTCTTAGTAGCATTCTGGCTGTATTTCTTACAACACAGTTTTGTTTTGTTTTTTTTACTGGCACTGCATACTTTCAGTAATCTTCTTCAGTATTGTAATTCAAGTGTATCAATTCTTCTATGGTTTTCTTTATTTATTGTCCAACTTACACATACATATGAGGCTGTTGAAAATATCATGACTTGGGTCAGGCACACACCTTAGTCCTCAAATCTTTGTTGTTAAACACATTAAAGAGGTTTTGTGCATCAGATTTGCCTAATGTAACACATGATTTGATTTCTTTACTGTGGCTTTCATTAGTGTTGATTGTAGATGCAAGCAAAATGAAGTCTTTGACAGCTTTAATTTTTTCTCCATTTATCATGATGTTATTTAGTGGTCCAGTTGTGAGGATCTTTGTTTTCTATACAAAGATTGTTATGTTGAGGTCCAATCCATACTGAAGACTGTAGTCTCTGATCTTCATCAGTACTTTGCATCCTCTTTGCTTCTAGTGAACTAGGTAGTATTATCTGTATCTTGCAGATTGTTAATGATTCTTCCTCCAACCCTGATGCCATGTCTTCTTCATATAACCCAGTTTCTCAGATTATTTTTTTCAGCATATGGATTGAATAATTATGGTGAAAGGAAATAGCCCTGATGTACACCTTTGCTGATTTAAAACCAGTAGCGTAGTGGTTACAAATCGGGCTGTGAACTGTAAGGTCAGCAGTTCGAAACTACCAGCTGTTCTGTGGGAGAAAGATGAGGCTTTCTGCTCCCGTAATGACTTACAGCGTCAGAAACCCTGTACAGGATCGCTATGAGTCAGAACCGACTCCACGGCACCTAACAACATAACAACAACAACAACAAACATCTTTCTGATATTCTCTACTTTCAGCCAAGAGTCACCTGATATCAGTCAGCAATGAGATTCCTAGTGCCACATCATCTTCTGGATTCAGCTTGAAGTACTGTTGCAACCATTTTTGAAGCATCATCAGGAAGATTTTCTTGCTTGCAGTATTTATGATATTGTACAATGATTACCGCATTCTTTTGGGTCACTTCTTTGGAATGGGCACAAATATGGATCTCTTCTAATCAGTTGACCAGGTAGTTATCTTCCAAATTTCTTGACACAGATGGTTGAGTACCTCCAGTGCTGCATCAGTTTGTTGAAATACTTCAATGTGTATTCCAGTGATTACTGGATCCTTGTTTTTCACCAATGCGTTCAATGCAGCTTGAACTTCTTCCTTCAGTATCATTAGTTCTTGAATACATGCTCCCTCTTAAAATGTTTGAACATGGACCAGTGACTCTCTGTATTCCTTTCACCTTCTTTTGAAGCTTTCTGCATCATTCAACATTTTGCTGAAGGAAACTTTCAGTATTGCAAGTCCAGGCTTGATTTTTTTTTCTTCATTGCTTTCAGCTTGAGAAATGCTGGGCATGTTCTTCCCTTTTGATTTTCTAACTCCAGGTCTTTGCAAATTTCATTACAATACTTAATTTTATCTTCTTGAACTGCCCTTTGAAAATTCAGTTCATTTACTTCCTCATTTTTTCCCCATTCACTTTAGCTTCTTTATACTCAAGAGCAAGTTTCAGAATCTCTTCTGACATCCATTTTTATCTTGTTTTTCTTCCCTACCTTTTGAATGACCTTTTGCTTTCTTCCTGTATGATGTTCTTGATGTCATTCCACAACTCTTCTGGTCTTTGCTCATTAGTGTCTAATGCATCAAATCTGTTCTTGAGATGGTCTCTAAATTCAGGTGGGATTTAGTCAAGGTCATATTTTGACTTTCATGAACTTTAAAAAAATTTCTTCAGCTTCAGCTTGAACTTGCATATGACCAATCAATAATCTGTTTCACAGTCCACCCCAACTTTTCTACCATCTCTTCCCACAGATGTAGTCAATTTGATTTCTGTGTATTCCATTTTATGGTCTTCCTTGTATGGATAGTATTCTGTTACAGACAGCATTGTACTTCAAGATAGATCTTGAAATGTTCTTTCTGACAGTGAATGCAACACCATTCCTATTGAATTTGTCTTTTCTGGTATAGTGAACCATATGATTACTTAATTCAAAATGGCCAATACCTGTCCACTTCAGCTCACTAATGCCTTGTATATCAATCTTTATGTATTCCATTTCGTTTTTGACAATTTCCAAATTTCCTAGATTCATACTTCATACGTTCCATGGATTATTAATGAATGTTTGCAGTTGTTTCTCCTCATTTTGAGACGTGTCCCATTAGCCAATGAAGGTCTGAGAGTTTTACTCCATTCACATCATTATGGCCAACTCTACTTTGAAGAGGCAGTTCTTCCACAGTCATTTTTATATATGTTCCAACTTGAGTTCCTTATCTTCTGGCATTATATCTGATAATATTCTGCTGCTTATTCAACAGGCTTCAATTTTCTGATATTAAATCTGACACTATTCCATTGCTATTTATAAAGTTTTCAGTGGCTCACCATTCAACAGTAGTCTGCCTCTCTTTCTTCCTAGTCTGTCTTAGACTGGAAGCTCCACTGAAACTTGTCCACTATGGTTCACACCGCTGGTATTTAAAATACTGATAGTATAGCTTCCAACATCACAGCAACACACAAGTTACCATAGTATAACAAACTGACAGATGGGTGGTAGTCAAAGACTTTGGTGGTGGTTATGTGCCATGGAGTCGGTTCCGACTCACAGCGCAACCCTGCACAGTGTTTCTGAGGCTGTAAATCTTTACAGGAGCAGAAAGCCTCATCTTTCTCCCATGGTAGTTTCCAACTGCTGACCTTAAGGTTCGCAACCTGATTCATAACCACTGTGCTACCAGAGCTAGTTTAGGTAAATAGAAAATCATGGAATAAATAGCTATCCATATTTTAAAAAATATTCTCATTTTTAGCTACTTCCATGCTGTTTATAAATACCTCAAAATACTGTAGGTACTTTATTTTTTATAGTAAATATGGAAAACTTAAACTTCTTCCATATATTCTCAAGCAACCAATGGTTCCCATGTGGTTATTTTAGAAAACCATGATTCAGATGTATACTTACCAGTTCCTTAAATTACCCAGGAGATTCCTGGCCTCTATGCCTTTGCCCTTCCTATTTTCTCAGCCTTGAAATAATCTCCCCTGTCCCATTCACTGTTCTGATTGTCAAAAAATTACTCATTGATTCAGGGTCTGTCTGCTCGAATACAATCTTTACTTTGAGGCTTTCTCCAATTGCTCCAGCCAGAGTTAATCTTTTGCAATGTTATACTTCTTTACACTGTTGTTTTATTCTTCCATTTGTTATGCATCTTTATTTCCCTTCAGAAGTCAAGTCCCATAAAGACAGGGACTGTGTTTAATAACATAACAACTAGGTTACAGGTTCCCCCAAGTCTTGCTTTCAATTTAGGTAAACAGGAGCTGTAGATAGTAAGTTTATTCCGGAAAAGTGACCTTGTTCGTAGTTAATCTTGCTCCTGGAGAGCAAGAAGGTCTTTATAACTGCCTTACAGTTAACTGCAATGCTGGCACAGAGGTATAGGCTCCATAAATGATTATTGATATATCCAAGTAAATAAAAAGGGAAGTTAGGAGGCTGAGATTGGCTGTTAACTTTAGGGAGAGGAAAGAAAGACTTCTGGAAACAGGGGTTTCACTTGACCTTTCTGTCTCTTTTCTCTTTGCTTTTATTGTTATGATTTTAACCACTTCTAGGTATCATGTTGTAAGGTACTTCCCTTTAATAAATTAGCTTACCTTTCTCTTCAATTTTTTGAAAACCTCATCCTCATAATTTGTCTTTTAGGTTGCTTTCATTTTTAATCTGAATTTTTGGAACCAACTGAATCACAAGATTTTATAGTGAACTTGTTTAAGGTCTCAAATTGGTTATAAATACATTATATAAATATTCAAAGATTCTTGGAAACTCACTCCAGTTTCAATTATTCTGAGAAGAAGTTGTGAGCAGTGTATATGAGCAGTGAGCCTGATATACAGTGAGGGGTTTACTGAACCTTAGAAATTAGCTGACACTGATAATAGTCATGTTGGTAAGGAAACTGTAGAAAACCAGAACATTATTTTAGGTAGAAAGATATTGGAAAGATGAGCACAAAAGCTGCCCACAATTCAGTCTCTGACTAGCTGTGGGACCATGGGGAAGGCCATTAGCACCTGGGCTCTGCTTCTTTATCTATCTATCTATCTATCTATCTATCTATCTATCTATCTATCTATCTATCTATCTATCTATCTATCTATCAAGATAGGCTTTATGTAGAGAGATATAAAGATATATATTGCTAATGTAATTTTTTTTTTTAAGTTTTTATTGTAAATTATGTGATAGTTCACATGGGAGAACATTAGCTTTATATTCATCCTATCGTGTTTCATTTCATTGCAATGATAACAATCCTCTTTATCCATCATCAACAACCAAAGGGTACACTCTGCAAGCCTGCACCCGGGCTCCCAGCACACAACCTCTCTCCCTGCCTGAGTCCAGAGTATCCAGCTGCTCCATCTCTCCATGTCAACATCTCTACCTCCATCTCTGATGTCACAGCTTCTCTGGGTAGGGTCCCACACTCTGCTCCTCTTCCTTGATGGTACCAGGGACCTCTGCTCCCAGACTACAAAATCAAGCACTCCCCTCCTTTTGTTACAAAACATCTACCTTTATATTTTCATTCCTCACTGTCAGTCCTAATAGCAATTATTCACTGTTGTACCACAAGAGTCTCATCCCCATCTCCTTTCATCAGCCCCATCCAGGCAGATTGGAAACCACTCAGTGGAGATTCTACCTTCCCCCACACCCTCTGGAACTAAGCTTGTATGCCAGTCATTTATTGCCTTTGTGTCCCCCTTTAGGGTAGCCAATGTCTAAGTTGCCCATCTCTGTCAATCCCCCGGACTGAAGGGGTGGGAATGATCCTTGCTGCAAAGATTTGTTCCCTTTTTTGAGCAACTACATCCATAAGTATAGGTCGAGTTCATCAAATTGTAGCAGATTACTCTTTTTTCCCCCCTCTTCTTTCTTCTTCTAGTCCAGTTCTGATCATCCA
>NW_006408579.1:14689133-14691788 GCF_000296735.1 Chrysochloris asiatica
GTGATGTTTCTGCCTATCCCTTTCTCTCCCCCTCAAGTGTCTATTTTACAATGATAGGCAAGGGAAACCAAGATTCCAAAGACAGCCAACTATCTCAACATTATTTCCTCTCTTTTACCCATTCACACCATGTCTCAATCCCTGTATCCCAGAGCCCTGTTGTTCCAAGGCTGTGCATACATCATTATTTACCTCTGTCCTCCTTAGCCCATGCAAATCTGCCTAACTGTTCTCCCATATGCCTTGTTCTTCCATTCCCCTCCCCCTTCTTGTGTATTGCCCGACCCCTCCAGCACCCAAGCTATCCTGTGTCTATTACCTACCCTGTGCTCCATCTTCCCCTCCCTCTCCTCAACCCACCTCATACATCCCGGTACCCAGCAAATAATTTTTTCCCCTTTTTAGTGTGGGTTCTTTTTCTTAGTCTTTTACAATAATGGCCCTATGCAATATTTCTCCTTTTGTGACTGATTAATTTCACGCAGTATAATGACCTCAAGGTTTGTCCGTGTTATGACAGTGGCTTGCAGCTTCCTTGTTATTTTTCAAGGTAGCATAATATTCCATTGTGTGTATGTACCACAGTTTGTTTATCCATTCTTCCATTGATGGGCACTTAGGCTGTCTCCATCTTTTTGCTATTGTAAATAGTGCTATTATGAACATTGGTGTGCATATATCTACTCATGTTATGGTTCGTATTTCTTGTGGGTAAATACCAAGTAGAGGAATTGCTGGATCATAAGTTATTTCTATTTCCAACTGTCTGAGGTAGCACCATATTGCTTTCCAGAGAGGCTGGACCATTTTGCAATCCAACCAGCAATGCAGGAGCATCCCAGTCTCTCTGCATCCTCGCCAGCATTTAATGTCCTCTACTTTTTTGATCTTTGCTATTATTGCTGGTATGAGATGACATCTCATTGTTGTTTTGATTTGCATTTCTCTAATGGCTTGTGATTGTGAACATTTCTTCACATGTTTGTTGGCTGCCCAGGTGTTATGTAGGCTGTTGGTTTTGTATATATGCTCTTGATTATGTTGAGCAATTTCCCTTCAATTCCTACTTTGCTGACTGTTTTTATCAGGAATGGATGTTGGATTTTGTCAAATGCTTTTTCTGCACCATTCGATATGATCGTGTGGTTCTTTTCTTTTTCTTATTTATATGGTGGATTACATTGATTGTTTTTCTAATGTTGAACCATCCTTGCATCCCTGATATGAATCCCACTCAGTCATGATGTATTGTTTTTTTTGATGTGCTGCTAGATTTGATGTGTTGGCTAGGATTTTGTTGAGAATTTTTGCGTCTATGTTCATGCGGGATATTGTTCTATAATTTTCTTTCTTAGTGACGTCCTTCCTTGGTTTTGGTATTAGGGTAATGCTTGCTCATAAAATGTATTAGGAAGTTTTCCATCCTCCATCTGATCAATTTCTTCTTTTGTTATGGTCTGTTCAAGTTTTCTACTTCACTCTGTGTAAGTTTAGATAGGTCATATTTTTCTAAAAATGTATCCACCTTTTATAGGTTTTCAAATTTGTTGACAACTCTTCACAGTATTCTGTTATTATCCTTTTTATTTTGTTTGGTTCCATTGTGACATTGCCCATGTGGTTTGTAATGCATGTTATTAGTGTCTTCTCCCTCTTTTCTTTTGTTAGGTTTGCCAATTTTATTAATCCTTTCAAAGAACCAGCTTCTTGTCCTGTTGATTCTTTGTATGGTTTTTCTGTTTTCTATTTCATATATTTCTGCTCTAATCTTTACTATTTATTTTCTTTTGGTGACTGTAGGTTCCCTTAATTGGTCTGTTCCTAATTGTTGGAGATACTGTGTTAATGTGTTAATTTTGGTTCTGTCTTCTTTTTGGATGTGTGCATTTATTGCAATAAAATTTCCTTTCAGAACCACTTTCATCATGTCCCAAAGATTTTGTAATGCTGTGTTTTTGTTCTCATTTGTTTCTAGGAACTTTGTGAATTCACTTTTTATTTCTTCTTCTACCCAGTCACTTTTATTCAGCTTCCATGTCTTTGACTTTATTTCCTTGGTATTCCCATTATTGATTACTAATTTGATAGCATTGTGGTCTGAGAAGATGCTTTGTACTATTTTGATATTTGTACATTTATGGATGCTTGTTTTGTGGCCAAACACATTATCTATTCTGGAGAATATTCCATGTGCACTGGAAAAGAATGTGTTTGTGCTGTCATTGGATTGAATGCTCTGTACACATCTATGACGTCCAGTTGGCTGAGTATGTTGTTTAGTTCCTCTGTGGCTTTGTCTAATTTCTTTTGGTTGTTCTATCCATTTTTGAAAGTGGTGTATTAAAATTGAATACAAACGATGGAGAGCAAGTTTCAGTGTCTCTTCTGACATCCATTTTGGTCTTTTTCTTCTTTGTTGGCTTCTTAATGACCTTTTGATTTCTTCCTGCATGATGTTCTTAATATCATCCCACAACTCTTCTGGTTTTTGGTCATTGGTGTCTAATGCATCAAATCTGTTTTTCAGATGATCTCTAAATCCAGGTAGGATATGTTAATGGTAAAATTTTGGCTTTCATGGACTTGTTTTAATTTTATTTAGCTTCAGCCTGAATGTGCATATGAGTAAGTGATGGTCTGTTCCACAGTCTGCCC